>NC_045968.1:53900341-54253350 GCF_010909765.2 Amblyraja radiata
CAGACTTATTGGATGAAGCAATGAATACAAAGGCCGAATCAGCTAAATTAATATCATACTTGTATAACATCATCATAAATATCGAAATACCATCATCCGATGGTATTAGAAGAGACTGGGAACAAGAACTAGCTATAAAAATTTCCAAAGAGGTGGGATAAACATTTGCTATATGTGCATAAATGCCCGATTAACGTAAGACATACTCTAATTCAATTTAAAACCTTACATAGACTATATTACAAACTAAAATAAGTAAACTTTTTCCTAATGTCTCCCCTATCTGTGATAAATGTCTATCCCAAGAAGCAAAAATTTTGGAATGAAATTTTTGAAATTTTCACAAAAATATTTAAAATAAAATTGATACCGAGTGCAGAATTGATTTTTGTTGGAATAATGGAAGGCAGCCTTGAACTAACTGCATTCCAAAATAACCTATTTAATTACGGTTTAATAATGGGAAAAAAACTTATACTTAAATTCTGGAAAAACGCCCCAACACCAACAATATGTGGATTTCAAAAATGTCTGAAACGTTACACCTGGAAGATATGAGATTCCTGCTAGCAGGCAAACCAGACCACTTCCAAAAGATTTGGTCTTCATTTGTCGACTTACCACAAGTATAAGGTGCAACAAAACTCTGAAAATAAATGGTTTCAGGACTTGGTGAGGGGGGAGGAAAAATACGAAGTTGGTATATCCCTTTCAGCTCTTTTTTCTACTTTTAACATAGCTTCTGTTTTATTTTTCTCTTTTTTCTTTTCTATGGCTTACTTCTTAACTTTTTTTTCTAACTCTTCGTGTCTAAGGGGCTTTTTTTGATCACTTTTTTCGCACACTCACAATCCTATCTTACTTTCTTTACTTTTCTTCTTTTTAAAGTTTAAAATATGAAGTGGTACAAGAAATGTATTATGTTATTTTTGTCTTATATTATTGTAATGTACACTACTTCTAATAAATAAAATTATAAGATAAATAAATAAGTAAATACATAAATATATGATTTCAGTTGTAGGATTGCGTATTTTCTTTTGAACCCTATGATTGCAAGTGGTAGAGTTTTATGTGGCAGAGACTAAAGTTTTGCAAGTGTTTGACATGCCATTTATCTTGTTTCCTCCAGACATCGATGAATGTGCAACCAACACCTCGAACTGTCAACAAATTTGCACCAATACAATCGGAAACTTTGTGTGTAGTTGTGACCCAGGTTTCAACATCAATGTGACCAACTCTTCGCTTTGTGATGGTAGGATATTTTCACACACAGTTTCTAGTTGTGGAATAATATTTAATAGTGACAGTTCTTGCTGCGCTGTAAAACTTTGTTGGCCTAATATTTAGCTTTTGCTCTTAATGAATGAAAAATGATATAATTCCCTTTGCTCAGAATAGTCGCATGATGGATACTTTACCTGTAGAGGTGTTGAAAGCTGTATGTTGAATGTTGCAATGTTTGACATGTCATTCATTCTATTTCCTCCAGACATTGATGAATGTGGAACCAACACCTCGAACTGTCAACAAATCTGCAACAACACAATCGGAAGCTTTGTATGTAGTTGTGACCCAGGCTTCAGCACCAATGTGATCAACTCTTCCAATTGTGATGGTAGGAATTTTCAAATACAATGTTTCTCACAATGGAGAAAAAAGGATGTGTGCCATGTTAACATTGAATGAAAAAGTGTACCATTTCATTCCCTGTGATTTCATGCTGCAGCGATTATTTTTCTAGCAGGAGAAATGTTAAACCATGGGTAAAATAGAAATATTTAAAGAAAGCAAATCTTCAACAATTTCTTAACGTTCTTTGCTCTGTAGCCATGCCTTCACCTCCCCAGGTACTTTCCCTCCTCCCTTATCTTCAACCTGGGACGTAAAGGGCAGATGCAAACAAGGTGACTTCTTTGATAATTTTTTACTGCAGATTTATAAAAATCAATGTCAATTGTCATATCTTACGAAAATCAAAATTCCACTAGTTTCCTCCCCCCCCCCCCCCCCCCCTCCTTCCCTGTATTCGGTGAAATATAAATATTAAACCTATGTTTTTCCAATGGTTTTGCCTATTTCACCAACGGGGGTATACACTAGCAGAATCGTTGAATTTACTTTGGAGTCACGTGAGTGACTACGTGAAGACCCCGTCCAGTACACATGCGTGTCATATCGTCTATCGCATTGCGTGACGACTGGCAGGGTGAACGTGATTCTCCTGCCAGCAACAGACCTGAGGTATTTTTTTTTTTTAACTTTCAGGTTAAACTTCTTGCAGGAACCTCTACTTAGAGGTCCTGCTAAAAGTCCGGGGCAAAGTCCGGACGGAGGGGAAACCCCAGTCTCGAACTTCAGGGAACCCCGGTCACGGGGAATCCCGCCCACGGACCTAGGCGCTCGGAACCGCGGAATGCGGGTAGCGAGCGGCGGTGGATTCACCTTTGAGCCTCTGGCTGTAGAACCAGCGGCTTCATATTGGTGGAGAACCCGCTCGGGAGACCACGGGAAGCGGGGAGCGGATGGCGGTGGATTCGCCTTCGAGCCGCTGGCAGTGGAGCCAGCGGCTTCATATTGGTGCCGGGGGCACCTGGACAACCGCTCCGGAGACCGCGGAACACGGGGAGCGGACGGCGGTGGATTCGCCTTCGAGCCGCTGGCAGTGGAGCCAGCGGCTTCATATTGGTGCTGGGGGCACCTGGACAGCCGCTCCGGAGACCGCGGGAAGCGGGGAGCGGACGGCGGTGGATTCACCTTCGAGCCGCTGGCGTTGATGCCATCAGCTTCATATTGGTGCCGGGGGCACCTGGACAGCCGCTACAGAGACCGTGGAATACGGGGAGCGACCTGAGAACCCGCTCCGTAGACTGCGGGATGCGAGGAGCGGACGGCATGAAGTCACCTACTAAACCAGCGGCTTCATATACCCCCCCCGAAGCAGGATAACACCCCCCCCCCCCCCCGACTTTGTAAATCACGGCTATCCCTTTGATAGGGACCGTGGGGATATCCCGGCTGCAGTAACTGCGGGGATACCCAGATCTGGGGGGGGGGGGGGGTGAAAGAAAGCCCCGACTGGAGAACACCGTGGAGAAGCCCTGTTATAAGGGACTGCGGAGAAAAAGCTCGGGGGAGAAATAACCCGCAATGGAAGTGTTTCTACAAGGACCACAGAGGAACCCCAGCTGTAACAAACCACGACCACGAGACCAGGCTCGGGAGGAGCGTTGTCCTGCAGCAGAAGGTTTATAAAGGACATGCAGGTAAATTCCTTACGCGAAGGTCGTTTTGTGCTATTTTGTAAGAATATGTTACAGGAATGGACCGCATCCAGACTGACTGCGGAGGACCGCAGAATTGCGGTCAGTCAGCAGCTGTAGACTGCACCTGGATCGCTATTGATCAGCAGTCTCCGACCTGTCACCTGCCCAGTCGAAATCGACACCTCAGACTGGTGGGAAAGCCAAGCAGAAGTCGGACAGGCCGAAGACTCAGACGAGTCAGTCTGTGAAGACTCACCGCCGGCAGGAGCAACTGTGATCGCATTTCCCGCATGGAGCAGTTGATGGATCAGAAGCTCCTATGTGACATGCTCCGGTATATGGAGTCTAGTCACCAGGGGGTCCTGGGACGCCCATGGCAGCACCTTATTGAGGGCTGCATAATGCATCTCCCTCGACAGAGGGGAGCATTAGGAGTCACTTCTGGGCTGACTCTGAAGACAGATGTTTGGCTGAAGAAACCACAAGTGTACAGGGGTTGCAGGAACAACACTACCAGCAGCAGGAGCTCGACGAGTGGCTGTCGGGTTCAGGAAGGCCACATCATCACGCAAGACCTCACATCTTCGACGGCAGCACCCCTACGCACCCACCAGCAAACCACGATGAACTAAAGCTGGTGAAAGCTTGAAGGCCGTACAACCAGGACAAAGGTCTTTTATAGGCCACAGCCCAGAATGGCCTTCCTGGAAGATGCGCCAACCTCGTACTCGAGCTCCTCTACCTCCCAGGAGCAGATGTAAAATCACGCACACATGTTTGAGGCAGCTCCTGGGTTGGGTTGCATAAGTCCTCCCATTCGGATAAAGGTATGGAACCTCATCGATGATGTCTCCTGTCACGGATACAAATCATCCTGTCAAGTTGGTAATATTAAACTGGTTTGAATATTTACACTGGTTTGGGATAACACTAGATTAGTTTATACTGCACACAGGTATGGTTGGAGTTGCCTTTCAAGACAAGGCTCACAAGAATGGGATGTGGACTGATCATTGTCAATAGCCTCAACTCGCATGTGCAGTATAGACTTTTCTGAATATCTTCCATGTGATCATTTCCGCTCACAGGGTTGAAGATATTTGAAATTTAACTGGATGAGGCAACGATACACTCAGTGGCGTTACAAAATGAGCTAACTCCAGTTTCCAGATTATTTACCAAATCACTACTATCAGTGCTTCGGCTGCACAGAGCTAACAAATAAGTAGCATGGCCAATCTGGATGATATTGAACATACTGTATTTTACTAAATTAGCCTTATCAGCCACATAGCTATATTTGAGGAATTGGTTCTCACCCGTCCAGTTAAATTTAAATTAAGTTGATACCAACTGAAACTATTGATAATTGGGATACAATCATCCATTTATTGGTCTGGGATCAGCTCTGAGACAAAAAATTAGACCTCTGCTATTTTTAGCTGAAACAATCAAAGTCACAATGATGGACAGCTTTGCTCCACTAAAACCTCTTATCCGTAAATCTTCAGTCATTTCCAAACTGATGCTATTGCCCAAAGATGGGTAATTTACTAATACCATCACTAGTTACGGAGGCAGATGGGATTAGCATGAGTTATCAAGTGTTAAGTCATGGTATCAACTGGCAAAACGACACCAGGTGCATTCTGTGCATTAAAGGGTGTGTGGATATGCATATACGGCATGCACAAGTCCAAGGTGATACACTTTGGTTGTGGTATATGTTAATCACAAAGGTACAATCAAATCAAAGTATCCGGTGATAGTTTTACCAAACCGCATTCAGCACTGGTGTATTATTATGCAAAATCAATGACAACCCAGAATGAATGTGCGATCACAAAGTATTTAATGACAATGTGGATTGATAGAACACTAACTATTGATTCGCTTGCATCCAGTTTCAATCAACAGTGAACGAGGCATACAATGGCAAAGGGTGCATTCTCGCTACACTAGGAAGGAATGTTCTTTTATGTCTTCATTCCATTTGGCCTCAATAGACGGGTCTTGCAAAATTCAGCATTATTCCCGCTTCCGGGTTTTCATAGTGCCTGCCTGGGTTATATACCTATGGCTCCTGCTGAGGTGAAGAATGAACATAAAACCTTACATGATTAATTCCGGATAAAAAATGCTGGTTCAGTTGTGATGTTGAAACCATCCTCTGCATGATATAATCAATTCATAGACTTACAGACTCTGAGAGATCGTTTCTGCGGCTCGGGTTGTCAAACCATAAGCATTAAGAGTGCTCACTACAGATTGCAGGGATAGCACCAAATAGCAGCAACCTGCATAGGAGATGGGAAGCATTGTTTATGCTTCCTTACGTTTAACTCGGCACGGATGACTGACACATTAAAATTCAGTTTTATGGGATTATAACATTAAGTTACTATTCCATTACTGTGCCTTAAGTACCTCCTCATCATTTGGCTGAGGAGTACATAAACCACTCTGTCCGGTCACACCCTCTGATATCCAGAATATGAAGGTATCGTCAGCTTAAAACCTCCCTGGCTTAGGAACGCAGAGATATGGGTTGTTAACATTGTACTATGTCACTTCACCGATAGGCACCAGCAACATCCCTGTCCATGGTCATACTCACGTACTAGTGATTACGCCATGGCACTGAGTACAGCGCTATGGGTCCAGTCATTGCTACACTGGATAGGATGATCATATCTGCGGGCTATAATAACATGTTTTGTTTATGATTAATCAAGCAGATTAGACAGGGACACAAGACCAAACTAGATGTTGCATATCCCATGGACCTTGGGTTGTGTGTGATCACGCATTTACACCAGTATGTCAAGGTTCCTAAGAGCCTTATAGACTGACAGCAATATTATTAGTTACATAAAATCTTGTTAGAAGGAATCACTACGAACCTTCTCCAGATGGTTATATGGGTCTGGCATATACAGGAGTGTACATTGACATTGAGTCTCACTCCATCAGGACCGCTATACCTCAGCAGCAGGGATGGACCACATCCTAGCGGTTGCAGGATGGTCAAACTATTGATCTGTCCAAACCTATTGCCAGATCAGGGGTATTTGCCAACTCTATGTTAGGTATGGTTCATACTTCCTCCAGGTTGAGGGAGGTTACTATTGCCACTATTATTCATTAATAGCATCAACATGTCTATATCAATGTCATGTCTGAATGCATTCTTAATGTTCACTCATCATTGGCCGACTGATGCAGTGTATGACGCCTGGACTCTGTTCCACGGCATGAAATCAGAGCTTTAAAATCTTCACGTAGTCACTCACGTGACTCCGAAGTAAAATAGTAAGATTAAACGAGAACTTACCAGTTTGAAGTTTGATCTTTATTTTATGAGGAGTAACGTTGAGGGATTACGTACCCTCCGCTCCCAGCCCTCTATCATAAATTTCAACTGGTATTATGGTTTTCTTATCTTACTATGTTCAGTTCAATAACTGTTATCTGTGGTTTCACACCGCTGCTTTGAAGATTGACACGCATGCGTACTGGCCGGGTCTTCACGTAATCCCTCAACGTTACTCTTGACAAAGATTGGATCACATTGAAATACTTATGTTTTCTCACGACAAAGGAAGAAGGGTAGCTCTATATATTGTGTATGATGACAGCCTGCAATCTACTGCTGTTCAGAATGTGACAGCATACAATTGGCAAACACAATTGCAATACAGGAGTTTGAAACATTCCCTTGTTTTCTTCCAGACATCAATGAGTGTGTAACCGGCACCTCAAGCTGTCAACAAAACTGCACCAACACAATCGGAAGCTTCCTGTGCAGTTGTAGCCCAGGCTTCAGAATCAATTTGACCAACCCTTCACTTTGTGATGGTAGGTGTTTTCGCACACATAGTTTCTCAGATTTAAATTAAAATATTTAATGTGATAGTGTAACTGCCCGTTAAAATCTAGGTGAGACAGAGATATTGAATATGACCGATGTGACCAACTCTTCCCTTTGTGATGGTAGGATGTTTTAAAACAGATGATCTCTCAGATTTCACAAGTACTATTTATTGTTGCATTTCAGGCTGCCCAGTCCATCTTAGATTCATAAAAGGGCATGTAAATATAAAGACTCTGATCTCAATGATATATGAAGGCAAAGGCAGAATACTCACATCGCAATAAGTTGAAAGCAATATTTATTAGAGGGTTGTGCACATTGTATAGCGACATCCTGCGGACTATTCTAGTTCAGAATATTAAGTGACAACTTTTACTTCAGCCTCCTCCCCAAATAACATGGAAGTTTTTGACATTTCGGTCACTTGTTTTCCTCCAGATATTGAAGAATGTAAAACCAACACCTCAAACTGTGAACAAGTCTGCATCAACACAAACGGAAGCTTCATGTGCAGTTGTGACCCAGGTTTCAGCACCAATGTGATCAACGCTTCACTCTGTGATGGTAGGAAGGTTCAAAAGCTTTGTTTCTCACAGATTGTGAACAATGTTCAATATGGCTGTTGGGCCACGTAGATTTGACGCCCTGTAAAATAAATTATAATAGTCACCTTTACAATGTGATGTAAAGTTTCAAAGCATCAAAACAATAAATTTGATAGAAACCGCTTCGGTAATATAAACACATCCTATTGTCTATAGTTAATCACGATATTAAGAGTGAGAAATTCACTTGGCAAACTAAATGTTACATAAATTATCGATGCAACACAATCTGTTTTCCATCTAGATATCAATGAATGTGCAACCAACATCTCATACTGCCAACAAATCTGCACCAACACAATCGGAAGTTTTGTGTGCAGTTGTATTCCGGGTTTCAGCACTAATTTGACCAACCCTTCGATTTGTGATGGTAGGTGCATATCCATGTGCCTATCCAAAATCCTCAGAAATGCCTCTATCATATCTGCATCTTTCCCCCTCCCCGTGAGCACATTCCAGGCACTCACCAGCCTCACCAATGTAAAAAAACGTACATCGTACATCTTCATCAATCTTGTCCCTTCTCCATTAAAGCAATGCCTTCTAGTCTTTGATTATCCATCCAAAGAAAAGGTTCTAACTGTATACTAACTATGCCTCTCGTAACTTTACCTTTTTCTATCATGTCTTCTTTCACCCTGCCAGAAATAACAATGCAATTTTACCCAACTACTCCTGGAGCTACTACCCACTAATCTGTATATCATTGTTGTAAACATCCTCACTCCCCATTCTAATACCTCCACATTGTTCCTATACTCGGCCAACATGAGCTGCACACAAGACTCCAAATGCAGCCTAACAAATGTCCTTCAATGCTGCACCATAACTTTGTGACTCTTATACTCAAAGACCACCAGTGAAAGCAAGCATACCATGTACTGTACCTTCTTTACCACTCTATCTACTTGTGTTGCCACTTTCAAGAGGGTATTTTCTTGGAGCACATGTTCCCTGCTTTATCCATGATACTGTTACTTTCTTGTTTTTAATGTAGGCATTGATGGGTTTGGGATTCAGACAATAGACAATAGACAATGGACAAGAGGTGCAGGAGTAGGCCATACGGCTCTTTAATCCATTCAATGTGATCATGGCTGATCATCCACAATCGGTACCCAGTTCCTTCCTTCTCCCCAGAATAGATCTCAATGGTCTATAAATCAGAACCCATGTCCCCTGCACCAATTCCTGAGCCATGCATTCATCTGTCCTATCAGATCTGTGGATAGAAGGCAGGTCTATCCTGCCTTCTCCCCATTTAGTTTAATCCCTTTGCCAGAAACCATTTGTGGTCCAATTTAGTCATTCTAAACACCTGCTTGAGTCATTTCCTCTTTTCTCTATATTCCTCAAAGGTCCTGTCTAATTCCATCCACTTAAATTGGAAGCTACTACCCTGTATGTCCTACTTTTTTAATCCTGCCAAACTCTCTATATTCATTTTGCAAGACCTCATCCCTCTTCCTACCTAGGCCCTTTGTTCCAACGTGCATAACTTCTGGCTGTTCATCCTCCCCTTTGAGAATATTTCAATATTTATGCAATTTCTCCAAAGGATATGTAAATATGAAGGCATTTTGAGCTCAATCATATATGAAGGCAAGCCAGTACACTCACATTGTAATAATTTAAAAAGTCAAAGCAATATTTTTATGGGGGTCAGCACCATATCCAGTGTTGGCATTGTACAACAAGGTCCTGCAGACTAGTCTAGTTCAGAATATTAAGTGAGAATGATTACTTCAGCAAAGCCAAATAATGTGCAAATATTTAATATTTTAATCACTTGTTTGCCTCCAGATATCGATGAATGTGGAACCAACATCTCAAACTGTGAACAAGTCTGCACCAACACAAATGGAAGCTTTGTGTGCAGTTGTGACCTGGGTTTCAGTACCAATGTGACCAACTCTTCACACTGTGATGGTAGGAATATTTAATGTGGTTGTTGGTCATGTAGATTTGACGGCCCGGTTAAACCAAATATATTCCCGACTGAAACTTCTCCAATCCATGTTCTCCAGAGATGCTGCCTGATGGAAGCTTTGTGTGCAATTTTCCCAGCACTTTGTTTCTTTTTATGTAAAGCAGCATCTGCTGTCCTTCCGGAACAAAGTATATTATTTACCCTGATAATAGTAAGATTAAACGAGCTTACCAGTTTGAAGTTTGATCTGTATTTTATGAGGAGTTACGATGAGGGATTTCGTGAAGAACCCGCTCAGCACGCATGCGCGGCATACTTCAAAGCAGCGGTGTGGAATCACAGATAGACACAGTTATTGAAATAAACATAGTAAAGAAAAGGAGACCTCAGTTATCAGTTTGACCCATATTATTGAGGGTGGGAGTGGAGGGCACGTAATCCCTCATCGTAACACCTCATAAAATACAGATCACATGAGTGACTACGTGAAGATTTTAAATCTCTGTGATTTCAAACCGTGTAACAGTTTATACTTCACTCGCTGCCGAAGTCATTTGAGGAAGGAAGTATGTTATCGTAATCAACCATGAATCTGTTTGTAAAACAATAATGGTGTTATTAACAATAACAAGACCAAAATGCTCCCCCGGGCTTAAATTATATATTTTTTGCAGACTCTTTTTCTGCAAACGATACAGGTTCTGTCAGTGGTTTGTTATAAAAGTTTGGAACGTATACTCCCTAGACCACCCCGCTGTAGCCAGGATGTGGTCCATAGGCTCATCCATCCTCTTAGTCAATGACGTGGAAACTGTCCTGGTGGAATAAGATTTATACATGTTAGTATTTACTCCAGCAACTCCCAGTACCTGCTTGAGCCACTAGAGATAGTTTAGCTCGTCACCCGACCATGAGGTTTATTGTGGCTGACCTATAAGGCTTTTTCCTCTCCCTCGGTATTGCTTATTGTGTCGATGTAGATCTCTAAGTGGGTCATGACACATAAAACGTGGTTCAGGTGGGGATGCCCGGAATTCCATGACTGGACCTGATTTTCCTGGTCTGTTCTGTTTGGCCAGCCTTTGAATGGGAAATGTGACACTATCTGGTGTTATAACCATGTTGTCCAATCGCAGTAGATGGAAGAACTGGCTCTTTGTGTTGAGGTAAGGCCACCAGCATGTCCATCTTCAGGGTAGTCTGTTCCAGGGTGAGGGACCTGGCTGGTGATCATCCCCTAAGGTATGTCAGGACTTCACTGACATCCCAATTTTGGGTGTACCTATTTCTGGGGAATGGATTGAATATACCTCTCCTGTATCTGATCACCAGTGCCATTTGCCCTGTTGTCGTGGTGCCCAAGTTGAGTGGGCTGACAGAACATTTCCTTCATTGTGGTGAAGACCTGCCAGGAACTCCAGTACAGGTAGAGGAACCAACGAGAGAGCAGGCTATTCTAGACTGGGTATTGAGTAATGAGGAAGGGTTAGTTAGCAGTCTTGTTGTGCGTGGCCCCTTGGGCAAGAGTGACCATAATATGGTTGAGTTCTTCATTAGGATGGAGAGTGACATCGTTAATTCAGAAACAAGGGTCCTGAACTTAAAGAAAGGTAACTTTGAGGATATGAGACGTGAATTGGCCAAGATAGACTGGGGATTAATTCTTAATGGGTTGACGGTGGATATGCAATGGAAGGCATTTAAAGACTGCATGGATGAACTACAACAATTGTTCATCCCAGTTTGGCAAAAATATAAATCAGGGAAGGTAGTGCATCCGTGGATAACAAGGGAAATCAGGGATAGTATCAAAACAAAAGATGAAGCGTACAAATTAGCCAGAAAAAACAGCCTACCAGAGGACTGGGAGAAATTCAGAGACCAGCAGAGGAGGACAAAGGGCTTAATTAGGAAAGGGAAAATAGATTATGAAAGAAAACTGGCAGGGAACATAAAAACTGACTGCAAAAGCTTTTATAGATATGTGAAGAGAAAAAGATTAGTTAAAACAAATGTAGGTCCCTTGCAGTCAGAAACGGGTGAATTGATCATGGGGAACAAGGACATGGCAGACCAATTGAATAACTACTTTGGTTCTGTCTTCACTAAGGAAGACATAAATAATCTGCTGGAAATAGCAGGGGACCGGGGGTCAAATGAGATGGAGGAACTGAGTGAAATCCAGGTTAGCCGGGAAGTGGTGTTAGGTAAATTGAATGGATTAAAGGCCGATAAATCCCCAGGGCCAGATAGGCTGTACTTAAGGAAGTAGCCCCAGAAATAGTGGATGCATTAGTGATAATTTTTCAAAACTCTTTAGATTCTTGAGTAGTTCCTGAGGATTGGAGGGTAGCTAATGTAACACCACTTTTTAAAAAGGGAGGGAGAGAGAAAACGGGGAATTACAGACCAGTTAGTCTAACGTCGGTAGTGGGGAAACTGCTAGAATCAGTTATTAAAGATGGGATAGCAGCACATTTGGAAAGTGGTGAAATCATTGGACAAAGTCAGCATGGATTTATACAATACAATTACAATACAATTCAATTTATTTGTCATTTGGACCCCTTGAGGTACAAACAAAATGTCGTTTCTGCAGCCATACATTACAAAACAAAAAGCCCCGAGACACAACACAGTTTACACAAACATCCATCACATCGCTGTGATGGAAGGCAAAAAAACTTATCTCTCCACTGCACTCTCCCCCCCGATGTCAGAGTCAGAGTCAAAGTCAAAGCCCCCGGCTGGCGATGGCGATTGTCCCGCGGCCATTAAAGCCACGCCGGGTGATGCAAGTTCGCACACCGGGTCTAGTTGTTAGAGCCCCCGGCGTGCGCTCGCAAAGTCCCGCGGCCATTCCAAGCCGCGCGGGGCGATGCTGTAAGGCCCCGCTCAGGTGCTCTTCAACCCCGCAACTCGGGCGGGAGAAGTCGCCGTTGCGGAAGCCCTGAAAAGCGGTCTCGCAGCAGGGACCCGCGGGCTCCCGGTGCCGCCGTCCGCCAAACCGCAGTTGCAGCCTCCGAAACTCCGGAGGTCGGGTGGCAGCAGCGCTCCACCACAGCTCCACCCACTCCGGACTCGGCCAGCCCCATGACGGTGAGTAATCGGCAGCTCCGCAGCTGGAACCCCAGGTCGTTCCTGTTGGAGGCCGGTCCACGTTGCAGCCCCAACGACAACGGAGACCCGACAAAGAAAAGGTCGGGTCTCCCATGCAGGGGAAAGATTTTAAAGTTACCCCCACCCCCCCACACACATACCCCAACAAAAAAAATAACAAAAACTACATAAAAACGAGACAAAAAATAATAAAAACACAGACGGACTGCAGAGGCCGCTGCTGACGAGAGTCGCGCCGCCCACCGGAAATTTATGAAGGGTAAATCATGTCTGACGAATCTTATAGAATTTTTCGAGGATGTAACTAGTAGAGTGGATAAGGGAGAACCAGTAGATGTGTTATATCTGGACTTTCAGAAGGCTTTCGACAAGGTCCCACATAAGAGATTAGTATACAAACTTAAAGCACATGGTATTGGGGGTTCAGTATTGATGTGGATAGAGAACTGGCTGGCAGACAGGAAGCAAAGAGTAGGAGTAAACGGGTCCTTTTCACAATGTCAGGCAGTGACTAGTGGGGTACCACAAGGCTCAGTTCTGGGACCCCAGCTATTTACGATATATATTAATGATTTGGACGAGGGAATTTAATGCAACATCTCCAAGTTTGCGGATGACACGAAGCTGGGGGGCAGTGTTAGCTGTGAGGAGGATGCTAGGAGGCTGCAAGGTGACTTGGATAGACTGGGTGAGTGGGCAAATGCATGGCAGATGCAGTATAATGTGGATAAATGTGAGGTTATCCACTTTGGTGGCAAAAACAGGAAAGCAGATTATTATCTGAATGGTGGCTGATTAGGAAAGGGGGAGATGCAACGAGACCTGGGTGTCATGGTACACCAGTCATTAAAAGTAGGCATGCAGGTGCAGCAGGCAGTGAAGAAGGCGAATGGTATGTTAGCATTCATAGCAAAAGGATTTGAGTATAGGAGCAGGGAGGTTCTACTGCAGTTGTACAGGGTCTTGGTGAGACCACACCTGGAGTATTGCGTACAGTTTTGGTCACCTAATCTGAGGAAAGACATTCTTGCGATAGAGGGAGTACAGAGAAGGTTCACCAGACTGATTCCTGGGATGTCAGGACTTTCATATGAAGAAAAACTGGATAGACTCGGTTTGTACTCGCTAGAATTTAGAAGATTGAGGGGTGATCTTATAGAAACGTACAAAATTCTTAAGGGGTTGGACAGGCTAGATGCAGGAAGATTGTTCCCGATGTTGGGGAAGTCCAGAACAAAGGGTCACAGTTTAAGGATAAAGGGGAAATCTTTTAGGACCGAGATGAGGAAAACTTTTTTCACACAGAGAGTGGTGAATCTGTGGAATTCTCTCCCGCAGAAGGTAGTTGAGGCCAGTTCATTGGCTATATTTAAGAGGGAGTTAGATGTGGCCCTTGTGGCTAAAGGGATCAGGGGGTATGGAGAGAAGGCAGGTACAGGATACTGAGTTGGATGACCAGCCATGATCATATTGAATGGCGGTGCAGGCTCGAAGGGCCGAATGGCCTACTCCTGCACCTATTTTCTATGTTTCTATGTTTCTATGTTGTAGTCCCTGTTTTTGAACAGTTCCCATTTCTTGATGTTCGTCAGGTATGTTCCCTAGTGGATATGCGACGGAGTGCTGTCATCATGTTGATAGTGCTGTCTGATCCAAGCACAGCAGTGGTCTTCCCAATTCTACAATTCTTTTAATGACCATGTCGAGGACCACTGGGAACCATGCCTGTGGACTTAGTCCACTGTATTTTGCGTAGTACCCGACTGATGAAGCCGTAGTACCTATTGAAGAGGTAGAAGGAAGGGAGAACATAGAGATTAGATTCCCCCCCACCCCCTCAATACACGAGAATGTATCCATCGCCGCTGCCTTGAGATTGGTTTCATGCGACGTAGGTTAGTACGTGGCGATTTAATTGAATATAAGGAAATCGATATCTGGTGTCCATATTGCTTAGTAATTTCAGCAAATATTTTTGGTTTAAATGTTTGTTTACAGCATTTAGCTCACCTGAATAAGTAAGTTACTGATGGTCAAACATGTTTGACGACATACGGTTACCAATTGTTAATAAATTGTCACTTAATATCGATGTTCTCCGCCCAAGTGGTTTGGTATATGCCACCACTGTGATGTTGTTAATTTATAAACGAACATGCAAAATGGTGCATTACTGAGCAATGCTTCACTAGAATTAAGTAATTTAATGTATAACACGTTTAAGTCAACTCGCATTGGCACTAAGTATTACAAGCTCAGTAACACATCAGAACACATGAGATGTTACTCAAACCAGGTGGAAGTGTACAAACATAATCCTTCCTATGCAGATGCTTTGCCACGTAGATGATTGGTGGTTAAATGTTACCATAACTGATAGTCTTAATGAATACCAGCTAGACAATGTTGTGGATGGTCAACGTAAATATCTGGATATATGGCAGAGCCCGCTAAATAAGTTAGTAGCTAATGCAGCTAATAAAGCTATATCCAAGAATAGTCTGTCGTTAATATATAGACATGCCATGACGGAATGTTTCTTAAGTGTCAGGGCTGGTTTGATTCTGGAATAGCTTCGGCTTATATGCCAATTCAATACTCAAATCAAGTTTATTTGTCATATTCACACGCGAGATGTGCAGTGAATGAAAATGGCAATGCTCATTATGGTTACCCCATCCAGGTAATTGTGGTATATCCGAAAACGTATATGAAAAGGTACTGAATAGTATGAATCTTCAAGGTCGATGTCTACCATAAAGTATCCTTGGATCCATGGTAGAAGTTACAAATCCCATAAGTGGGTATACCTGGTGAAATACTCAAGTGGTTAATCAATGATGGTGCGACATTCACCATCGTGGGAGGGTAGACCCCTTGGGGTGCTTGCTGAATTGGTGGCAAGATATTAATTCTATTCCACTGGAATATATTTTTTGGTATATAACTACCAAGAGTGATAGCTTCCTAACCAGGCGTGATTCACCCACCCCTTGTTAGTACAACCCTTCACCTTTATGTGATGGTAGGAACCATACTTATCTGTCTTCATTGTTGTTTTCTTCGGTTTCTGGTTCCTAGTTCTTGTAGGGAAGATGTTTGTTGGGGGGTGGCGCATTTTTTATGGGGCCTGCTGTGGGCCCTGGCCTAAAAGGCTTACGGGATTGGCATGCAGGCCCCGAGCTTTCACCAGTACTATGAGGTAGATGCCCCTGGTGGGCACGTAGAGGTACTGCTGTCTGGTTTAGTGTGGTGCTCATTCCAGACTCTGCCCTCTTGTGCCGAATAGTTTGAACACTTCGTCCAGTTTTTTAGGACTGGTTTGGCAAGTGCCAGGTAGCAGGTTCTGTGGTTGTGAGGTCGGCGTTCTCACAGTCTTGTTAATTTCATAGATTGAGGGCAGGTTTGTGACTTCCCTTCAGAAGTTGAACAGTAGGGTCAGGTGTTTTGCCATACTACCCTGCCCTTCTGGAATGAGCAGGTGGACATGGATAGCCGACGTCAGGGTATCAAATGCAATTTTGAGATATTTGGGTTAAAATTTGCTGCTCAATGTATCCCCCAATAATGGCGGGCACTTTGAGTAAATGCAATTTAGGGGAGGCATGTTGAAACCAACGCCTCATGGCTACCTGTCTTGGAGAGGTTTTTTGGAAAAGACAGGTAGTAGGCTGGCCATCAGTTAAGACTGAAAGCCATCTTGCTCGTGGTGAAACCACGTAGTGGCCACACCCAGCAGCTCTTCCTGATCCTGTACCTCAAGCATACTCCCGATGTTGTTCAGCCAGTGCCCCTCTTCTTGACCAGACCAGCTCTGGTCGCCAAAGCTGTCCTCGGATGAGGAGGAAGCAATGGCCAGTGCACGAGGCACTGTGGATGGAGTGCCTGAACTCCCTCTGCGAAACTGCTCCTCACGAAGCAAGTCTCGCTGGAGCTTATGCTCCACGAGCCGCTCCATGCGGCTCAGGCAGCTATCTCTGCCCTAAGCGGGCGGTGAGAGGTCCCCGTCCGACGAATCGGATACCACCGGCCGGATGTCTTGACATCCAGTCCGCTGCTCAGGCGCTAGCGGAACTGGGCTCGGCTCGGTGTCGGGGATGGCGGAGCGCCGGGTTAGCGGTCCTACTGCCCTCTGTCCCCCACTGATGAGATACCTGTCTGCTGGAGCCGAGCTGGGGACAGGCTTCTTGGAGAGTCTTGTTCTGTTCTTTTTCCTTGAGCTGTTGGAACAAAGCAAAACTCTCCTTTGCAAGGAAAAACCGACCTCAGAGTAGACTCATCTGATGGCCCGTTTTTAAACTGTAGCGGGAACGCCTGACTCCCGCTGTGCCTCTGGACTGGAAACCAGTGCAGCTCTGTCTGTGGACCGCAGCATGTGCGGTCGTGGTGCCGTCGCTCCCCCTTCCGCGAACGGAACACTCCTTCCCCGGAGTAGAAGGGGGGGCCGTTTGCATCTATACTGTGCAAAAATAAACCAATCACATGTTTATCAACGAATCTGAATCTCATGTTATCATTGTCATTTGTACAAAAAACAAGCGTAAATATTACCAACTTGTAAATGGTCCACATACCCCATGTTTCGGAAGAACCAGACCCACCTACCTCCCTGGCTACCGGTGGTCTTATGGTAAGCCCAAAGGCCCCTGATCTGGGTTCTATTCCCATCCTTGATTGAAGAGTAGGACTGGTGTGTGGATTCCATATTTCCTGAGACCGGCTTGGACATTGGCCTGAAAGACCTCTGCTCAGCTTTCAAGCTGCCACCAGCTTCAGTAAACTGCTTTCTGCCGATGAGGTGTGGGGTGTGTCGTCGCCGAAACAATGAAGCTTTGTTCGTCGTTGGTACCTTGATTAGTCCGACAGCTTTTGCTTCCTCATCCTGTTGGACGAGTCTTACCTGAAGAGAAGCTTTGGCGGCTAGTTTCTTTTCTCCAATGTCACTCCTGATAGTGCTGTTCACTGGCGGCCGTGAGGGGAACTCTGGCCCCTTCCGGGTTTTCTGCCCACGGCAATAACCCTTTCATTTGCGAGTATTTCATGGAGCCATATGCATGTGCTCCAGTATGTTCCACGGACATACTTCGAATTTGAAGTCAGTTACACACTGACCACTCTCACTCCCCTCCACAGAGAGGGAGATTCATAGACAGCCCTGAAAACAGGTGCTGCCGCAGACCCCCGAGGAGACACGCGGTGATATAGCTCCCTCCTTTGGAGCATATCATTGTGGAGCACCTCTCCATCAGGTGCTCCATGTGGGTTAGAGCATTCAAAGACGCTACCTATTGAAGGAGGGGATCCTCTCGATCAGGAATCTTCCTGTCCCGACTTGTTTGTGTCAACGGGCCTCCTTTCATCTTCCCTACGCTCCCCTCAGAGAGGGAGATATAATTTTGTGGCTAACCCTCCAAGCGGGTTTGCCTAGGTGCTACCATCACCAGTCTGAAGCCGCTGGCTCCACCGCCAGCGACTCGAAAGGCGAATTCGACCGCCGTCCGCTACCCGCATTTCCGCGGTCTCCGTAGCGGGTTCCCCGCGGTCCCTGGCCAGGATTCCCCGAGGTTGTGACCGGGATTCCCTGCGGTCCATGACTGGGATTCCCCGCGGTCCATAAAGGGTTCCCCGCGGTCCGTCCGGATTTCGCCCCGAAATCCAACAGGAAACCTCTGTAAGGATAGATTCTTACAAGACAAAACATAAACTGGGAATAATTTTAAAACTTACCTTCATGTTTAAACTTACCGCTGGCAGGAGCAGCTCGCCTGCCAGTCAGTCATCGCGCCATGCACTAAGGCGTAAAGACACGCGTGTGCTCTGGCGGGGTTATTCACGGGATTACTCATATGACTCCGAATTAAAATTCTATGTTTCCTTCATTATTACCTTGTGAAATCAGTACTTGAAACCTGTGCTTTTCAATATTTTGGCCATTTCCCCAATGGCGATATGATCGCAAAGGAACCCTGATGCCAATGTTCTATGTGGCAATGAGTGGCTCTCCTAGACCTGGTTATGTTGGTAAGAGTTAAACCAATATTTTCCCATAAGACATCTCCATTTGTTGTGCTGCCACAATATGATGACAGTCTGCAATCTATTGCAATTCAGAAATTATGTGACAAAGTTGCAGCTGGCAAAGCAAAATACAAAACACCTGTATCAGACGTCATTTGGAGAGACTAGCAATTGCCGAAGCTGATCAAGAGATCTGAACTGAAATGATGTCTTCCCATTCACTCCACGAATGTAGACCCACCAATGTGCTCCAACACTTTATTTGACATGACTTCCATTTATTTTGATCCAGACATAGATGAATGTGGAAACAACATCGCAAACTTTCAACCACTGATTGAACAACCAAATGATTGTTACTACAGCCCGGTCAGAAATAGGTGGCCCCCAAAATGTTTTTGTATCATCCTAATATTGAATTATAATGGTTATCATTTCTTTCTCTGTGAATCTTTAATATTATCATATTTTACTGCAGTATCATAGAAATTTAGGTGAATTATTATTTGTTAGGGAAGTTCAATTCCGACAATTCACATTACTCTCTCCAATCAAAATATGGCCCGGTAAATATTAATAATCATGCAATTTTTTCAAAGATATATAAATCTGAAGACATTCTGATGCTGATGATATTTGAAGTGAAGAGTGACTCTCTCAGCTCATATGTTTTATAATGTCACAGCAATATTTTTACGGAGAGCTTAATTTACTGTGCCACCACCATGCAGTGTCATCCTGCTGTCTTTGTAGAACAGAACACTAAGTGAATGAGTTACTGCTGGCAATGCCACATGCTATGCAAGAATTTAACATGACATTTAATTGCAGATATTAATGAATGTGCAACCAACACCTCAAAGTGTCAACAAATCTGCACCAACACAATCGGAAGCTTCTTGTGCAGTTGCAACACTGGCTTCAAAAGTAACCGAACCAACTCTTCGCTGTGTGATGGTAGGAGACTTCATATTCATTGTTTCTAACAGATGGCAAACAATAATCAGTGTGGCACATAGGTCATGTAGATTTAAACCCCCTTAAACTAAACAATATTAGCCACCTGTGCAATGTGGCGGTAGCAATATTTCACAAGATGAGACAAAATATCCAAATCGTGAGCATGTATATTTCATTACACCTTCCATGTTGACTTCAGTTCAACCATCAACACGATAGTTCCAACCAGACTGGCCGAGAAGCTACTGGAATTAGGCCTTAACACCCTCCTGTGTGCCTGGGCCCTCGACTTACCTACCGCCAGGCAGTAGTCAAGATGGGAGGGAATACATCGAAGTCCCTCACCCTGAGCACAGGATCCCCCCAGGGTTTGCATCCTCAGCCCCATATTGTACTCCCTGTACGCACATGACTGTGTGGCTAGGTTCAGCTCCAACTCAATAATCAAGTTTGCTGATGACACTGTGGTGGTGGTGGGCCTGATCTCAGACAACGATGAGAAGGCCTACCGGGAGGAGGTGGCTGATCTGGCACTCTGGTGTCAGGACAACAGCCTACTCTTGAACATCAAAAAAACTAAGGAGCTGATCGTGGACTTTAGGAGGGCACATCATCTGAGGACGTATGCACCATTGAGGATAAATGGGGATACTGTGGATAGGGTGAGCTGTTTTAAATATCTGGGTGTCCACATCGCTGAGGATATGACATGGACATCACACACCGCAGCACTCATGAGTAAGGCAAGGCAATTAAGGAAATTCAGAGTGTCTCCGAGGAAATTCCAGTGCTTCTACTCAGCGGCTGTGGAAAGCATCTTGTCCGGAAATATTACAATCTGGTTTGTGAATTGCTCTGCCCAGGACAAGAAGGTTCTGCAGAGAGTAGTGCGTTCGGCCGAACGCACTATAGGAACTTCACTCGCTCCTCTGTAGGAACTATACATCAGGAGGTGCAACTCCAGAGCCAATAAGATCATGGGAGACCCCTTCCACCCCTGCAATGGGCTGTTCTAGCTGCTACGTTCAGGCAAACGCCTCCGTTGCCATGCTGTGAGAATGGAGAGGTTGAGAAGGAGTTTCTTCCCAGAGGCCATTAGGACTGCAAACTCCTATCTCACCAGGGACTAACTTTACTGTACCACTCCACTGCTTTTTTTAAATGGCTGTTTTTTTCCCTTTTTCCTTCCTCCCACAATATTTAATATGAAAAAGACTGTGTGATTCTGTTACATTCTGTTTGTAGTTTGTTTGGTTGTTTGTTTGTTTGTCTTTATGCACAAAGTCCGCGAGTATTGCCACTTTTCATTTCACTGCACATCCCGTAGGTGTATGTGACGAATAAACTTGACTTGACTCTAAACCAGTTCCATTTAGAAAATAGGTGCAGGAGGAGGCCATTCAGCCCTTCCATTCAGCACCGCCATTCATTGTGATCAAGGCTGATCGACCCTATCCAATTTCCGACACTTCCCTACCATTCCTTGACCTCACCATCTCCATCGCAGGGGACAGACTTCTGACCGACATACACTACAAACCCACTGACTCACATGGCTATCTGGACTACTCGTCTTCCCACCCTGTCCCCTGTAAAGACTCCATCCCCTACTCCCAATTCCTCCGCCTACGCCGCATCTGCTCCCAGGATGAGACGTTCCACACCAGGGCATCGGAAATGTCCTCGTTCTTCAGGGAACGGGGATTCCCCTCCACCACCATAGATGAGGCTCGCACCAGGGTCTCATCCATACCCCACAACACTGCTCTCTCTCCCCATCCCCGCACTCGCAACAAGGGCAGAGTCCCCCTAGTCCTCACCTTTCACCCCACCAGCCGGCAAATACAACAAATAATCCTCCGCCATTTCCGCCACCTCCAACGTGACCCCACCACTCGCCACATCTTCCCATCGCCCCCTATGTCTGCCTTCCGCAAAGACCACTCCCTCTGCAACTCCCTTGTCAATTCTTCACTTCCCTCCCGTACCACCCCCTCCCCGGGCACTTTCCGTTGCAACCGCAAGAAATGCAACACCTGTCCCTTCACCTCCCCCCTCGACTCCATTCAAGGATCCAAGCAGTCGTTCCAGGTGCGACAAAGGTTCACCTGTATCTCCTCCAACCTCATCTACTGCATCCGCTGCTCTAGATGTCAGCTGATTTACATCGGGGAGACTAGGCGGAGGTTGGGCGATTGTTTCACCGAACACCTCCGCTCAGTCCGCAATAACCTACCTGAACTCCCGGTGGCTCAGCACTTCAACTCCCCATCCCATTCCCAATCCGACCTCTCTGTCCTGGGTCTCCTCCATTGCCAGAGTGAGCAACACCGGAAATTGGAGGAACAGCACCTCAGATTCCGCCTGGGTTGCTTGCGTCTGAATGGCATGAACGTTCTCCCAGTTTTGCTAGCCCTTGCTGTCTCCTCCCCTTCCTTAACCCTCGAGCTGTCTCCTTCCATCCCCCCGCCCTCGGGCTCCTCCTCCTCCCTTTTTCCGTCCTTCTCCCCCCCACCCCCCATCAGTCTGAAGAAGGGTTTTGGCCTGAAACGTCGCCTATTTCCTTCGCTCCATAGATGCTGCTGCACCCGCTGAGTTTCTCCAGCATTTTTGTGTCCCTTAATAACCCGGGCCTGCCTTCTCCCCACATCCCTTGACTCCATTAGGCCCTAGAGCTCTATCTAACTATTTCTTAAACCCATCCAGTGGCTTGGCCTCCACTGCCCTCTGTGGCAGGGAATTCCATAAATTCACGACTTCTCAGCCAGTTCCATTTACTGCATTTGGCCCATTTCCCTGCAAATTTTACAAGGCGTGCATCAGTCCAAATGTATTTTTGATGTGGTTATTTTACATGCCTCAACTACATCCTGTGGCAGAGTAACTGAGCTTATTTCTTCAGATATTGATGAATGTGCAATCAACATCTCAAACTGTCAACAAAACTGCACCAACACAGTTGGAGGCTTCCTGTGCAGTTGTTACCCAGGCTTCCGCATCAACTTAACAAACTCTTCAATTTGTGATGGTAGGAAGATTTCAAATACATTATTTCTCAGAGTTGGAGAATAATATTTAATGTGGCAGTTTTTACATGTCACTCATTCTTTTTTCTCCAGACATTGATGAATGTCCAACCAACACCTCGAACTGTCAACAAATCTGCAACAACACAATCGGAAGTTTTGTGTGCAGTTGTGATTCAGGCTTCAGCACCAATGTGACCAACTCTTCCCTTTGTGATGGTAGGTATTTTTGAAACAGATGCTTTCTCAGATTTTCCACTGCTATTTATTGTTGCATTTCAGGCTGCCCAGCATCTTAGATGGCCAAACATAGATTTTAGTCACCTTAAGATACAGCAGACTTATAAAAATCGTTAATGTTTCATACGTTAATTACCTTAAAATAGTGAGATTAAACGAGAACTTACCAGTTTGAAGTTTGATCTTTATTTTGTGAGGAGTTACGATGAGCGATTACGTGAAGAAAGCCATCACCACACATGCGCGTCAATCTTCAAATCACAGATAACAATAATTGAAGTAACATAGTAAGATTAAAGACGACTGAAACCTCCAGATGACCGAAAATATGAGGGTGGGAGCGGTGGGCACGTAATCGCTCATAGACTAGACTAAAACAAGCTGATGCTGATAAATGAACAGATAATAATAATAGTAACCCCTCTCATCCCGGGGAAACTATAAAATAGAAATTTTTTTTTTAAATTGGCAAATACCCCTGGTCTGGCAATGGGTTAAAAATAAAATGTTTGGAAACTCGATCATTAGGCCAACCTGCAGTCGGCAGGATGTGGTCCAGAGGACCGAACATAACCCTTGCTGCTGATGAATTAGCAGCCCTGGTGGAGTAAGATTAGAAAATTAGTATCTACTCCTGTATAAGCCAAACCCCGTTTGAACCACCTGAAGATGGTCTGAACTGATACCTTCTTATGAGGTTATTAGTAACTAATAAACATACCTGAAGATTGACTAATAAACATACCTGAAGATTGGCCGGCTCTATGGTGGATTGAGGAAGCCTGTTTTAGCGAAGTCATTATCTGTTCTGATTCTGCAGCTGCTCTTGAAACTTTAAGAGTAGGGAAATCTAAAACTCGTCCTGACATTCTAAATGAAATCTTGAGTGTGTTTTCTAGAATTGGGTTTGCGTGTAACATCACTTTTTGCTGGGTTCCCGGGCATGCTGGGGTGAGCGGGAATGAGCAGCTGGACCTCATAGCAAAGGAGAGTTTAAGAAGAGAAATAGATATCCATGTATCATTGGGGAGAGTGGAACTGAGAGAAATAATTAAAGAGGGCTTAACAAAAGAATGGCAGAGAGGATGGGAAATGGAAGTCAGGGGTAGACACTACTTTTCTATACAATCTGAAATTAGGAAAATATGTTTCTGTACATCTCTGTCCCTTAGGGACTCAGTTAAACTGTGTAGATTGAGGTTGGGACACTGTGGGTTAAATTACTATTTGTGCATTGTAGGGAAACATGTTTCTGGCTTGTGTGAATGTGGGAGTAATGAGACAGTTAAGCATGTTTTCCTAGAATGTAAAAAGTACAGGGTAGAAAGAAAAGTATTGTTTGTTGGACTGACAGGACTTGGAGTTGAGGCTTTTACTGTTTCATCTTTGTTTGGACACAGTGAGAAACATCGACTGATATCCAGGGCTGTACTTCTATTCCTGCAAGTTACAGGACTGTATGTAAGAATTTAGTTCAAACTTTGACCTGTGGAGGGCAGTAATACGCTTAGCAGCGTCTACACTGCTGGAATCCTACAAGAAGAAGTATAAACATACCTAGTATCAGTATCAGGTGACCCTGACGTAATGTTGTAAATGTGTGACCACACATAACCGAAGGTGCGTGAAGTATGTCATGAGAACTAGCTTGAGACCTGACACCCCTGGGCTGTCCTGCCTAACTAAATCGTAAACATGAAATATTATATTATTAGCAGGTATAACCATCCTGTCCAGTCCCAATTTATACAATGACTGGACCCGTTGCGCTGAGAACAGCACCAATGGGATACCTTATGAGCCCTGAGCCAAAGATAGGTATATAGCTGGAGCCCCCTGGCGAAGCAGTGTCAACACAATGTCAATATCCCATACTCCATGTACTTGGGTCTGTGGAGAACACGTGCAAAGATATCCTTAATAAACTAGAATCAGAGGGTGAGACCCGACAGAGCTGGGTCCCGCTCGCTGCAGCAAATATGATGAGAAAGCATGTTAAGCACAGTTAATGGGACTATAACGTAATTTATTGTCAAGGGCCCATAGAAAATGAACTCTAAAACGTCAATGTCCGTGCCGTATTATATGTAACATAGCATTTAAACAGATCACTTCCCATCTCCTGAAGAGGAAATGTACTGCTTTTTTTTGGTGCTATCTCTGCACTCTGCAGTGAGCACCTACATGGATTGGTCTGACATCCCAAGTCGCAGGAGCTGTCTTCTCAGATTCTGTAAGGCAATGAATTGATTAATCATACAGATGTTGGTTCCCCGAGTCCCAGGCTGAACCAGCACGTTTTATGTTTAGAAACCCCATATATGGTTCTACAATAATTCCCAACATTTGCAGGACACCATGGCTACATAGGCCAGTCAGACAGTACGAAAACCCTAAAGCGGGATCTTGCTGTATCATTGCAAGATCCGACTGATGAGGCAAAATGGAGCAACGACACAAAAGAACATTCCTCCCTCGTGTAGCAAGAATGTATCTCTTGCCACTGCGATGCCACATGTCTTACAACCTGGTGAATGAGCCTGGGTGCAGACATATCGATATTTGGTGTTCCATCGAGCCACAATGTCATAAAATACTTAGTGATCCAACATCCATTCTGTGTTGTAATTGATTTACGTGATGATACACCAGTGCCAAATAAAGTTGGGTAAATTATGACAGGATACTTTGACTTCATTGCACCCATGTGACCAACATAAGCCACCACCACAGTGTATCAACCTGGAATTGAGCATGCAGATTATGCATATCCGCACAACAAACCTTTTAACCCATAGTATGCACCTAGTGTCTATAGGTAGTTGATACCAATAACTGAAGAATTGGCAATTCATGCAAATCTCATCCCTGCATAACTAGAGATGGCATTTGTAATTTCCCATCTTTGAGCACTAGCATCAGTCTGAAATACAACTGAAGATTTATTGACCAAAACTGCTGGAGCAATGCTGAATATTGTTCATCCACCATTGTGACCCTGGTGGCTTCAGCTGGTAATAGCATAGGTCTGTAACAATGACCTAACCTAACTCTGCACTTTGTAAGTTCTGACAATGCAAAGGCCCAATTGCACAGCTGAAACACAGCTGTTATATTGCCAATTACACTTGATGAATAGAAGACTGCTTGATACCAATCTCTTGCCCCAGAGCTCTGAACAGTCCCAGCATCGGTTTAGTAAATTGGTAGATGAGCTGGGAGCTGAAATTAGCCCATTTACAACACATTAACTGTTAACATGCCCCATCCAGTTAAATTCCAAATGACTCCTGGGATCCCTATGAATGGGACTTGAAATAGTATGCATCTTTGAAATCGATGCATGCCATAAAGATCTTAAAGAAATCAGCTTGTTAGACAGTAACGAAATACCATTTACTGAAAATCTAAATCAACTATGAACCGACATCCTCCATCTTTTACAATGAAAAAAGAATTATGCCTGCCATAATTCCGTGCCTGCCTTGAATCACAACTCTGGCCAGATTCTCGAGCCTGTCTCGAAAGGTGATCCCCTGACCATAATACTGAGGCTGCCTCGAAAGACAATTCTAACCATAATACTAGGCCTGCCTTGATAGGCTACTCCAGCCATAATTCTGAGCCTGCCTCGAAAGACAACTCTGGCCATAATTCCGAGCTTGTTCCGTAAGGCAATCCTGGCCATAACACTGAGCCTGCCTCGAAAGACAACTCTGGCCCCAAATCCAAGCCAAGCTTGGTACCCTTGTACTGTGCAATAACAACCCAATCTCATACTATCATTATCATTTGTACAAAAATAATTGTAAATATTACCAACTTGTAAATGGTCCACTTACCCCATGTTTCGGAAGAACCAGACCCACCTACCTCCATGGTTACCGGTGGTCTATGGTAAGCCCAACGGCTCCTGATGTGGGTTCTATTCCCATCCTTGATTGGAGAGTAGGAAGGTAGTGTATGTGGATTCCATTTCCTGAGACCGGCTTGGACTTTGGCCTCTGCGCAGCTTTCCACCAGCTTCAGTGAACTGCTTTCTGCCAATGAAGTGTGGGGTGTGTCGTCGCCGATACGATAAAGCTTTGTTCGTTGTTGGTACCTTGATCAGCCCGACAGCTTTAGCTTTCTCATCCAGTTATACCTGTTGAATAAGTCTTACCTGAAGAGAAGATTCGGCGGTTGGTTTCATTTCCTCCAATGTCACCCCTGATAGCGCTGTTCACTGCCGGCACTTGTAGCGTCAGGGGAAACTCTGGCCCCTCCCGGGTTTTCTGCCCACAACAGTAACCATTTCATTTGCGAGCACTTCCTTTGAGCCATATGCATGTGCTCCAGTATGTTCCACGGACATACTTTGAATTTGAAGTCAGTTACACACTGACCACTCGCACTCCCCTCCACAGAGAGGGAGATTCATAAGCAGCCCTGACACAGGTGCTACCGCAGGCCTCTGAGGATACCTGCATCTGGCTCAGTTTAAAACTGGCCTCTTATGCTCCCCTCCTAAGAGAGGGAGACATCAAGCAGCCCTGACACAGGTTCCGCTGCCTGCGGGTTCTCCATAATACCCGGGCTCAGATATCTCCCTTCTTTGGAGCATATCTCTTTGGAGCAACATCTCCAATAGGTGCTCCAGATTGGTCAGTTTTCCAAACACACTGCCCATAGAAGGAGGAGAGTCCTCCTGGCCCGACTCATCCAAGTCCAGGGCCCTGACAGACTTTTTAGTGGCTTTTCTCCCCTGCGGGGTAGCCAAGATGTTCACTGCCGGCACCAAGTCTGTAGCCGCTGGCTCTACCATCAGTGACTCAAAAAAGTTGAATTTTGACCGGCTCGCGCTACCCGCACTGACGCGGTATCCATAGCGGGTTCCCCACGGTCCGTGGCCGGGATTCCCGGGATTCCCTGAAGTCGTGACCGGGATTCCCTACCGTCCGCGACAGGGGTTCCCCGCGGTCCTAAAGGTTTCCCCGCGGCTCACCGGACTTCGCCCCAAATCCAGCAGGCAAGGTCTGCAAGGAGCTTCCTGCAACACAAAACACAAACCCTAGAAATTAAGTTTTAAACTTACCTTTAGGTTTAAATTTACCGCTGGCAGGCGCAGCGCGCCTGCCAGTCAGCCGTTGCGCAATGCGGCAGATGTAATGATGCGTTTGCGTGGTTACGGCCTTCTTCACGGAATCACTTACGTGACCCCGAAGGAAAATTCTATGTTTCCGTCATTATTACTTTGTGAAATAAGTAGTTGAAGCCTGTGCTTTTCAATATTTTGTCCATTTCCCCAATGGCGATATGATCGCAAAGGAATCCTGATGCCAATGTTCTATGTGGCAATGAGTGGCTCTCCTAGACCTGGTTATGCTGATAATAGTTAAACCAATATTTTCCCGTAAGACATCTCCTTTGTTGTGCTGCCACAATATGATGACAGTCTGCAATCTATTGCAATTCAGAATATTATGTGACAAAGTTGCAGCTGGCAAAGTAAAATACAAAACACCTGTATCAGACGTCATTTGGAGGAAATAGGCAATGTTTCGGGTCGAAACCCTTCTTCAGACTCAATAGGCAACGTTTTGGGCCGAAACCCTTCTGAAGAACGTTTCGGCCCGAAACGTTGCCTATTTCCTTCGCTCCATAGATGCTGCTGCACCCGCTGAGTTTCTCCAGTACTTATGTCTATCTTCGATTTTCCAGCATCTGCAGTTCCTTCTTAAACACTTTGTTATTTGACATGACTTTCACTTATTTTGATCCAGACATAGATGAAAGTGGAACCAACATCTTAAAGTTTTAACCATTTCATATGATTGTTACTATAGCCTTGTCCAATCTAGGTGTCCCCACAAATGTATTTGTATCATCCTAATATTGAATCATAATGGTTATCATTTCTTCCTCTGTGAATCTTTTATATTATCGTATTTTACTGCAGTATCATAGAAATTTAGGTTAATTATTATTTGTTGAGGAAGTTCAATTCCGACAATTCACATTACTCTCTCCATTCAAAATATGGCCTGGTAAGTATTAATAATCATGCAATTTTTTCAAAGATATATCAATCTGAAGGCGTTCTGCTGCTGATGATATTTGAAGTGTGGAGTGACCCTCTCAGCTCATATGTTTTATAATGTCACAGCAATAAATTTACGGAGAGCTTAATTTGACACCAATAAGTGTCAATGTAGAACCGAACTCTTAGTGAATGAGTTACTGCTGGCAATGCCACATGCTATGCAAGAACTTGACATGACATTTAATTGCAGATATCGATGAATGTGCAACCAACACCTCAACCTGTCAACAAATCTGCACCAACACAATCGGAAGCTTCTTGTGCAGTTGCAACAACGGCTTCAAAACTAACCGAACCAACTCTTCGCTGTGTGATGGTAAGAGACCTCGTATTCATTGTTTCTAACAGATGATAAACAATATTCAATGTGGCACATGGGTCATGTAGATTTAAACCCCCCTAAACTAAAATATATTAGCCACCTGTGCAATGTGGGGGTAGTAATATTTCCACAATTTCTGAAGATGAGACAAAATATCAGATATTGATGAATGTGCAATCAACATCTCAAACTGTCAACAAAACTGCACCAACACAGTTGGAGGCTTCCTGTGCAGTTGTTACCCAGGCTTCAGCATCAACTTAACAAACTCTTCACTTTGTGATGGTTGGTTGATTTCAAATACATAATTTCTCTGAGTTCGAGAATATTATTTAATGTGGCAGTTTTTACATGTCACTCATTCTTTTGCCTCCAGACATTGATGAATGTGCAACCAACACATCGAACTGTCAACAAATCTGCAACAACACAATCGGAAGCTTCCTGTGCACTTGTGACCCGGGCTTCAGCACCAATGTGATCAACTCTTCCCTTTGTGATGGTAGGAACTCTCAAATGCAATGTCTCTCTATGATAGGAAGATTAGATATTGGAAATTAGGGGCCAAATTCAGACATTGCAAAAGAAGGCAATATAACGTTGTGTGTCTCTCCATAACTGTGTTCTCTTTGTAGTTTCATGTAAACTTGATCTTTATCAATGAAAATTCAGATTATTGTTTTCACAAGGGATTATAAAGTTCATTATGCGTTTGAAGCAAAACAAAATGCTTGCTGTGCTTAGAAGCCAGACTGCATCGTTTCCATTGAAAATACCTGAGTGAGTTTGAAAGCATGTTGGGAAAAGTCAACAATTTGCACCAGGAGTGACTGTGCTTATTTCCTTAGACATCGAAGAATGTGCAACCAACACCTCAGACTGTCAACAAATCTGCACAAACACTATTGGAAGCTTTGTGTGCAGTTGTGACCCAGGCTTCGGCACCAATGTGACCAACTCTTCGCTTTGTGAAGGTAGGATGGATTTAAAACATAGCAACTTTCACCAACTTCTACAGATGCACCATCGAAAGCACTTCATCAGAATGCACCACAGCGTGGTGTGGAAACAGCTCCTAATCTCCTAATTTGAGGAAGGACATTATTGCTATTGAGGGAGTGCAGTGTAGGTCTACCAGTTTAATTCCCGGGATGGCGGAACTGACATATGATGAACGAATGGGTCGACTGGGCTTGTATTTACTGGAATTTAGAAGGATGAGAGAGGATCTTATCTATATAATTAAAAGTCTCATCTTGACCACCTCCTGTTTGCACTACATATTGTTTTAGAAAAACCGCTACCACTTACGGCTGTGATTTTTGGCCATCTTACTCAGAGTCCCCCTCCGCTGCGCAGGACAAAATGATTTTTCACATAGATGAAAAATAAAAGACTTATTAATGTTAAAAAATGTTGATATTCTCTCTCCTGTCATCACGCCATGAAGGCCACGCTATGCAAAAGTGATGTTGGTTTGAAAATGCAAACTTATTGAAAAGTGGTGTTGGTTTTGCCTTATTGAAAAGTGGTGTTGGTGTTGCCTTATTGAAAAGTGGTGTTGCCTTATTGAAAAGTGGTGTTGCCTTATTGAAAAGTAATGTTGCCTTATTGAAAGTGGTATGCCTTCTCTATAATTAAAAGTCTAATCTTGACCACTTCCTGTTTGCGCAGTATATTGATTTAGAAAAAACACTACCACGTATGGCTGTGATTTTTGGCCATCTTACTCAGTCCCCCTCCGCTCATCAGGTGCCGAGGATTTTTCCCATCGATGAAAAATAAAAGAGTTATTAGTGTTTAAAAAATGTTAAGATTCTCTCTCCTGTCAATCACGCCATGAAGGCCACATCCCTTCCGGTGGGAGGGTCGGAGGGACTATAAAACCTGGAAGTGTGGGCGTGGCTCAGTCTCTGCAAGATGGGGGAGGGAGAGGTCACAACTCTCTGTCTTTGGTGGCATTGCACCCTGCTTGAAATGGTTTGAAACTGCATTTGAAATTGGTGGCCTTGCACCCTGCTTGAAATGGTATGAAACTGCATTTGAATTTGGTGGCCTCCCGTGTGAAGCTGTTCTCACTTAGACTAGCAGAAACATAAAATTCTTAAAGGATTGGGCAGGCTAGATCAGGGGTCGGCAACCTACGGTCCACGGGCCGGATCCATCCCGTAACCCGAAATCATCTGGCCCGCAGGCGGTTTTTTTCCAAGTAGTTTTCATGACCTGGGAACTGCAGACAGTCCCAGGAGTCGTAGGCAATCTGGGAACTGCAGCTAGACCCGGGGCTCGCAGGCGACCTGGGTGCTACAGCCAGTCCCAGGGTACTCAGGCGACCTGGGAACTACAGCTGGACCAGGGGCACTCAAGTGACCTGGGAACTACAGCCAGTCCCGGGGCTCGCAGGCGACCTGGAGCTGCTGATGATCCCGGGGACGTGAGGGATCTGGGAACTGCAGAAAGCTCATTGAAAAACATGTGAAAACTAATGCAAAAAACAACACCAAGTGTCACACTCGTTAGTATGTATTATTAGTAATTTATGTATTGTTAGTATGCATTATTACTAATTACTAATTTAGTTAGAATGTAATATTATTACCTCCATTTATTAACTATGGCGATAGATGGGGCCCGCCATATGCTCACAGACATGGGTCCTGGCCCCTATAAAGAAAAAAGTTGCCGACCCCTGGGCTAGATGCAGGAAAAATAGTCCCGAGGTTGGGGGAGTTCAGAACTAGGGATCACAGTTTAAAAATAAGGGGTAGACCATTTAGGACAGATGAGGAAAAACCTTTTCACCCAGAGAGTTGTGAATCTGTGGAATTATCTGCAACAGAAGGCAGTGGAGGACAATTCACTGGGTGTTTTCAAGTGGGAGTTAGATTTAGCTCTTAGGGCTGAAGGAATTAAGGGATATGGGGAAAAAGCAGGAACGGGGTACAGGTTATGGATTATCAGCCGAAGGGCCGAATGGCCTACTCCTGCACCTATTTTTCTATGTTTCTATGACTGGATAGCAAGCAGCAAAATCTTTTCACTATAACTCGGTACACGTAATAATAAACAAAAATTAAACTGAATGGGTACTTTTCATGCAGAAAGAAGTGTAAATGTAGGGACAAATGATTACACCAGTTGAATTTCATATCTTCATTTCAATCTCATAATATCAGTGATGATGTTTCAGTTAGCAAAGCCCAATTGTTTGACATGTCATTCACTCTTTGTCCTCCAGATATTGATGAGTGTGCAACCAACACCTCAACCTGTCAACAAATCTGCACCAACATAATCGGAAGCTTCACGTGTAGTTGTGATTCAGGCTTCGGCATCAACGTGACCAACTCTTCCCTTTGTGATGGTGACATGTTTTCAAACACCTTTTTTCTCAGAGTCAGGAGTAACATTTCCTGATGCAGTTCTTACAGCACTGTATAACTTTGCTGGCCTAAAAGAAGCATTTTACCTTAAAATTGCTGACAGTGGATATAATCTAATGCTGTACCGAATAGATTATTTTCCTGCAGAAAAAAAAGAAAAATAGGGATGAAATATTAAACCTGGAGGATTGCGAATTCCATCTCGTGATATAAAGAGACAAAATTTCAATTGACAAAGTCAAATGTCATGAAATTGTTTGATATTTTATTCACTCTTTGTCCTTCAGATATTGATGAATGCACAACCAACACCTCGAACTGTCAACAAAACTGCAACAACACAATTGGAAGCTTCCAGTGCAGTTGTGACCCAGGCTTCAGCACCAATGTGACCAATTCTTCCCTTTGTGATGGTAGGGATTCTCAAATGCAAAGTCTCTCAAAGATGGGAAGATGAAATATTGAAATTAGGGCCAAATTCAGACATTGCAAAACAAGGCCATAGTATATCCGTGATGTCTCACCATAACTGGGATCTCTTTGTAGTTTCATTTAAATTTGAACTTAAACACTGAAAATTCACAGTATTGTTTTCAAAACAGGATTAGAAAGTTCAATATAATTTGGAAGCAAAATTCTTGCTGATCTTAGAAGCCAGCCTGCATCGCTTACAGTACATTGAAAATACCTCAGCGAGTTGGAAAGCATGTCAGTAAATGTAACCAATTTGCACCAGGATTAACTGACCTTATTTCTGTAGACATCGATGAATGTGCAACCAACACCTCAAACTGTCAACAAATCTGCACCAACACAATCAGAAGCTTTGTGTGCAGTTGTGATTCAGGCTTCAGCACCAATGTGACCAACACTTCACTTTGTGATGGTAAGATGGTTTTTAAATAATAGTTTCTCAAAATTGAGGAATAACATTTGCTGTGGGTGTTCCTATTGCCTCGTAAATCTTTGCTGGTCTAACAAAAGCATGTTACCCACCTTAATAATAAATAACATGAACATAATTTCATTTTGTATCTGGCTTTGCTTGAAGCAACGACCAAGACTTCCTTAGAAGGCTTCGGACCTTTGGCATGTCCCTGACAATTCTCATCATATTCTACAGATGCGCTGTAGAAAGCATTTTATCAGGATGCATTATAGCTTTGTTTGGGAACAGCTCCATCCAAGACCGCAAGAAAATGCAGCAAATTGTGGACACAGCCCAGACTCGGCAAGGCCAGCAGCATAATGAAGGACACTAAACATAATTCCCATATCATGTATCTATACATTGTAAGTGTCTCGATTGTAACCAACACGACCAACTCTTCCCTTTGTGCTGGAAGGCATTTTCAAATGCAGATTTTTACTAAATTATGAAATAATATTTTAAATGGCATTTCTCACTGCCCTGTGAAATGTTGGTTCCTAACAATTACATTTCAGTCACCATGGAAAGAATTGATCTCATCCTGGAAAGTTCACTGTCACTTCATCTACTCTGTTTCAGCTCGAAGCGAGTGATTTCATGCAGACCCTGCCACAGTTGCCTAATGTTCATTCAGCCTCAAAAATGATTATTGGTCGTCCTTCAGATTTCTCCCTACATTTACACTTCCTTCTGCAGAGAAAAATGTTTCCCTTAGGCGAAGACACCCAGATAATTAAATGATATCCATGATATCATTTAACCTCTGAACTAACGAAGAAGTGAAAAAAGCGGAGATATATCCCACTACCCTTTCCTACGCCCGCTCACCCGACCCTAACTTGGTTTTTGAATTTGTGTTCAACCATTATGTTGTTGAAGAAATTCAATGAAAGGAGACCATATTTTGGAAAATTGATCTGGTTTGTCAGACAAAACAAGCCTTATTTTTTCTAAATGTTGTGTCTTGGTCATTTCTGTGATCCACATCTTCACTGTGGGGACTGTTATCTTTTTCCAGAATTTAAGTTACTTTTTTTCGCAGTTATTAAACCATAGTCAAGGAAGCGTCTTTGGGATATCGTTAACTAAGGGCAGCCCTCTGACATTCCTAATATTATTAATTTTGAATCTGGCTCCAATTGAATTTTGAGTGTTTTAGAAATGATATTGAATATTCCCGTCCAGAGGTTTTGTATTTTTATACAGGATACAAAATAATGAGTTAGGGTGGCTTCTTGGAAGTGACATTTATCACAGAGAAGAGAGACAGTAGGGAAGATCTTGTTCAATTTGGTCTTTGAGTAGTATAACCTATGCAATACTTTAAATTGTATCAGGCAATGCCTGGCATTTAAAGAACAGTAGTGTATGTATAGTAGGCTTTCCTCCCATATGGTATATCTTTCGAAATGGGTAAACCCAGCTCGTCCTCCCATGCTCGCCTATAAATCTCAGAGGGTGGGGTGTCAATATTTAGAAGAGTATTATAAATGTAAGATATCAACTTACTTGTATCGGCATGTCTATTCAAACAATTGCCTAATATATCTGGACCCATAAGAGGACAGTCTTATGTATACGTTTTCACATAATCTCGGATTTGAAGGTATCTAAAAAAATTGTTGGCATTCAAGTGATATTTTCTCCTGTAGTTCTTGATAAGAAGAGAGGGTCCCCTTCTTATAGAGGTCTCCCACAGTATTGATTCCAAGGTTCTTCCATTGAACAAACACCATATCTAAAGTAGACGGTTTAAACAAGGGATTATTTGCAATAGGAAGAAGGAGAGACATATTTCTCAATTTAAGACTGAATTTTAGCTGTTTCCAGATACGGATAGTACCATGCATTGCTTCAGGTACCACCAAATTAAGCTGTACAGAGGAACACAGAGGAAATAAAACCCGATAAACATGAGCGGAGTGGGCAAGATTCACTGTCTGACACCATGTAATGAGTCGACTGAAACACACATCAAGATACAACACATATTTATTAAATCTACATACAGCAAGGATCTGAAGTCATCACATCTCAGAGCTGCTACTTGTTCTAACTAGCGTAAGCAGGCTCTTGATAACATGACGCACATAATAGGCGGAGTCAGTACTAACAAACACTATAATTGGCTCGTATGAAATAGCCAATCTACAATAACCAATTCTTAATAAATTATCAGTTGTAATAGGTAACGTGACCATAACAGTGTAGGTTGAAGTGTGCAATCAATAGAAAGACCATAGTAGTTTGGTGCTGAGGTAGGGTTGTGGTTATTGTTCTACAGGGTGGATCCAGAGCTTAATTGTTGACAGGAAGAAGCTCTTCTTGAACTAGAACATAAGGATTCTTTGACTCCGTTACCACGATGCAACCATTCAGTATCATTTCTACTGAATACCTATAGAAGTTCGATAGAATATTCTCCAGCATGCTGAATATCTTCAGACTTAGAGGTTGTAGAGGCTGAAGAAGTAGAGATGCTGATGAGCTTTCTTTGTGCTAAACCCAGGAGAGTCCTTCAGAGATGTGCAGGCACAGAAACTTGAAGCCATTGATTCTCTCCACCGCTATTCGCCGATGACGGCAGATCACTGGAATCTCATCTTTCCCTTCTGGAATTCAACAATCGGCATCTTGGTCTTGTAGAAACAAAGACCTGTGGATGTTGGTTAATACACAAACAGATACAACATGTGGGAATAACACAACGGGACAGGCAGCATGCTGGGAAACATGGATAGGTGATGTTTCAGGTTGAGACCCTTCTTCAGAAGAAGTACAGGGTTTTGACTTGAAACAACACCTATCCATGCTCTCCAGAGATGCTGCCTGACCCGTTGAGTTACTCCAGCACTTTGTGTCCTTTTTAGAACCTTAGTTTTGCTAACATTCAGAGCAAAAATATAGTTCTGGCTCCATTCAAGCAGATTGTTGATCTCCTTCCTGTACATCCAACAGCGGTGATATCGAAGTAGACTTCAAAATGCTGTGATGCCAAAATATTAATGAAGTGAAGAGTGCCACAGAGTAATCTGGTGATGCTTTGCAATGTCAAAGCAATATTTTTGAGAATGACAGCTTTACTCATTGTTTTGCATTTGAAAAGTTATTTTATATAGTCTACAGTATACCATGATATTAAGAGAGAGAGAGATTCAGTTGGTAGATTCAATGATATAAATGTGATTGAGGCAGCATCTAGCATGACTCGATGGTGATTTTGTCACATGAGGTGTCTCATGCCATGAACAAGCTGTCCAACAACAAAGCAAGTGACTTGGATCATATTTCTGCTGAACATCTTAAGTATGTGAGTATGAGGATAGCTCCTCTCCTTGCTATTTGTTTTACTGGCTTTATAATTCATGGCTTGTTACCAGACTCAATGTTGTCTGTCCTGTTAGTGCCGGTCATTAAGGACAAAGCTGGTAAAGTAGGCAGCCTAAATAATTACAGGCCCATAGCTTTAGCCAGCATATTGTCAAAAGTTTTAGAAAGAGTTCTGCTGGATAGAATAAATGAGTTTGTTAACTCCACAGATAACCAGTTTGGCTTTAAAGCTAAACATAGCACTGACATGCATATATGCCCTAAAGGAGAATGTAAACAAATATAGAGGCAAAAACTCTTCAATCCTTATGTGCTTTATTGATGCTTCCAAAGCCTTTGACCGTGTTAATCACAGAAAGCTGTTTGGTAAAATGAGTCAAAGAGGGGTGCCTAAATACATTGTTAGAATTCTGGCCTACTGGTCTGCCCACCAGACTATGCAAATAAAATGGGGCAATAGGGTCTCAGCCCCATTTGGAGTTAGCAATGGTGTTAGACAAGGGGGAATTTTGTCCCCAGTCCTTTTTAATCTATATATTGATGATCTGTCTAAACAATTGAAAGCCTGCAACACTGGGTGCGTGATTGGTAATATTTTAGTGAACCATATTATGTATGCAGATGATCTTGGGGACTTTAGTCCATCTAGCGCTGGTCTCCAGCAGCTCCTTACTATATGTTCTGTGTATGGTGTGGAACATGACATTAAATATAATGCTAGTAAGAGTGCTGTTATGATCTGTAGAACCAAAGAGGATAAATGTCTAAAATGTCCTGATTTTAAATTGTCTGACAATAATCTTAGTGTCTGTAATAAGTTAAAATATCTAGGGCATATTATTACAGAACAAATGACAGATGATGAGGATATTTATAGGCAATGACGCATGCTGTATGTACAGGCGAATATTCTCTTGCGTAAATTTGGTGCATGTGCAGATGTGGTGAAGATGTCGCTATTTAGAGCATACTGCACACCACTCTACATTGCGCACCTGTGGTCGAACTATGGAAAGAAAAGTATGCAGAGACTAAAGGTAGCATATAACGATGCCATGAGAACACTGCTAAGGAAACATAGATGGTGTAGTGCCAGTAATATGTTTGTGGCTGCTGGAGTCAGTACTTTAGAAGCTATCCTAAGACATCACATGTATAAATTCATTTACAGGATAAATGACTCTAAAAATGTGATTATTGTGGCCTTGTCAAACATAAGGGTTAGCACTACACGCTACGAATCCCAGCTGTGGAGACACTGGTATCGTTGTCTCGTTGTAGGACATTGATCATTCTTTTAATCTGGATTTTTAACTTATGTATTGTGTTTTAAAAAATATATATAATTTATGATGCTTTTATAAGTGATATACTAAGATTTTATATGTACTTTATGATATTTAATATGCAATGCATTTTTTTAAATGTAATGTTGCCCCTTGTCTGGACCTCGAGTCCGTAATAAAGTTTATTATTATTATTATTATTATTATTATTATTATTATTATTATTATTATTATTATTATTATTATTATTATTCACTGTTTTCCAGACGTTTTGTGTGCAGTTGTGATCCAGGCTTTAGCACCAATGCAACCAACTCTTTGCATTGTGAAAGTAGAATGTTTTAAAACAGATGGTTTCTCAGACTTAGCACAAACTATTTGTAGTTGCATTTTTCACTGCCTAGTAAATCTTAGATTACCAAAAAATTGATTTTAGTCATCTTAATATGAAATGAAAAATTATATAATTTAAATCTCCGTGAATCTTTAAGCATACATAATTTAATTATCTTGAATCTTTACTTCCATAAGATTCCCCCATTATTATTCTGTGAACTCAAAATATTATACCTGTGATTTTCAATACTTTGGCCATTTCCCCAATGGGGGTATAATCTTAAAAGAACCCTGATGCCAAAAATTAATGTGGCAATGAGTGGCTTATGTTGAGAGTTAATGTTTCGTAGAGTCAAAACAATATTTTTTCCAAATGACACTCCATTATTGTGCCGCCACTGTATAATGACAGCCTGCAGTCTATTGCAATTTGGAATATTAAGTGACAAAGTTAGACGTGGCAAAGCCAATTGCAATACAACAGTTTCACATGTCATTTAGAGACACTAACAACTGCAGATGCTTATCATGGGTCCCAACCCTAAATGCTGTCTGTGGCCCAACAAATGTATTTTAGTCACCTGAATATTGAATGAGAAAGTATATCACTTCATTCTCAGTGATTCTTCAATATAATTATATTTTTAGTGGGGAATTGTAAAAGATTGATGTTAATTGTTATTTGTTCAGGAAGTTCAATTTTCACAATTAATATTACCCTCTCTAATCTAAATTTTGCAGCTGCGTGTATTATTAATGTTACCAAAGATATATAAATATGAAGGTACTCTGATGCCAATGATATATGATGGCGAGTAGTTCACTTTCAGCTCAAATCATGTCACAGCAATATTCTTGTTGTGGCCTTTATTTACTATGCCAGCTGCAATACAAGAATTCGACATGTCATTTTTACTTTCCTTCAGATATAAATGAATGTGCAACCAACACCTCAGACTGTCAACAAATCTGCAACAACACAATCGGAAGCTTCACGTGCAGTTGTGAGCGAGGCTTCAACAGTAACCTAACCAACTCTTCGTTTTGTGATGGTAGGAGATGTCAAATTAATAATTTCACCCATATTCACCCATACTAAATATTCCAGGATTTCGTTGCATCAGGTGTGATAGAATTGGAGGGGCAAGAGGTGGAGGTGTTGCATTGCTTATCAGGGAAGATATTACAGCAGTGCTTTGGCAGGATAGATTAGAGGGCTCATCTAGGGAGGCTATTTGGGTGGAACTGAGAAATGGGAAAGGGGTAGCAACACTTATAGAGGTGTATTATACACCGCCAAATGGGGAGCGAGAATTGGAAGAGCAAATATGTAAGGAGATTGCGGATATTAGTAGTAAGCACAAGGTAATGATTGTGGGAGATTTCAATTTTCCACACATAGACTGGGAAACACATTCTGTAAATGGGCTGGATGGGTTGGAGTTTGTAAAATGTGTGCAGGATAGTTTTTTGCAGCAATACATAGAAGTACCTACTAGAGAAGGGGCGGTGCTGGACCTCCTGTTAGGAAATGAGACGGGTCAGGTGGCAGAGGTATGCGTTGGGGAACAGTTCGGGACCAGTGATCACAATACCATTAGTTTCAATATAATTATGGAGAGGGTCAGAACTGGACCTAGGGTTGAGATTTTTGATTGGAAAAAGGCTAACTTTGAGGAGATGCGAAAGGATTTAAAAGGAGTAAATTGGGACATTTTGTTTTATGGGAAAGATGTGGAAGAGAAATGGAGTACATTTAAAGGTGAAATGTTAAGAGTACAGAATCTTTATGTCCCTGTTCGGTTGAAAGGAAATAGTAAAAATTGGAAAGAGCCATGGTTTTCAAGGGAAATTGGACACTTGGTTCGGAAAAAGAGGGAGATCTACAATAATTATAGGCAGCATGGAGTAAATGAGGTGCTTGAGGAGTATAAAGAATGTAAAAAGAATCTTAAGAAAGAAATTAGAAAAGCTAAAAGAAGATATGAGGTTGCTTTGGCAAGTAAGGTGAAAGTAAATCCAAAGGGTTTCTACAGCTATATTAAAAGCAAAAGGATAACGAGGGATACAATTGGTCCATTAGAGAGTCAGAGTGGACAGCTATCTGCAGAGCCAAAAGAGATGGGGGAGATATTGAACAATTTATTTTCTTCGGTATTCACCAAGGAGAAGGATATTGAATTATGTGAGGTAAGGGAAACAAGTAGAGTAGCTATGGAAACTATGAGATTCAAAGAAGAGGAAGTACTGACACTTTTGAGAAATATAAAAGTGGATAAGTCTCCAGGTCCGGACAGGATATTCCCTAGGACATTGAGGGAAGTTAGTGTAGAAATAGCAGGGGCTATGACAGAAATATTTCAAATGTCATTAGAAACGGGAATAGTGCCGGAGGATTGGCGTACTGCGCATGTTGTTCCATTGTTTAAAAAGGGGTCTAAGAGTAAACATAGCAATTATAGACCTGTTAGTTTGACGTCAGTGGTGGGCAAATTAATGGAAAGGATACTTAGAGATAATATATATAAGCATCTGGATAAACAGGGTCTGATTAGGAACAGTTAACATGGATTTGTTAATGATCTGGATGATGGTGTGGTAAATTGGATTAGTAAGTATGCAGATGTTACTAAGATAGGTGGGGTTGTGGATAATGAAGTAGATTTTCAAAGTCTACAGAGAGATTTATGCCAGTTGGAAGAGTGGACTGAAAGATGGCAGATGGAGTTTAATGCTGATAAGTGTGAGGTGCTACATCTTGGCAGGACAAATCAAAATAGGACGTACATGGTAAATGGTAGGGAATTGAAGAATGCAGGTGAACAGAGGGATCTGGGAATAACTGTGCACAGTTCCCTGAAAGTAGAATCTCATGTAGATAGGGTGGTAAAGAAAGCTTTTGGTGTGCTGGCCTTTATAAATCAGAGCATTGAGTATAGAAGTTGGGATGTAATGTTAAAATTGTACAAGGCATTGGTGAGGCCAATTCTGGAGTATGGGGTACAATTTTGGTCGCCTAATTATAGGAAGGATGTCAACAAAATAGAGAGAGTACAGAGGAGATTTACTAGAATGTTGCCTGGGTTTCAGCAACTAAGTTACAGAGAAAGGTTGAACAAGTTAGGGCTTTATTCTTTGGAGCGCAGAAGGTTAAGGGGGGACTTGATAGAGATCTTTAAAATGATGAGAGGGATAGACAGAGTTGACGTGGATAAGCTTTTCCCACTGAGAGTAGGGAAGATTCAAACAAGGGGACATGACTTGAGAATTAAGGGACAGAAGTTTAGGGGTAACATGAGGGGGAACTTCTTTACTCAGAGAGTGGTGGCTGTGTGGAATGAGCTTCCAGTGAAGGTGGTGGAGGCAGGTTCGTTTTTATCATTTAAAAATAAATTGGATAGTTATATGGATGGGAAAGGAATGGAGGGTTATGGTCTGAGCGCAAGTATATGGGACTAGGGGAGAATACGTGTTCGGCACGGACTAGAAGGGTCGAGATGGCCTGTTTCCGTGCTGTAATTGTTATATGGTTATATTATAAATAATATTCAATGTGATTCATGGGCCATGTAGATTTTATACCCTTTAAAACAAACATTTATTAGTCAACTGGATAATGCGAGGGTAGAAAGACTTCTACAATTTCTCAACGTGAATTTATGTCATCCAAATCATAAACCATATTTTAATACACCTTTTATGTTATATAAAATTGGAGACATCAATCCTCATGTTGTTGAATTGTAACGCACCCAAGTGAAACATGTGATGCTGTTCCTCAAGTTTGCATGTGGCCTCGCTCTAGCAATAGAAGACAATCAGGGCAGAAAAGTCAGAATGGGAATGGGAAGGTTAATTAAAATGGTTTGCAACCAGGAGATCAGCAAGCCTCGGCGAACCAAGCAAAAGGATTGCCAAGGCAATGCTTGGTCTTGCTCGTGTAAAGGAGGCCACAACAGGAGTTAGCATTCCCATAAATGTATCTGTTCAAAATTTGGCAATGTATCCGTCAATTTATCAGCTCTAGGGGAGCGGCCTTGTGAGGTAAGTGTCTTGAGAGAAAAGTGTGAGTCTTTGGCTCGAGAGTAGTGTGAGTCCTTGGCACAAGAGTCTTCGGAGAGAAGGCTGAGGAGGGGAAACTACACAAAAAGCTGGAGAGAACGGGATGCGGTGAACACATGACAGGTAAGATGAGAGTGTGATGCTTGCAGGATGTGGGAGGCCAGGGTCACGGATGGAGCCTCTGGCTGCTACAACTGTGGCAAGTGCGGCAAGGTTCAGTTCCTGAAGGACCATGTTGGGGCACAGGAGAAGCAGCTGGATGACCTCAGGGCCATCTGGGAAAACGAGAGTTTCCTGGACAGGACCTATAGTGAGATGGTCATGCCAAGGATACGGGAAGAACAAACGTGTGTGACTGAGAGAAAGGGTGGTGACCGTGGAGTGTTGGAGACCCAGGTGACTGTGCCTAATGAAAACAGTTACTTGGGAACTGTCGGGTGGAGACGACGCTTCCAGTCCGAGCGGCGGTCACGTCGGTCACGTCGGTCACGTCGGTGGCTCCAATCCTAGAGATGGGACTTGGCCGGCGAGACCGACGTTGGACAGAGCCATAGTGGTGGGTTTCTCCATTATTCAAGGTGCGGACTGGAGATTCTGTGGAGGCAGGCGAGACGCTAGGATGGTCTGTTGCCTCCCTGGTGCCAGGGTTCAAGATGTCACAAACCAAATTCAGAACATCCTCGAGAGGGAAGGTGAACAGCCGGCAGTAGTTGTGCACATGGGCACAAATGACATCGGGAAGAAGAGGAAGGAAGTTCTGCAACGTGAGTTCACAGAGTTAGGAAGAAGACTGAAAAGCAGGATTTCCAGGGTGGTTATCTCTGGATTGCTTCCAGTGCATCGTGCTAGTGAGGACAGGAACATGGAGATAGAGGATCTGAATGTATGGCTGAGGGGCTGGTGCAGGGAGCAACGATTTAGATTTATAGAATACTGGGATCTCTTCTGGGATAGGGGTGACCTGTACAAAAGGGACGGGTTACACACCTTAACTGGAGGGGGACCGATGTTCTGGCAGGCAGGTTTGCTAGTGCTACACGTGTGCGTTTAAACTAAATGGTGGGGGGGAGGGAACGACAAATTGGGAGTATAAAGATGGAGTTAAAGGGGAAGTGAGTACAGGAAAAGTTACAAAAGACTCCCGAATTAATGGGAAGGAAAGTTTGAGAAGGGATAAGAGAGTGAAGTCAGGGTCAATTGTGAGCGGAGTGAGAGGGGAGGTGAATACCGAGGTCAAAGTGTTGTATATTAATGTGCAAAGTATAAGAAATAAAGTGGACGAGCTTGAGGCTCAGTTAGAAATTGGCAAGTATGATGTTGTGGGAATTACAGAGACATGGCTGCAAGAGGGTTAGGGCTGGGAACTGAATATTCAAGGATATACCTCCTATCGAAAAGACAGACAGGTGGGCAGAGGGGGTGCGGTAGCTCTGATGGTGAGGAATGAAATTCAGTCCCTTGCAAGGGGTGACATTGAAACAGGAGATGTAGAGTCAGTAAGTATAGAACTAAGGAATTGTAAGGGTAAAAAGTTCCTAATGGGAGTTATCTACAGGGCCCCAAACAGCAGTCTGGATATAGGGTGCAAGTTGAATCAGGAGTTAAAATTGGCATGTAGTCAAGGTGATACTACGGTTGTTATGGGAGATTTCAACATGCAGGTAGACTGGGAAAATCAGGTTGGTACCCCAGGAAAGGAATTTTGTGGAGTGCCTCTGTGATGGATTTTTAGAGCAGCTTGCATTGGAGCCTACCAGGGAGAAGGCAATTCTGGATTTAGTGTTATGTAATGAACTGCATTTGATAAAGGAACTTGAGGTTAAGGAGCCATTAGGAGGTAGCGACCAAATTATGGCCGTTCAATCTACAATTGGAGAGGGAGAAGGGTAAATCAGAGGTGTCCGTGTTATAGTTGAATAAAGGGGACTATGGAGCCATGAGGGAGGAGCTGGCCAAAGTTGACTGGAATGATACCTTAGCAGGGATGACAGTGGAACAACAATGGCAGGTATTTCTGGGAATGATACAGAAGGTGCCGATCAGTTCATTCCAAAGAGGAAGAAAGATTCCAAGGGAAGTAAGGGGCGACCATGGCTGAAAAGGGATGTCAGGGACAGTATAAAAATAAAAGAGAAGAAGTACAATGTAGCAAAGATGAGCGGGAAGCAAGAGGATTGGGTAATGTTTAAAGAGCAACAGACGATAGCTAAAAAGGCAATACGGGGAGAAAAGATGAGGTATGACGGTAATCTAGCCAAGAATATAAAGGAGGATAGTAAAAGCTTCTTTAGGTATGTGAAGAGGAAAAAATTAGTTAAGACCAAAGTTGGACCCTTGAAGACCGAAAAAGGTGAATTTATTATGGGGAACAAGGAAATGGCAGATGAGTTGAACAGATAATTTGGATCATCTTCACTGAGGAGGACACAATCAGTCTTCCTAATATAATAGTGGCCAGAGGATCTGGGGTGACGGAGGAACTGAAGGAAATCCACACTAGGCAGGAAATGGTGTTGGGTAGACTGAAGGCTGATAAATCCCCAGGGCCTGATGGTCTGAATCCCAGGGTACTTAAGGAAGTGGCTCTATAAATCGTGGATGCATTGGTGATAATTTTCCGATGTTCTACAGATTCAGGATCAGTTCCTGTGGATTGGAGGGTAGCTAATGTTATCGCACTTTTTAAGAATGGCAGGAGAGAGAAAAAAGGGAATTATAGACCAGTTAGCCTGACATCAGTGGTGGGGAAGATGCTGGAGTCAATTATAAAAGATGAAATAGCGGCACATTTGGATAGCAGTAACAGGACCGGTCCGATTCAGCATGGATTTACGAAGGGGAAATCATGCTTGACTAATCTTCTGAAAATTTTTGAGGAAGTAACAAGGAAAATGGATAAGGGAGAGCCAGTGGATGTAGTGTACCTGGGCTTTCAGAAAGCATTTGATAAGGTCCATACAGGGGATTACTGGGCAAAATGAGGGCACATGGTATTGGGGGTAGAGTGTTGACATGGATAGAACATTGGTTGGCAGATAGGAAACAAAGAGTAAGGATTAACGGGTCCCTTTCAGAATGGCAGGCAGTGACTAGTGGGGTACTGCAAGGCTCGGTGCAGGGACTGCAGCTATTTACAATATACATCAATGATTTAGATGAAGGGATTCAAAGTAACATTAGCAAATTTGCAGATGATCCAAAGCTGGGTGGCAGTGTGAACTGTGAGGAGGATGCTATGAGAATGCGGGGTGACTTGGACAGGTTGGGTGAGTGGACAGATGCATGGCAGATGCAGTTTAATGTCGATAAATGTGAGGTTATCCACTTTGGTAGCAAAACCAGGAAGGCAGATTACTATCTAAATGGTGTCAAGTTGGGAAAAGGGGAAGTACAACGGGATCTGGGGGTCCTTGTTCATCAGTCAATGAAAGTAAGCATGCAGGTACAGCAGGCAGAGAAGAAAGCTAAAGGCATGTTGACCTTTATAACAAGAAAAGTTGAGTATAGGAGTAAAGAGGTCCTTCTGCAGTTGTATAAGGCCCTAGTGAGACCACACCTGGAGTATTGTGTGCAGTTTTGCTCCCCTAATTTGAGGAAGGACATTCTTGCTATTGAAGGAGTGCAGCGTACGTTTACAAGGTTGATTCCCGGGATGGCGGACTGTCATATGCTGAGAGAATGGAGCGGCTGGGCATGTCTACTCTGGAGTTTGATGGATGAGAGGGGATTTCATTGAAACATATAAGATTATTAAGGGTTTGGACAAGTAGAGGCAGGAAACATGCTCCCGATGTTGGGGGAGTCCAGAACCAGGGGGCACAGTTTAAGAATAAGGGGTAAGCCATTGAGAACGTAGACGAGGAAACACTTTTGCTCACAGAGAGTCATGAGTCTGTGGAATTCTCTGCCTCAGAGGGTGGTTCTCTGGATACTTTCAAGAGAGAGAGAGCTAGATAGGGCTCTCAAAGATAGCGGAGTCAGGGTATATGGTGAGAAGGCAGGAACGGGGTACTGATTGGGGGTGATCAGCCATGATCACATTGAATGGCGGTGCTGGCTCGAAGGGCCGAATGGCCTACTCCTGCACCTATTGACTATTGTCTATTGTGTTTTAAATGCTGTTACTTTGCATGCATCAAATACTTCCTCTGGCAGAGTAACTGAGTTTATTTCTTCAGATATCGATGAATGTGCAACCAACATCTCAAACTGTCATCAAAACTGCACCAACACAATCGGAAGCTTCCTGTGCGGTTGTTACCCAGGCTTCAGCATCAACATAACTAACTCTTCATTCTGTGATGGTAGGAAGTCTTTAAACACATAATTTGAAAAGTTAAGAATAATATTTAACATGGCAGTTTTTGCTACCTTGTAAAACGTCACTGGCCTAACGCATTAATTTTAGTCACCTTAATAATGAACGAAGAAAGGATAATATTTCATACTTTGTGAGTCTTCATACAATCGATACTTTATTTGCAGAACAAAGTGGAAAAGTAGGGATAACACTGCTATCCCTAGTATTATCTGTTCATTTGCGGATTTTTTGTTATGAAGTGTCAATTTTCATAGCACAGGCAAATGACATAAAAGTATTTGACATGTCGTTCATTCCTTTTCCTCCAGATATCGATGAATGTGCAACCAACGCCTCAGACTGTCAACAAATCTGCACCAACACAATTGGAGGTTATGTGTGCAGATGTGACCCAGGCTTCAACATCAACATGACCAACTCTTCCCATTGTAATGGTAGGAATTTTCAACTGCAAAGTTTTTCACAATTGGCAAAAAGATATATTTAGATCTTTTCTGTGACTTTCCACCTGAGAAATTTACTGTGCAATAAGAATATTTCAAAGTAGTACTAAATTATTAGTGGGAGAGTCTAGGTCTAGAGGTTATAGCCTCAGAATTAAAGGACATTCTTTTAGAATGGAGATGAGGAGACATTTGTTTAGTCAGATGGTGATGAATCTGTGGAATTGTTTGCCACTGAAGGCAGCTTCAATTGATATTTTTAAGGCAGAGATAGATAGATTCTTGATTAGAGCAGATGTTATGTGGAGAGGCAGGACAAATGAGTTGGGACGCAGAGATAAATCAGCCAAGATTGAATGGTGGAGTAGACTTGATGGGCCGAATGGCTGCCTCAAAAAGGCTGGCAGTGTCATCAAAGACCCACACCATCCTGGCCACACACTGATCTCCCTGCTACCTTCAGGTAGAAGGTACAGGAGCCTGAAGACTGCAACAACCAGGTTCAGGAATAGCTACTTCCCCTCAGCCATCAGGCTATTAAACCTGGCTCGGACAAAACTCTGATTATTAGCAACCACTTTCTGTTATTTGCACTACCAGTTTATTTATTCATGTGTGTATATATTTATATCATGGTATATGGACACATTTATCTGTTTTGTAGTAAATGCCTACTATTTTCTGTGTGCTTAAGCAAAGCAAGAATTTCATTGTCCTATACAGGGACACATGACAATAAACTCACTTGAACTTGAACTTGAATTCTACTGCTTTCACTTATGACATTGTTATTTACTCTAAATTTTCACAGCCATTCGCATAATGATGTGAAATCCATATTGAGAATCTGCATTTTTCAATACTCCTGTCATTTTACCAGTGGATGTACAACATAGAATACATAGAACATAGAATGTCCGTATATTAGCCAACCCTACACCTGAATTCATTTCCATCTCTTGATATGAATTGATGATGTTTTAGTTGGCAAAGGCAAATGATATGTAAGTGTTTGACATGTCATTCATTCTATTTCCTCCAGACATTGATGAATGTGGAACCAACACCTCAAACTGTCAACAAGTCTGCACCAACACAATCGGAAGCTTCGTGTGCAGTTGTGACCCAGGCTTCAGTATTCATGTGACCAACTCTTCCCTTTGTGATGGTAGGAATTTTCAAATGCAAAGCCTCTTAATGATGGGAAAAAATGATATTGTTTGTTTTCACTCGATAGATTTATTTCTGTTAAGAAAATGCAAATGAAGACTGTTATTGATGGAGGATAGTAAATTTGCACAATTACATAATTAAAGGTGTGGAACCCAAATTGATATCCATCAATTTTCAATACTTCTGTCATTTGACCAATGTTGAACCAAAAACATTCTGCTTCACTGGAAAGGCTGGAATTGATTGACTGGCCTGTCTTCTCGTAGTTGCCAGAACTGTGCTTCAAACCGAATCACGGCATGATCAGAAATTACAAATTATAGTAAAAATTAAAAATATATATCCTTAATATAACAGTGCGTCCCCACGCATAATTGGAATCTCTTTGTAGTTTCATACAAATTTGATCATAAACATTGAAAATTTTAAGTGTCACTAGACAAGTGGGACCCGTTGGGTCCCTGTCACATGGGAGGCCTGGTCCCCCAACACAACCCATTCCTTAATCAATATTCCACCACTCTTTTGATTATAAAAATATATAAATACTGAGGGGGAGATGGTGAAGTTGTCACACTATTGAGGGGGAGAGAGAGGGGGGGGGGGAGAGAGAGGGAAGAGGAGGAGAGTTGGAGAGGGGTCAGAGAGAGAGGGGATAGGGGGAGAGAGAATGAGGGAAGAGAGGGGGGGAGGAGAAGAGGGGAGAGTAGGGGAGGAGAGGGGAAGACAGGAGAGGGGAGGAGAGGGGAGAGGAAGGGAGGAAAGGAGAGGAGGGGAGCAGAGGAGAGCAGAAGAGGAGAGGGGAGAGGAGGGGAGGAGAGGGGAGGGGAGGACAGGAGAGGGGAGGAGCAACATCACATTGTGATGTCATTGTGGCAGTTGGCTGCCAGCTTGAGAGCCCATTGTGATTGGTGCACTGAGAGAGGCATTGTGACATAAGTCGGATTTATTTTTCTCTCTAAGCTGGTTGAGTTTGGGCTGTTTTCAAAATTTCAAGGTTCAAAAAGTTCAGAAATATAGGTGGAAATACGACGGGGAGATGTTTATTGTCTCCATGGGGAAAAAGGTGAGTAGAATGTGTGAAAATGGGAATGCTGTGGCCTAGCCTTTGGAAGAAAATAGGAATTAACCAGATTGTGCCCAGATCTCTCTCTCGCTCTCTCTCTCACACACACGCACGCACGCACACCCACACGCACACCCACACGCACACGCACACACACACACACACACACAAACAAGACAAAGTTTTAGTAATATAGATTTTTTAAACGAATTAGAAAGCTCATTGTGATTTTGTAGCAAAGCAGTGCTTTGTTGTGCATTATTGATGTTGAAATATCTGAGCCAGTCTGAAAACTCATTGTCCACAATTTGCATCAGGAGTAACAGCTTATTTCTCCAGATATCAATGAATGTGCAACCAACACCTCAAACTGTCAGCAAATCTGCACCAACACAATCGGAAGCTTTGCGTGCAGTTGTGACCGAGGTTTCAGCATTAATGTGGCCAACTCTTCGCTTTGTGAGGGTGAGGTGTTTTCAAACACAGTTTATTGTGGTTGGGGACTAATATTTTCTGCAGCAGTTCTTACTTCCCAGTAAATATTTGCTGGCCTAACAAAAACATTTAACTAACTTGAATAATGAAGGAAAATGGATACAATTTTATTGTATATCAGCCTTCACTGAATGGATACTTTTCTTGCAGAAGGAAATGTAAAAGTAGGGATAAATTATTACACCTCTCTAACTTATTTTCCATCTCATGATATAAAGTAATGATGTTTCAGTTGGCAAAGCCAAATAATATGAAAGTATTTGACATGTCATTCATTCTTTGTCCTCCAGACATTGATGAATGTGGAACCAACACCTCGAACTGTCAACAAATCTGCACCAATACAATCGGAAGCTTCCTGTGCAGTTGTTACCCAGGTTTCAGCATTAATGTGGCCAACTCTTCCCTTTGTGATGGTGAGGTTTTCAAACATACTTTCTTGGCGTTGGGGAATAATATTTTCCGCAGCATTTTGTACCTCCCAGTAAATATTTGCTGGCCTAACCAAAACATTTTATTCACTGTAATAATGAACGGGGGATAAATTATTGCAACTATATAATTGTGTAACTTATTCACCGTCTCATGATATAAAGTGATGAAGATTCATTTAGCAAAGATAAATGGTATGAAAGTTTCAACAGGTCATTCACACTTTTTCCTCCAGACATTGATGAATGTGGCACCAACACCTCGAACTGTCAACAAATCTGCAACAACACAATCGGAAGCTTTGTGTGCAGTTGTGACCCAGGCTTCAGCACCAATGTGTTCAACTCTTCCCTTTGTGATGGTACGGTGTTTTTAAATGCAGTTTGGTTAATAATATTTAACGTAGCCGTTCTAACAGCCCTGCAAAAGTTAACTGACCCAACACATTGATTGTAGTCATTTACATTGTCAAATTAATACCTTTGAGAAAGGCAGCCCCACATACTATTAAATATTATGATATTAAATGAAACAGTTTCAGTTGGCAAAATTGAAGAATATAATTCACAACCTCTCTGTCCCATTCACTCTCTCCTCCAACCTACCTGGGGCCTCTCACACACACACCACTATTGCAGACACAAGAGTCAAGATAATAAAATGTTTATTTGCAGCAGCAGAACAGATAGGTGAACATAGTAATCAGGAGACATTGTAATAAACAACAAAAAGCACAATATCTAAAAACACACAAACAATATAGCGGTGTAAACACAAATACGAAGCCCCCACATCCCTAGTGCAATCAAGGCAGTTTGTAGTTCAGAGTTTAGTTGGAGCTTGTTGTGTTCAATAACCTGATGGCTGTTGGGTAGGATCTATTCCTGAATGTTGCAGTTTCCAGGCTCCCATAACTTCCCGAAGGCAGCAGTGAAATGCAAGCATGGCCAGGGTGGTGTGTGTCCCTGATGATGCTGGCTGCCATTTGGTTATAGGCAGTAGACAATAGGTGCAGAAGTAGGCCATTCAGCCCTTCGAGCCAGCACCGCCATTCAATGTGATCATGGCTGATCATGTTTTGTAATATCAAAGCAATATGCTGAGAGAAACAGATATTTCCATAATCTTGCATCAGTTAAGAGGCATCCTAAAGGCTATGGTATATTACAATATTAAGAGGCAGTCTCAGTTGGTAGCATGAAATGATATAAATAATATTGAGGGGTCTGTTCTTCCAGATATTGATGAATGTGCAACCAGAACTTCAAACTGTCAACAAAACTGCACCAACACAATTGGAAGCTTCCTGTGCAGTTGTGGCCCGGGCTTCAGAGCCAACGCGATCAACCCTTCACTTTGTGATGGTAGAATTTTTTAAACAGCTGGTTTCTTAGACTTAACAAACAATATTTAATGTTGCATTTCCAACAGTGTAGTAAAATTTAGAGGCTGTAACAAATGGATTTTAATCAACTCAATAGATATCATTGTATTCTCTGTGAATCTTTTCTAGACATTATTTCTACAGCATTATAAAAAAAACAGTGTAAATCGTCAAAGGATATGGTATTTAAACTTCCACTTGTTCTCTGTCCCCCCATTACTCTGTGGAATACAAATATTAAACCTATGGTTTTCAATAGGTTTGACCATTTCACCAACGGGGATGTAAATTTGATGGAAAACTGATGATAGTGATTCACGTGACAATGACGGGCTCACATTGAGCTACTTATAGAAGACCCACACAAAATGCTGGAGTCAGCAGGAAGGCAGCATCTTCGGATTGAAGGAATGGGTGACCTTTCGGTTCGAGACTTTTCTTGTCCCATTGAGTTACTCCAGCTTCTTGTGTCTATCTTCAGTGTAAACTAGCATCTGCAGTTCCTTCCTACACATTGAGCTACTTATTTTTGAAATACATTGTACTTTGCATTAGTTCAGTATAATGACAGCCTGCAGTCTATTGGAACTGCAGACGTTGGTTTAAACCGCAGGTAGACACAAAAAGCTGGAGTAACTCAGCGGGACAAGAAAGGTCTCGAGCCAAAACGTCACCCATTCCTTCTATCCAGAGATGCGGCCTGTCCCGCTGAGTTACTCCAGCATTTTGTGTGTATCTTCTAAAAGTAACCTCAATGTCTATATCTCTCGTTTCCCATAACCTCGGACTCGGTGGGCTGAAGGGCCTGTTTTCTTTGCTGTATCTCTAAACTAAACTAAAGAAAGATTATGATAGAATTCTAGAAGGGAAAAGATAGAATGGTTAGACAGATTGCAGGCAGATAAAATGTAATGCTGAAAAATGTAGTTCTTAGTGAGCAGAATAAGAAGAGATAATATAAACTGGAGAGTCCAATTCTAAAAAGGGTACAGTGAGATCTAATGCGATGTATGTATAATTGTTGAGATTGGCAGAGCATCTCTGGAGAGAAAGAATGGGTGACGTCTCGACCCGAAACCTTGCCTATTTCCTTCGCTCAATAGATGCTGCCTCACCCATTAAATTTCTCCAGCATTTTTGTCTATCTTCGATTTTCCAGCATCAGCAGTTCCTTCTTAAACATTGAATTGTAATTCCCTGGTTTTGTTCCAGACATCAATGAATGTACAACAAATACCTCAAACTGTCAACAAATCTGCACCAACACAATCGGAGGCTTCCTGTGCAGTTGTGCCCCAGGCTTCAGCACTAACTTGACCAACCCTTCGCTTTGTGATGGTAAGTGTTTTCAAATACATAGATTCGCAATTTTAAGGAATACTCATTAAGGTGGTAATTACCTTGTAAATCTGTGTGGCCCAAATGAATTTTAGTCTCTGGAATATTATATGGAAATGGATGTCATTTCATTCTCAGTGACCCTTCAATATAATCATATATTGACTGCAGAAATGTAACAAATGTAATCTTCCACAATTCACATTCCCCTCTGAAATCCAAATTAGCATCTGCAAGTTTCAATAATAATGTAATTTCACCAAAGAATATGTAAATATGAAGATACTCTGATCTCAATGATATTTGAAGCCAAGTGTGGCATACACTCACATTATAAATTCCATAAAGGCAAGGGAATATCACTAAGGCCATCATCATATGCAGTGTTGCTACTGTATAGTGACATCCTGCAGACAACTCTAGTTCAGAATATTTAAGTGACAACGTCAGCAAAACCAAATAACGTGCAAGTGTGTGACATTTCGGTCACTTGTTTTCCTTCAGATATTGAAGAATGTAAAGCCAACACCTCAAACTGTGAACAAGTCTGCATCAACACAAACGGAAGCTTCATGTGCAGTTGTGACCCAGGCTTCAGCACCAATGTGGCCAACTCTTCACTCTGTGATGGTAGGAAGGTTCAAAAGCTTTGTTTTTCACATATTGTGAACAATATTCAATGTGGCAGTTGGGCCACGTAGATTTGACGCACTGTAAAACAAAGTATAATAATCACCTTTAAAATGTGAGGGGAGAAAAACATCCACAATTTTTTAGCATGTCTATGTTATCTAAATCATGCCCATCCATGTTTCAATGCTCCTTCCATTTCACAAAGCAATGTAAAACTTGAAAATACGGTGATGCTAATGATCAATGAAACCAAGAATGGCACGCAGTCGGCTGGTAACATTTCAAAGCATCAAAGCAATATTTGATAAAGACAGTACAATTTATTCTCTTGGATCATTAAAGTCACATTCTATTGTCAATAGCATATTATGATATTAAGAGAGAAAAATGCACTTGGCAAAGCTAAATGCTGCAGAAATTATTGATATATCACTATCTATTTTCCATCTAGATATCAATGAATGTGGCTCCAACACCTCGTACTGCCAACAAATCTGCACCAACACAATCGGAAGCTTCATGTGCAGTTGTATTCCGGGCTTCAGCACTAATGCGACCAACCCTTCGCTTTGTGATGGTAGGTGTTTTCAAACACATAGATTAGTTTCATTTAGATTAGAGTTACAGCATGGAAACAGACCCTTTGGCCTACCGATTCCCCACTGATCAGCGATCACCCATAAGCTGGTTCAATACTACACACTAGGAACAATTTACAAAAGCCAATTAACCTTTAAACTCGAAGGTCTTTGGGATGGAAACGCAGGCACCCAGAGAAAACCCATGCGGTCACAGGGAGAATGTACAAACCCGGGGCTTTGGCGCTGTAAAGGGCCTGTCCCACGAGCATGTGACTCCATGGGGCAAGCGCGACCTAAAGGGCCTGTCCCCACGAGCATGCGACTCCATGCGGCAAGCGCGACCTAACATGGTCGCTTGAGCCGTACGGCCTTGCTGTGCCGGTCCCACTTCGATCGCTGGAGCCGTATGGAGTTGTGCGGAGCTGGTCCCGACATCGCGCGGGGCTCCGAAAAACTGACTGTTAAAAAATTCTGCGCGGCAACGTCCTGCCGACCCGCAGCCGTCTCGACGCCGTATACACCGCCTCAACGCCGTATACACCGCCTCAACGCCGTATGCCATGCGCGAACTTCCCGCGGACTTCGCTCGAACTTCATGTCACTCACTCGACCTCCGCACGGCCCCCGCTTCTAGTTTGGTCGCGCTTGCCGCATGCAGTCGCATGCTCGTGGGACAGGCCCGTTAGGTCGCGCTTGCCGCATGCATGTCGCATGCTCGTGGGACAGGTCCTTTCGGCAGCAACTCTACTGCTGCGTCACTATCTGTTTTCCATGTAAATATCGCTGAATGTAACCTACTGCCAACAAATCTGCATCAATACAATCGGTAGCTTCATGTATAGATGTATTCTATCATTTCTCAGATTTAAGGAATAATATTGAATGTGGTAGAATACAGTAATTGCCCTGTACAAACTAGGTGGCCCAGAAAACGAATTTTAGTCACTTGAATACTGAATAAAAATGGATGGCATTTCATTCTCAGCGTGCCTTCAAAATAATAGAATTATATATTTACTGCGCAGTAGTAAAATATTTTGTACATTTATATATGTGAATGAAGTTAAACTTTCACAATTCACATTATCCTCTCACATTTAAATATTACATCTGCAGGTTTCATAGAATATAGAACAGTACAGCACAAGAACAGGCTCTTCAGCCCACACTGCCTGTGCTGAATAACAGGCCAAGAATAACTCTTACCTACCTACACATAATCCATATCTCTCCATTCCCTTCATCGGCCGACTTGGGGTTAATGACCATCCCGCGATCTAGGCATAAGCTCAGGGGCGACCGCGCTTTTGCGGTTGCAGCTCCTAGACTATGGAACAGCATCCCTCTTCCCATCAGAACTGCCCCCTCCATCAACTCTTTTAAGCCTAGACTTAAAACTTATTTCTACTCTCAAGCCTTTCTTGAGGTCCTCTGAGGGAGCGTTGTATGTATGTATCTATGTATGTATTGTTGATCTATGTACCACTGTCTGTAGCACGTTAGTACCTGCACTAATGTAAAGCACTTTGGTCAATGAGAGCGTTTTTAAATGTGCTATAGAAATAAAATTGATTTGACTATTCCATGCCTATCCAAAAGTCTCTTAAATGCTTCTGTTGTAGCTGCCTCTGCCACCATCCCTGGCAGCATGTTCCAGACAATCACCAGCCTCTGTGTAAAAAGACTTGCACCGCACATTTCCTTTACACCTTGCCCTTTCAATTTAAGGCTATGCCCTGTAGTATTTGAGTTTTTCCCATCCTGGGAGATACATTCTGATTATCTATCAATATCAACATTTTATAGAATTCTATCAAGTTCCAGAAAAAATAATACAAATCTGTCCATCCTCCTCCTGTAGCTAATACTCACTAATCTGGGCATTATTATGGTAAAGCCCTTCTGCACCCTTTTCAATTCCCTTACCTTGTTCCTATAATCGGCCGACTGCATACAATGCTCCAAATGCAGCCTAACAAACGTCCTATAAATCTGCATCATGACTTTCTGACTCTTATACTCAATGACCCAACTATGAAAGCAAGCATCCCATCAGGGAGTTATAGACTTGGATCACAGGTTCCCTCCCTTATTCTTGAGTGGTCCTACCTATTCCCTGATTACCCTCGTGTTTTTAATGTAGGCATAAAAAACGTTGGCATTTTCTTTAATCTGACTTGTCAAAGCTATATTTTGTGGTCCATTTTGGCCCTATTAATCACCCACTTCAGTTCTTTCCTCCTTTCCTCAAAAAGCGCCCTGATTCTATCCTCTTGCATGAACTTAATTTTTCTTTTTGACAAAATTTGCGACCTCTTTTTTCAATCCAAGGTTCGTTTACTTTGTCACCATTATCTCTTATCTTTACTGGTTCATACTGGTTCTGAACGTCAATCAACTGGCCTTTAAATGTCTCCAACAAGTCAGATGTGGGACTTACCCGATAACAATTGTTCCCAGTGTACCCTCCTGAGCTCCAGTACAATAATGTGTGGTTTGCTTTACTCCAATTTAGTACCTTCCAACATGGTCCAGCCTTCTCCTTATTCATAACAATCTTATGGAGTTGTAGTCACTATCCCCAAAATGATCTTCCACTATAATAAGAGTCACCTGGCTCTACTGAGAGAGTACAGAGGAGATTTACTAGAATGTTGCCTGGGTTTCAGCAACTAAGTTACAGAGAAAGGTTGAACAAGTTAGGGCTTTATTCTTTGGAGCGCAGAAGGTTAAGGGGGGGACTTGATAGAGGTTTTTAAAATGATGAGAGGGATAGACAGAGTTGACGTGGAAAGCTTTTCCCACTGAGAGTAGGGAAGATTCAAACAAGGGGACATGACTTGAGAATTAAGGGACTGAAGTTTAGGGGTAACATGAGGGGGAACTTCTTTACTCAGAGAGTGGTAGCTGTGTGGAATGAGCTTCCAGTGAAGGTGGTGGAGGCAGGTTCGTTTTTATCATTTAAAAATAAATTGGATAGTTATATGGATGGGAAAGGAATGGAGGGTTATGGTCTGAGCGCAGGTATATGGGACTAGGGGAGATTATGTGTTCGGCACGGACTAGAGGGGTCGAGATGGCCTGTTTCCGTGCTGTAATTGTTATATGTTATATGGTTATATGGTAGAGGTTACCTCTGCCCCAGAAGAGATCCCAATTGTCTAAAAATTGGAATTGTTGTCCCCAACACCAATTCCTGAGCGATGCATTCATCTGTCCAATCTTCCTATTCTTAACCTCACGAGCTTGCGACATCGAAAGTAAACTGCAGATTACCACCCTCAGAGTCCTCCTTCGTAATCTTCTGCCTAATGGGCTTGTCCCACTGAGGCCTCTTTGTAGGCGACTACAGAAGACTTTGCAGTCGCCACATGTTCGCGGATGGTTGCCGGGAAGTCGCCTTCATGGTCGTGAGGAGATCCAGCATTCTGGGAACTAGTCACGGCCTCATGATGGTTTCCATGAGTTTTTCAAAATGTTGAAAAATTAGCGACGACTAGAATGAAGCTGCCATGGAGAGTAGCGAGAATTCTCGTGCCGTAGGTGGGTCGCCAGGAGGTCCTAATGGGTTACCGGGAGGTCAAAAATTCTCAGAGGTTCTTGTAGGTTGTAGCCGGTGGTGACCGGTGAATTTTATTGGCTCATTGGGGGAAAAAAAAGGTGAACAGTAGTTTTCAGAACCAAGGATATCTGACCGGTAATGTTAAATGTCCACCGAGCTTTACAGCCGTGCATCTCTGGCTTCTTAAAAGTTGTCTCCACTCCACTTCCTCCTTCTTCCCCCTTCTCCACCTCTCTTCCCCCCTCCCTCCCCCCCTCTTTTAAAGGACTTACTGTACACAGTGCTTTAGCCGTCTTTTTACAGCGCCAACCTTCCTGTTCATTGTGGTGTATGTCTGAATCACCTTGGCTTTGCACCGTGTGAATTTATAGACAGCGCTCCCCCCGCTTGCCCTGTCCCCCGTCTGCATAATGGGCTGGTGAAGGAAGCGATGTGTTTGTTTGTGTGTGTTCCACTCTGACAGTCGCTGTTCCAGTTGCCGTTTTTTTAGGAGACAGCTGGCAACTTGTCAGTCACCGGCAGTCCGCTGAAAAATCGCTTAAGTGGGACAGGCCCATAAGGCTCTGTTTTCATTTTGCAGGACCTTGTCCTTTCTCCTATCCATGTCATTTGTGCCAACGTGCACAACTTTTGGCTGGTTGCCCTCCCCTTTTGAGAATGTTTCAATAATTATGTTAATTTACCAACGGATATGTAAATGTGAAGGCACTCTGATCTCAATGATATGTGGAGGCAAGGGTGACAAACTGCCAACTACTCTAGTTCAGAATATTAAGTGACAAAGTTTACTTCAACAAAGACAAATAACATACAAGTGTTTGACATTTGTTTTCCTCCAGACATCGATGAATGTGGAACCAACACCTCAAACTGTCAACAAATCTGCACCAACACAAACGGAAGCTTTGTGTGCAGATGTGACCCAGGTTTCAATACCAATGTGATCAACTCTTCACTCTGTGATGGTAGGAAGGTTCAAATGCATTGTTTCGCACTGATTGTGAACAACACTCAATGTGACTGTTGGGCCACGTGGATTTGATGCCCTATAAAACATAGCACATTCCTGACCCGAAATGTCACCTATCCATGTTCTCAAAAGGTGCTGCCTGACCCGATGAAATTCTCCAGCATTTTATGGGGTTTTTTTGTAAACTAACCTCAGTAGTTCCTTGTGTCTAAAGTATATTATCACCTTTAAACTGAGAGGGAAGCAACATCTCTGTAATTTCAATTCTATGTCATCGAAATCATGACCATCCTTGTTTCAATACTCCTTCCATTTCACCAAAGCACATGTAAAACCTGAAAGCACTATTCACCAATATTCAATGAAGCCAAGAATGGCACATAGCTGGTAATGTTTCAAAACATCAAAGTAAGATCAGTTAAATTTGGCATTATGTTCCGCACAAATATCGTGGGCCAAAGGGGCCATTCCAGTGCTGTACTATTCTGTTCCATGTAATTTATTTGACAATGTCAGCTCAATTTCTTTCCCTTAGATCTGTAAATTCACATTCTATTATCTGTAGAATATCACTATATTAAGAGAGAAAATTTCTCGTGGCAAAGCTATAGTAATTATTGATGCATCACAAACTGTTTTCCTTTTAGATATTGATGAATGTGCAAGCAACATCTCAAACTGTCAACAAATCTGCACCAACACAATCGGAAGCTTTGTGTGCAGTTGTGATCCAGGCTTCAGCACCAACGTGACCAACACTTTACTTTGCGATGGTAGGATGTTGTCAAACACATCATTTATCAGATTTAAGGAATAATTCTTAATGTTGCAGTTGTTATTTCCATGTAAAAGGGTAGGTGCCTCAACAAACAGATAGGACACTCATTAATATTGATACAGAAGGAATAACGTTCAATCTCTGTCAATCTCCAGAATAGAAAAATTTTACTGCAGAAATAATTCTAAAATTGAAGGCAAATTCTTGAGTTTTCAGGACATATAATTACCAAAATCTCTTTACATTACATTATAGTGTCAAATTACAACTGTATTTGTTTGTATTTCTGCCATTTCACCAAAACCTATGTAAACGTCAAAGTGTTGTGGTTCCACTAATCTATGAAGTAAATTATTTAGTTGATGCAATGTCTAAGCAATATATTTAAGAATGACATCTCCACGGATTGATTTGCATCAGTAAAGTCCCATTCTATAGTCTACAATAAGCCATGATATTAACACAGAGAGAGTTGCAGTTGGTAACATTAAATGTAATCGATGTGATTGTGGCTTCATTCACTATTTTCCCTCCAGACATCAATGAATGTGCAGCTAATACTTCAAACTGTCAACAAATCTGCACCAACACAGTCAGAAGTTTTGTGTGCAGTTGTGACCCAGGCTTCAGCACCAATGTGACCAACTCTTCCCTTTGTGATGGTAGGATGTTTTAAAACAGATGGTTTCTCCTATTTATTGTGGCATTTCTAGCTGCCCAGTTAATCTTAGATTGTCAAAAAATGGATTCTCCTCACCTTAATATATTGCAGAAGTAGAGAATTCAAGATACATTGTCATACATTAACAAATGCATAATTCCACGTTTCCCCCATTATTACCCTGTGAAATCAAAATATTATACCTGTCCTTTTCAATAATTTGGTCCTTACCCCAATGGGGAGGAAATCTCAAAGGAACCCTCGTGCCAATAATCGATATGGCACAAAATGGCTCACATGGAGCTGGTTGTGTTTTGTAGAGTCAAAACAATATTTTCTTGAAAGATCTCTCCATACACTGTTGATAGACACAAAATGCGGGAATAACAGCAGGACACGTAGCATCACTGGATAGAAGGAATGGGTGACGTTTCAGGTCTGAAGAAGGGTCTCAACCCTAAATTTCACTCATTTCTTCCATCCAGATATGCAGCCAGGCCTGCTGTAGTCACTCCAGCATTTTGTGTCTATCTTCGGTGTAAATCAGCATCTGCAGTTTCTTCCTCTACATATATTGTCTTGTCCCTGTATAATGACAGCCTGCAATCTGTTACAATTCAGAACATTAAATGACAAAGTTTAAGCTGGCGGACAAAAGTGCTGGAGAAATTCAGTGGGTGAGGCAGCATCTATGGAGCAAAGGAAATAGGCAATGTTTCGGGTCCAAACCTTTCTTCTGAATTCGATGTTTCTGCATCTGCTGTTCCTTCTTAAACAAGTTAAAGCTGGCAATGCCAATTGCAATAAACATAGAAACATAGAAAACAGGTGTAGGTGTACACCATTTGGCCCCTCGAGCCAGCACCGCCATTCAATATGATCATGGCTGATCATCCAAAATCAGTACCCATTCCTGCTTTCTCCCCATATGTCTTGATTCCATTGATTTAACATCATTTACTGTGCCACCACAGAGTGACATCCTGCTGTCTTTGTGGAACAGAACACTAAGTGAAAGAGTTAGAGCTGGCAATACCAAATGCTATGCAAGAAGTTGACATGTCATTTAATTGCAGATATCGATGAATGTGCAACCAACACCTCAACCTGTCAACAAAACTGCAACAACACAATTGGAAGCTTCATGTGCAGTTGTGACCCAGGCTTCAGCATTAATGTGGCCAACTCTTCCCTTTGTGACGGTGGGAATTTTAAAATACAAAGTTTCACATGGGAAGAAGGGATATTTGAGCGCCTCTGTGAATTTTCACCAAAGGGGTTTTCTTTGCAATGAGAAAATGTCAAAATAACTAAATTGTTATATATCAATCATTAACTGCCTTTTTCAGCAAAATACAGTGCTAACCTATCTCAGCAGGTCAAACCATATCTGATGAGGAAATGGATAAACAATGTTTTATGTGGATACAACTCTTCAGGCCGATTGTCATAGTGTCATAGTGGGGGAAGAGCTGGAAAAGAGATGTGCGCAGGACAAAGCTAAGCAAAGGATGAGTGGTTACAGGTGAGGGGGGTTGAGTGGCAAAGGTCTGAAGTAAAAGGGAGACAAAAGGATGAAAGATAACGAGGGAAGAGCAATGAAATAGAAAGCCAGAAGGAGGGATACAGATGGAAAGTGGTGGATGGTGTGGGCAAAGATGGTCAGAATAGTGTGAGAACTGGGTGTTCATTGGCATAGTTGGGGCTGAGGGGCATGTGGGGAATAGGAAAAAGAATTGGGGCACTGCAAAACTTTGGTGGCCTGACAAATAGATTGTAGTCAAAAATAATGAATCAATGAGGATATTGTTTCATTCATTGTGTCTTCACAGAATGGGTACATTTCCTGCAGAAGGAAATGTAAAAGAAAGGATAAATTATTTAAGTTGTAGGATTGTATATTTCAATTTTTACCAGAGCTAAATTATTATTCAGGTGTGAAGCTAAATGACCACAATTACATAACATAATTATGTGAAAACCAAGTTGAGAATTGGTGCTTTTCAGAATCCTGTTATTGACCAATGTGGACATAACAACAAAGACCATAGACATAGACCGGGCGGCATGGTGGCGCAGCGGTAGAGTTGCTGCCTTACAACACTTGCAGTAATGGAGACCCGAGTTCGATCCCGACTACGGGTGCTGTCTGTACGGAGTGTGTATGTTCTCACCATGACCTGCATGGGTTTTCTCCGAGATCGTCGGTTTCCTCCCACACTCAAAAGACGTACAAGTTTATAGGTTAATTGGCTTGCTATAAATGTAAATTGTCCCTAGTGTGTGTAGGATAGTGTTAGTGTGCGGGGAAAGCTTGTCATCATGGACTAGGTGGGCCGAAGGGCCTGTTTCCACACTGTATCTCTAAACTAAACCATCTAGAGGATAAAATGTCAGAACATGACACACACTGTGCCCTTCTTCTTTTGCATCTCATGATTAGATGTGGCAGTTGGAAAAGCCAAAAGACCTGCAAGTGCTTGACAGGTCATTCATTCTTTTTCCTCCAGACATTGATGAATGTGGAACCAACAACTCGAACTGTCAACAAATCTGCACCAATACAATCGGAAGCTTCATGTGCAGTTGTGACCCAGGCTTCAGCACCAACGTGCCCAACTCTTCCCTTTGCGATGGTAGGAATTTTCAATTGGAAAGTTTTGCACATAGGGAAAAATGGCATGTTAGATGTTCTCTGTGAGTTTTCACCCAAGAGATTTTCTTTGCAATGAGAAAATGTAAAAATAGAGCTAAATTGAACTAATAGAACTCAAAACCTGTAAAACATCGAGCAGGCCTGCACACGAACAAACCTTGCAGATCATCATTCTGCACCAATTGCCAACTGAACAGCCACATAATATAAAGTACCAGCGTAACTCAGCGATTGAAGCCACATCTGTGACGGAGGAATGCAGGTGCAATGTGATGGGTGCAGTTTGGCAAAGGTGGACAGGATAGTGGAAGAACTGGGTATTCACCAGCATGCTTGGCAGAGGGGGCGCGGTGAAGGGCATGTGGCTTATAGGAAAAAGAGAGGGGGATGTGGGTTGTTACTTAAAATGGGAGAATTCAATGTTTATTCCATTGGGCTTGTAAGATAACTATGCGGAATATAAGGTGCTGTTGTTCCAGTGCGTATGTGGCTTCACTCTGCCAATGGTGGAAGCCAAAGACCCAAAAGGTCAGAATGGGAATGAGAATGGTAGTTAAACGCTGAGAAGGGCTGGGGAGGCCAAGTTAGTTGATATTTTTAAAGCAGAGATAGGCAAATTCTTGATTAGAACACCTGTCAAGGGTTAGGGGGAGAAGGCAGAAAAATGGAATTAGGAGGCAGAGATCAGTCATGATTGAATGGCAGAGTATACTCAATGGGCTGAATGGACTAATTCTGCTCTTTTGATTATGAATATTAGAGCAGCAGGATTGTATATCCTCTTTTGCTTCTCATGATGGCAAGTGTGAGAGTTTTATTTACAAAGACAAAGACAAACCTCTTGCAAGTGTTTGACATGTCATTCAATTTTTTCCTCCAGACATTGATGAATGTGGAACCAACACCTCAAACTGTCAACAAATCTGCACCAACACAATCGGAAGCTTTGTGTGCAGTTGTGACTCAGGGTTCAGCGCCAACGTGACCAAACTATCCCTTTGTGATGGTAGGAATTTATTAAAATTAAATTATTCACAGGGCAAAAGGGATAGTAGTTTTTCTCTGCGTATTTTCACCTTGGTGCAGCTGTCATGTGTATGGCTAAAGGAGATTCCCCCCAAACACCAGTGGTGAGATCTAAAGATGTTAATATTGACCACTATAAAATGGAGAATCCCTGCATTTGTCAGAATTGCTTAACCTTTGTCAGTGGAAAATTATAGGCTGTGGATGGTGCTGACCAGTCCAAGCCTCAGATTGATATGCAGGACGGTTAAAGATCCAGGTGTTCTCCTCATTTCCCCTTAATTGATAATCTGTTTTACTAAAAGTCTGATCTTGACCACTTCCTGTTGTTCTGTATATTGATTTTAGAAAAAGCGCTGCCACATACGGCTGTGATTTTTGGCCATCTTACTCAGTTCCCCTACGCTGTGCAGGACAAGAGGATTTTTCCCTTCGATTAAAAATAAAAGAGTATTAGTGTTAAAATGTTAAGATTCTCTCTCCTGAAGGCCACGCTCCTTCCGGAGGGAATATGAAACCCCGAAGTGTTGAGTGCCTCAGTCAGTCTCTGAATGATGGGGGAGTGAGAGGGTCACGTTTCTCAGTCTGAGCTGTGAATAACACTGAACACATGTCTACCAAACTGTGAGTGTCATTTTGCTGACCTTGAGTGCCCTTAATGTGGTTTGAAAATGAAAATGTGGTTGCTTTGAAATAAAGCACAGCAAATGGTTGGTGGTGGTTGCTTTGAAATAAAGCACAGCAAATGGTTGGTGGTGGTTGGTTTGAAATGAAGCACAGCAAATGGTTGGTGGTTGGTTTGAAATGAAGTATGGCAAATGGTTGGAGGTGGTTGGTTTGAAATGAAGCACGCCAAATGGTTGGTGATGGTTGGTTTGAAATGGCAAATGGTTAAAAGTCTAAACTTGACAAGTTCCAGTTTGCACTGTATATTAATTTTAGATAAAACGCTATCACTTACGGCTGTGATTTTTGGCCATCTTACTCAGTCCCCCTCCGCTCATCAGGTGCAGAGGATTCTTCCCATCAATGAAAAATAAAAGTGTTATTAGTGTTTAAAAAATGTTGAGAATCTCTCTCCTGTCAATCACGCCATGAAGGCCATTCCCCTAAAGGTGGGACGGGCAGGGATTATAAAACCCGGAAGTGTGGGTGCGGCTCAGTCTCTGCAAGATGGGGGAGGGAGAGGTCACGACTGTCTGAGCTGTGAATTAACTGAACACACTGAATGTCTACTGAACTGTGTGTGGTGTTTATGTGGTGTTTTGTGTGGTTTTACAGAGGTTTTATGTTGGTTTCACCCTGCTTGAAAAGGTATGAAATTGCTTTGGAATGTGTTGGCCTTGCACGCAGCATGAAATTGTATGAAACAGCATTTGAATTGCTGGCCTTGCACCCTAATGAAATGGTATGTATCTGCATTTGAATTTGGTGGCCTTGCACCCTGCTTGAAGTGGTATGAAACTGCACTTGAATTAGGTGGCCTTGCACCCTGCATGAAATGGTATGAAACTGCATTTAAATTTGGTGGCCTTGCACCGTGCTTGAAGTGGTATGAAACTGCATTTGAATTTGGTGGCCTTGCACCCTGCATGTAGTGGTCGGAAAACGGCACTTGAATTTGGTGGCCTTGCACCCTGCTTGAAATGATCGGAATCTGCACGAATTTGGTGGCCTTGCACCCTGCTTGAAGTGGTAGGAAACTGCACCTGAATTCGGTGGCCTTGCAACCTGCTTGAAGTGATATGAAACTGCACTTGAATTTGGTGGCCTTGCACCCTGCTTAAAATGGTAGGACACTGCATTTGAATTTGGTGGCCTTGCACCATGCTTGAAATGGAATTTCAAGGCATAGCCGTGATTCAACTGTCAGCACACCAGCCATGAGTGAGCTGCCAGCACATCAGACTTGAGTGACCTCAAGAATCCATTTGTCCCACAATGTCCAGACTTGCACTCTGGAAACCAGTCCCTTCAGCCCACAACACCAATACTAGAACTCCATAAACCCCCCCTCCCCCCATTGGCCACCAATATTGGAATTGGTGGAGAGGTGGAATATTGCTTTGGGGCACCAGACCTTCCATGTGAACATGGCACCCAATGGGTCCCACTTAGTCTAGTATGTATTAAACCTCAGTAAATAAACTTAAATGCATTGATATGATTGGATAGGTGCAAAAGAAATGTAAATAATGTGAATAGTGTTGCAAGACAGTTACCCTGCTGTTTGTTGATTGGCCAAACTGTTAAACCCTAGCAGAATTGTTTTGTGTTCCAGGGTAAATGTTGCATTATTTAGTTGACTAGCTTCCTTCCCGAAGCTTCTGTAAGAAACATTTTTGAAGACTCTCTGTAATTGAATTGAGGAACTATCAATAATGTATTGATGAAATTAATATGTTTGATTGGATTGTAAGGGGACCACCACTATGTAGATCGGCCCCTCAAGATTCGTGGACCTTTAAAATGTAGCCCCATTTTGGATCGGTGTCGATCTTCTGGAAGGGCGCTTGGGACTGCGTGATCTTTTGGACAGTGTCTGCTTGCACGATGCTGAAGGGCTTGGCCTGGCAGGGTCATGGATCGAACCCGCGGTGGTTTAAGTATCGTATCGGGGAATTTGCGGTTTGTTCTAAAAATAAAGTTTAGTTGGTCCAGTGATTGACTCAGTGTTTTTTTACTGAACTACACTAAGGGGGGAGGGGGGCCAAGATTTGGTAGCATATTTACAAAGGCTTCAATCCAGCGATTGACCTTGCTTTATCTGAGCTGATAAATCTGTGCTACCAAATGAATCATGGTGTGATCACAAATTACAAGTCAAATTCTCAGTCCACTTAAAATTTCCTTCATATTGCAGTGCTCGACTCATCACAACTGGGATACATAGTTGTTTGGTCCACATTTCTCCATGTTTGATCCATATCCCTCAAAACCTTTCCTATAAATGTACCCGTCCAAATGTCTTACATATCTTGTTATTGTATCTGCTTCAACTATTTTCTCTGGCAGACTAACTGAGCTTATTTCTCCAGATATCAATGAATGTGCAGCCAACACCTCAAACTGTCAACAAATCTGCACCAACACAATCGGAAGCTTCCTGTGCAGTTGTAACCCAGGCTTCAGCACCAATGTGACCAACCCTTTCCTTTGTGATGGTAAGAATGTTTTAACATAAAGTTATTTACAGATGGACAAAAGGGATAGTAGTTTTTCTTGGTGTGATTTCACCGTGGTGCAGCTGTCATGTGTACGGCTAAGGGAGATTTTCCCCAAACACGTGGTGAGGTCTGAACGCGTTAATATTGACCAAATTAAGACACTGTAAAATGGAGAATCCCTGGATTTGTCGGAATTGCTTAACCTTTGTCAGTGGAAAATTACAGGCTGTGGATGGCGCCGACCAGTCTGAGGCTCAGATTGATATACAGGATGGTGAAAGAACCAGGTGTTCTCATAATTTCCCCTCAATTGATAATATGTATTAACATCTGTAAATAAACTTAAATGCATTGACATGATTGGATTGCTGCAAATGACTTGTAAATAATGTAAATAATGTTGCAAGACAGTTACCCTGCTGTTTGTTGATTGGCCAAACTGTTTAACCCTAGCAGAATTGTTTTGTGTTCCAGGGTAAATGTTGCATTATTTAGTTGACTAGCTTCCTTCCCGAAGCTTCTGTAAGAAACATTTTTGAAGACTCTCTGTAATTGGATTGAGGAACTATCAATAATGTATTAATGTAATTAATATGTTTGATTGGATTGTAAGGAGACCACCACTATGTAGTTCCGTCCCTCAAGTTTCGTGGACCTTTAAAATGTAGCCCCATTTTGGATCGGTGTCGATCTTCTGGAAGGGCGCTTGGGACTGCGTGATCTTTTGGGCAGTGTCTGCTTGCACGATGCTGAAGGGCTTGACCAGGCAGAGTCATGGATCGAACCCGCGGTGGTTTAAGTATCGTATAGGGGAATTTGCGGTTTGTTCTAAAAATAAAGTTTAGTTGGTCCAGTGATTGAGTCAGTGTTTTTTTTTACTGAACTAGACGAAGGGGGGAGGGGGTCCAAGCTTTAATGGTGTATTTACAAAGGCTTCAATCCAGCGATTGACCTTGCTTTATATGATCTGATAAATCTGTGCTACCAAATGAATCATGGTGTGATCACAAATTACGTCAAATTCTCAGTCCACTTAAAATTTCCTTCATATTGCAGTGCTTGACTCACCACAACTGGGATACATTGTTGTTTGGTCCACATTCCTCCATGTTTGATCCATATCCCTCAAAACCTTTCCTATAATTGTACCAGTCCAAATGTCTTTCATTTATTGTTATTGTATTTGCTTCAACTATTTTCTCTGGCAGACTAACTGAGCTTATTTCTCCAGATATCAATGAATGTGCAGCCAACACCTCAAACTGTCAACAAATCTGCACCAACACAATCGGAAGCTTCCTGTGCAGTTGTAACCCAGGCTTCAGCACCAATGTGACCAACCCTTCCCTTTGTGATGGTAGGAATGTTTTAACATAAAGTTATTTACAGATGGACTAAAGGGATAGTAGTTTTTCTATGTGATTTCACCGTGGTGCAGCTGTCATATGTACGGCTAAGGGAGATTTTCCCCAAACACCAGTGGTGAGGTCTGAACGTGTTAATATTGACCAAATTAAAGACACTATAAAATGGAGAATCCCTGCATTTGTCTGAATTGCTTAACCTTTGTCAGTGGAAAATTACAGGCTGCGGATGGCGCCAACCAGTCTGCGCCTCTGATTGATATGCAGGAAGGTGAAAATGAAGAGGTGTTCTCCTAATTTCCCCTTAATTGATAATATGTATTAAAACTCTGTAAATGCACTTAAATGCATTGATATGATTTGATTGCTGCAAATGAATTGTAAATAATGTTGCAAGCCAGTTACCCTGCTGTTTGTTGATTGGCCAAACAGTTAAACCCTAGCAGAATTGTTTTGTATTCCAGGGTAAATGTTGCATTATTTAGTTGACTAGCTTCCTTCCAGAAGCTTCTGTAAGAAACATTTTTGTAGACTCTCTGTAATTGGATTGAGGAACTATCAATAATGTATTGATGTAATTAATATGTTTGATTGGATTGTAAGGGGATCACCCATATGTACTTATAACCATATAACCATATAACAATTACAGCACGGATACAGTCCATCTCGGCCCTACAAGTCCGTGCCGAACAACTTTTTTCCCTTAGTTCCACCTGCCTGCACTCATACCATAACCCTCCATTCCCTTCTCATCCATATGCCTATCCAATTTATTTTTAAATGATACCAACGAACCTGCTTCCACCACTTCCACTGGAAGCTCATTCCACACCGCTACCACTCTCTGAGTAAAGAAGTTCCCCCTCATGTTACCCCTAAACTTCTGACCCTTAATTCTGAAGTCATGTCCTCTTGTTTGAATCTTGCCTATTCTCAAAGGGAAAAGCTGGTCCACATCAACTCTGTCTATGCCTCTCATCATTTTAAAGACCTCTATCAAGTCCCCCCTTAACCTTCTGCGCTCCAGAGAATAAAGACCTAACTTATTCAACCTTTCTCTGTAACTTAGTTGTTGAAACCCAGGCAACATTCTAGTAAATCTCCTCTGTACTCTCTCTATTTTGTTGACATCCTTTCTATAATTGGGCGACCAAAATTGTACACCGTACTCCAGATTTGGTCTCACCAATGCCTTGTACAATTTTAACATTACATCCCAGCTTCTATATTCAATGCTCTGATTTGTAAAGGCTAGCATACCAAAAGCTTTCTTTACCACCCTATCTATATGAGATTCCACCTTCAAGGAACTATGCACGGTTATTCCCAGATACCTCTGTTCAACTGTATTCTTCAATTCCCTACCATTTACCATGTACGTCCTATTTTGATTTGTCCTGCCAAGGTGTAGCACCTCACATTTATCAGCATTAAACTCCATCTGTCATCTTTCAGCCCATTCTTCCAAATGGCCTAAATCACTCTGTAGACATTGTAAATCCTCTTCATTATCCACAACACCGCCTATCTTGGTATCATCTGCATACTTACTAATCCAATTTACCACACCTTCATCCAGGTCATTGATGTACATGACAAACAACAAAGGACCCAACACAGATCCCTGAGGCACCCCACTAGTCACCTGCCTCCAACCCGATAAACAACCATCCACCATTACCCTCTGGCTTCTCCCATTCAGCCACTGTTGAATCCATCTTGCTACTCCTGCATTTATACCGAACAGTTGAACCTTCTTAACCAACCTTCCATGAGGAACCTTGTCAAAGGCCTTACTAAAGTCCATATAGACAACTTCCAGGCACAAATCCATGCTGACTGTTCCTAATCAGACCCTGTTTATCCAGATGCTTATATATATTATCTCTAAGTATCTTTTCCATTAATTTGCCCACCACTGAAGTCAAACTAACAGGTCTATAATTGCTAGGTTTACTCTTAGAACCCTATTAAAACAATGGAACAACATGCGCTGTACGCCAATCCTCGGGGACTATTCCCTTTCTAATGACATTTGAAATATTTCTGTCATAGCCCCGGCTATTTCTACACTAACTTCCCTCAATGTCCTAGGGAATATCCTGTCAGGACCTGGAGACTTATCCACTTTTATATTTTTCAATATATTCGGCTCCTCAAGTTTTGTGGACCTATAAAAGTTAGCCCCATTTTGGATCGGTGTCGATCTTCTGGAAGGGCTCTTGGGACTTGATATTTCGGGCATTGCCTGCTTGCACGAGGCTGAAGGGCTTGGCCAGGCAGAGACATGGATTGAACCCATGGTGGTTTAGGTATCGTATAGGGGAATTTACAGTTCGTTCTAAAAATAAAATGTAGTTGGTCCAGTGATTGAGTCAGTGTTTTTTTTACTGGACTAGACTAAAGGCGGGGGGGGGGGGGTGGGGGGGGGGGGGTAAGCTTTGGGAGCGTATTTACAAAGGCTTCAATCCAGCGATTGACCTTGCTTTATCTGAGCAGAAAAATCTGTGCTACTAAATAAATCATGGTGTGATCACAAATTACAAGTCAAATTCATAGTCCTCTTAAAATTTCCTTCATATTGCAGTGCTTGACTCACCACAACTGGGATACATAGTTGTTTGGTCCACATTCCTCCATGTTTGATCCATATCCCTCAAAACCTTTCCTATAAATGTACCCGTCCAAATGTCTTACATATCTTGTTATTGTATCTGCTTCAACTATTTTCTCTGGCAGACTAACTGAGCTTATTTCTCCAGATATCAATGAATGTGCAGCCAACATCTCAAACTGTCAACAAATCTGCACCAACACAATTGGAAGCTTCCTGTGCAGTTGTAACCCAGGCTTCAGCACCAATGTGACCAACCCTTCCCTTTGTGATGGTAGGAATGTTTTAACATAAAGTTATTTACAGATGGACAAAAGGGATAGTAGTTTTTCTTGGTGTGTTTTCACCGTGGTGCAGCTGTCATATGTACGGCTAAGGGAGATTTTCCCCAAACACAAGTGGTGAGGTCTGAACGTGTTAATATTGACCAAATTAAAGACACTATAAAATGGAGAATCCCTGCATTTGTCGGAATTGCTTAACTTTTGTCAGTGGAAAATTACAGGCTGTGGATGGCACTGACCAGTCTGAGCCTCAGATTGATATGCAGGATGGTGAAAGATCCAGGTGTTCTCCTCATTTCCCCTTAATTGATAATATGTTTTAATATTCTGTAAATAAACGTAAATGCATTGACATGATTGAATTGCTGCAAATGAATTGTAAATAATGTAAATAATGTTGCAAGACAGTTACCCTGATGATTGTTGATTGGCCAAACTGTTTAACCCTAGCAGAATTGTTTTGTGTTCCAGGGTAAATGTTGCAATATTTAGTTGACTAGCTTCCTTCCAGAAGCTTCAGTAAGAAACATTTTTGTAGACTCTCTGTAATTGGATTGAGGAACTATCAATAATGTATTGATGTAATTAATATGTTTGATTGGATTATAAGGGGACCACCCCTATTTAGTTTGGCCCCTCAAGGTCCGTGGACCTAAAAAAGAATGAATCTTGGTGTGATCACAAATTACAAGTCAAATTCATAGTCCTCTTAAAATTTCCTTCATATTGCAGTGCTTGACTCACCACAACCGGGATACATTGTTGTTTGGTCCACATCCCTCCACGTTTGATCCGTATTCCTCAAAACCTTTCCTAAAAATGTACCAGTCCAAATGTCTTTCATATATTTTTATTGTATCTGCTTCAACTATTTTCTCTGGCAGACTAACTGAGCATATTTCTCCAGATATCAATGAATGTGCAACCAGCACCTCAAACTGTCAACAAATCTGCACCAACACAATCGGAAGCTTCCTGTGCAGTTGTAACCCAGGCTTCAGCACCAATGTGACCAAACCTTCCCTTTGTGATGGTAAGAATGTTTTAACATTGTTATTTACAGATGGGCAAAAGGGATAGTAAATCTATGTGGGTCTAACATATAGCTGTTGATTAACTTAATAATGAATGAAAGAAGAATATCATTTCATTTGCTGTGAGTCATCATAGAATGGGTACTTACCCTGCAGAATGAAGGGTAAACATAGGGATGATTGGTGGATGGATGGGTAGATAGATAGAGAGATAGATAGGACAAACGAACATTGAGACTCTGGAAAATGACGCTGGAGAAGTACTAATAGGAATAAGAAATGGCAGATGAATTGTATACGTTTTTTGTCTCAGTCTTCACAGCGATGCTGCGCGCCCTTTGCAGACATCGCTTGCTCTGGACAGACTCAATGGAGGGGAGTGAGGAACCGGTGATGCAATGGGCAGTTTTCACCACCCTCTGCAGTGCATACTTGTGCATAGCTAGCTCCCCTTACCTGAATAAAGTAGTTAGAGTGCACCTGCACCTGATGGCAGTTCAGCTTATCAAAATTCATCCTTACTGAATTCACAAATCTGGAATCTGAATTCACAGGCCAAAGACATTGTTCAATACTTCTGCCATTTCTCCGAAGGGTATGTAAACCTGACTGTACTCTGATGCCAATGATCAATGTGGCAAAAATTGGCTCACACTTCGCTTGTTATGTTCTGTAAAGTAATTACAATATTTTTGAGAACGAGAGATCCATTTACTGAGCTCCCAGTGTACTGTGACATCTGCAGTCTATGGTATGTCTGAATATTAATGTGTATCGTGTCAGTTGTCAAAGTCAAATCCCATGCAGGCTGTTGATGTGCAATTCACTTGTTTTTCGCCCGACATCAATGAATGCACATCAAATACCTCAAACTTTCAACAAATCTGCTCCAACAGAATAGGAAGCCTCATGTGTAGTTGTAAACCAGGCTTCAGCACCAATTTGACCAATTCATCACTTTGTGATGGTAGGAATTTTTGAATTCTGCAACGGGACATGGAAAAATTGATTGATAGGCCGTAAATCTTCCAATTAGTATTTAGTTCGGGATAATGTGATGTTCTTTTTGGTTAGAGGAAGCAAAAGTCCAATTGCTATCTAAATGCAGACAAATAGCAAATGAGTGAGGCTTAGAGCGACCTAGATGTTCTAACGCATAAGTCACAAAAAGTTAGCTGACCAATCCTACAAGTAGAAAAGAGTCAAAGGACATTTTGGCCATTATTGGCAAGTAGCATTGCCAGGGGCAGTTCTGTGGCTCAGTTGTTATCACTGCACCAGAGGTCTCAAGTGTTGTCTGGAGTTTGCACGTTCTCCCTGTGACCATGTGGGTTTCCCTTAAGGTGCTCAGATTTTCTCCCACATCCCACAGATGTGTGACTACTTGGCCTCCGCAAAATTGCTCATCGGGTGTCCAAAGAGATTTTATAATATACTAGACCAAGTGCAGACCCGTTGGGTCTGCTCCCCCAACGCAGCCGTTCCCTACCCATAGCCCTCACGGGAGACGTGGTCCTCCAACTCAAGCAGTTCAGGACTCAGCAGTGCGGCTGTTTTTAAATGGCGTCTTTGAGGCGAGATGCGGGCGCCAGCAGCCGTTATGGTCACTGGCCAGCAGGAGGCGACAAAATGAGTGAGTGGGGGGGGGGGGGGGGGAAGGATTTTATTAAAAATGTGTACATAAACACGACAAAATTTAATCAGGAGTGGATATTTGGAATAAAAAGTGAAATCTCTACCGAAATGGAAAAACTCTGGGTGTTTGTGGGTCTTGTGTTGGCGTAGCAACGAATCAAAGGCTGGCACGTACAGGCTGGCAACCACAAGTCAGGCAGAAACACAGCCAGCCAGCCAGCAGCCACAGAGTTTTAATATTATACTAGACCAAGTGCAGACCCGTTGGGTCTGCTCCCCCAACGCAGCCGTTCCCTACCCGTAGACTCCACAGGAGACGTGGTCCTCCAACTCAAGCCGTTCCCGAACATACCAGCACTCAGCAGTGCGGCTGTTTTTAAATTGTGTCTTTGAGGCGAGAGGCGGGCGCCAGCAGCCGTTATGGTGGGGGGGAGAAGGATTTTATTAAAAATGTGTACATAAACACGACAAAATTTAATCAGGAGAAGATACTTGGAATGAAAAGTGAAATCTCTACCGAAATGGAAAATATATCGGCGTTTCTGGGCCTGGTGTTGGCGTAGCAACGAATCAAAGGCTGGCAGCCACAAGTCAGGCAGAAACACACACACACACACACACACACACACACACACACACACACACACACACACACACACACACACACACACACACACACACACACACACACACACACACACACACACACACACACACACACACACACACACACACACACACTTTTAATATTATATAGATTAAGGGAATTAAGGTAAGTAAAGGGAGAATAAAGCCCCTCAGACACCAAAGCAGTCACTTCTGCCTGGAGCATTAGAAGATGGTCAAGATCCTCAATGAGTATGTCTCCTCTGTTTTACCGTGGAGAAAGATGTGAAGACTGGAAACATGGGACAGTTAATGCTGATGTGTTGTGGATGGTCCGCATAACAGTCGAGGAGGTGCTGGAAGTCTAAATCCATATGAAGGTCGATAAATCACTCAGGCCTGACCAAATTTATTTGAGGACACAGTGAGAAACATAGAAAATAGGTGCAGGAGGAGGCCATTTGGCCTTTCGATGCCATTCATTGTGAAGTTAGAGAAAGAATCACAGGAGCCCTGGCTGACATATATGAATCATTTTGAGACACAGGTAAGGTACCAACAGACTAGAGGATGGCTAATGTTGTGCCTTTATTTAAGAAGAGCTGCAAAGAAAAGCCTGGTAACTATACACCAGTGGGCCTCACATCTGTGGTAGGCAAATTATTGTGAAGGATTCTGAGGCATAAGATTTTAGTTTAGTTTAGAAATACTGTATGGATACAGGCCGTTCCACCCACCAAATCCACACCCACCAGCAATCACCTGTATTATTCTATCCTTCACACTAGGGACAATTTTATAGAAGCCAATTAACCTATAAATCTGTACGTCTTTGGAATGTGGGAGGAAACCAGAGGTCAGAGGGAGAACCTACAAACTCCATAGAGACAGCACCCATAATCAGGATTGAACCCAAGTCTCTGACTCTGTAAGGTAGCAACTCTACTGCTGAACCTCTGTGCATTTACATAAAAGATACATATGCATTTGGATAGACAGGGGCTGATTAGGGATAGTCAGCATGGTTTTGTACATGGGAGAATGTCTTACAAGAATGATAGTTTTTTGAAGAAGTAACCAAAATATTTAAGGAGGGCAAAGCTGGAGATAATGTCCATATGAACTTCAGCAAGGCATTTGATAAGATTCCTCATGATTGGCTGCTTTGGAAGCTTAGTTTGCGTGGGATCAAGGGAGAGCCATCTGACTGGATAGAAAATTAGCTTCATGAAAGGAAACTTGTTTTTTTATAAAGGTGGAAAGTTGTTATTTTAGAATGGAGGCCTGTGACTTGTGATGTACCTCAGGGAATGGTGCTGGGCCCATTGCTGTTTGTAGTTTATAGCGATGATTTGGATGAGAATACACAATGGAATGATTAGTAAGTTTGCAGGTGACACTAAAATGGATGTTATCGTAGATCACAAAGAAAGTAATCAAAAATTACATCAGGATCTTGATCAGTTGGGCAAATGGGCAGACAAATAGTTAACGGAGTTTAATGCAGATAAGTGTGGTGTTGTATTTTGGGAATAAAACAGGGTGGGACCTTCACAGTGAACGACAGGGCCCTGGGGAGTGTTGTAGAGCAGAAGGATCTAGGAATGCAGATACATAGTTTCCAGAAGGTGATGTCGCAGGTAGATAGGGTGGTCAAGAAGGCTCTCAGTACAGTGACCTTTATCAGTCATGGTGTTGAGGATAGAAGCTGGGATGTTAGGTTGCAGTTGTACAAGATGTTAATGGGACAACATCTGGAGTATTATGTTTAGTTTTGGTTATCCTGCATAGTTTTAGTTTAGTTATAGGAAGGATGTCGTTAAACTGGAGTGCAGAGAAGATTCATGAGGACGTTGCCAGGACTTGAGGGGCCAAGCTATAGGGAGAGGTTGGACAGACTAGGAGTTTATTCCTTGGAGTGCAGGAGGCCAAGGGGTGTTCTTATAGAGGTATATAAAATCATGAGGCAGGCACTATAAGGACACTGAAAAGCTGTTTGGACAGGAATATAGTTAGGAAAGGTTTAGAGGGATATAAGCAAAATGCAGACAGATGTGACTAGTGTAGAATGACATCTTAATCGACATGGGCAAGTTGAACCAAAGGTGCTATTTCTGTGCTGTGTAACTGACTCTATGCAGGAAGCGACTTCAAAAGTGGTATACTGGACTCGCTGAATGTCCCTATCCAGCTATCTAGCAAGTTAAACAATTAATCCAATAAAGACCCGTAGACACGAGATGTCGTTGATTCTTTACTGTATTCAACTGTGAAACTGTAACATAGAAGCAGAAATGGAAACCGCATATTTAGTAACATTATACACTTGGTATACAAACATAAACTATGATGCCACCACTAAATAGAGTGCTGTTATGTAAGAAAACAGCCAGGGCACATGAAACATTCTTAACTGTGTTAATAATAGCAATCCTGCACAATAACGTATAAAGATGCTGTTACACATAATTACTCACAGACAATGCGTCTAACAAACTGGTGCGGTGGGATGGCAGTAAATTACGCTCAGGAATTACAGTCTACACCATGCGGTGCTCTCCCTGGGCTGGGCTTCCTGGTTTATGACAACTTCCTGCCTAACAGGAAAGGTAACTCAAAGCTGTAGGAACCTGAACATCCAGCAGGTGGCATTAATACCTGTAAACAGAAAGTGGTCCAGCACACTCCCCGCCTGGGGTCTCCCAGACCCCATGCAAATTTCCCATTTAACCCTCAGAGTCCTCGGGAGACAGGAGGAGGACCACTTCGGTGATTGGGTGGACGTAGAGCTTCTGGGACGGACCGTGATCCGGGATCAGCTGGGATGTCATCCGTGGGAACGAACCTCCACTGATGAGATAACGAAAACTGATGGATGCGTTGTATATGGCTGTGGACGTATGTGTAAATCGCCTTGACCGGTTACAGATGTACCCCGGTACTACTTTGCTGTCCGTGTGGTAGATGATGTCGTCCATCTCCTTCGCAATCGTCTCTGCGATTTTGACAGCCAAGACCGCTGCGCACTATTCTAGTCTTGGAATAGTGAGCTCTGGCTGGGTTGCCAGCTTTGCTTTGCCATAGATGAAAACCACCTCCGTTATTCCGTCTTCGGTGATGACCCTCAGATAGGCAACTGCGTATCTTGGCTTGCCTGACGCCTTGCCTGATGCGTCCGAGAACAGATAAAGCTCCTGTTGTAGCATGCTCAACTTTGAGAATGTGGTGTAGGGCCGTGGAATATGTAGCATCTGCAGATCCTGGAGCGCGTCCCTCCACTTGGGTAGGTCTATGTGCTCCACCAAGACCTACATCGCCAACAACTACCCATCCCAGATCCAGCTTCTGGGCGTACGGGGCATTGTTGGGACTGTTAATTAGTTTCCTCACTTTATGTACCTGCAGAATATCTCTTCCCAATAGGAGCAGTAATTTGGCGTTTGGGTCCAGTGGAGGAATCGCGTTGGCAATGCATCTGAGATGGCTGTGGTGACGCACAGCGTTGGGAGTGGGGATCTCGGCACGGTTGTTAGGCACTTGATTGCATTCTAGGAGTGGAGGAAGAGGGAGCAATGTCTTCTCGTCCACAGACTCCACCACGTAGCCGCAGGCTGTTCTACCTGCAGTCTGCTTGAGCCCGGCACATGTCCGCAGTGAATATGGCTTAAGATTGCCTTTGATCCCAAAGATATTGAAAATCTCAGATGTTGCAAGAGAGCGATTGCTCTGTTCATCTAAGATGGCGTACATCCTGCGTGCCTCTTGACGACGTCCTTCTGGATAGACTGAGATGAGACATATCTTAGCGGATGCTCTCGCGCTGACCCCATCACCGCACACCTCTGTGCACGTGGAGGTGATCTCCTGGTTTACTGCTACCTCTTCCTCCCCGCCATGCTCAGATGCGGGGGGAGATGGCTCGGACTTCCAAGGGGCTGGGCCTGGATGTAGAGCAGAGAGGTGTCTGTCACTGTTGCACTCGGTACATTTCACTTCTGCTGTACAGTTCTTGGCGAAATGACTTGTGGAGGAGCAGCAGCGGAAACAAATGGAATGTTCCTTAAGGAAGTGTTTGCGGTCTTCCAGGCTCTTTTCTCTGAAGGCTCTGCACTTCTTTAATGGATGAATCTTGGCATGAATGGGACACAGCTTGGATGGGTCACTGGATTTCTGTGTCTCAGGAGTTGTTGGAGATGCTTGTGTCCTGTGGACGGAGACAAGAGTTTTACCATGTCTCTCTATGTTTTCTCTCTGGACAATTGCTGGACGAGAGAGGCAAAGATTGAAGCTGGGATCCGTTCTGGTTTTTGCCTCCGCACGGATAAAGTCGGCAAACACTTTAAATGGGGGGAAAGAGATGCGGTGGCGGCGTTTATAATTGGATCCAAATTCAGGCCATTTTGCCTGGAGGTTATAAGGAAGCTTATCAACAATCGGTGCAACTCCCCTGGAGGTATCAAGGTAAGACAACCCAGGCAGATACCCATCGACCTTTGCCGCTTCGATTTCTGACAGAAGGTCCCCGAGCTCACGCAGCTTGTATGGCTCCTTGATGGTGATCCTGGGAAAGTTCTCAAGCTTGGTAAAGAGGGCTTGCTCAATAGACTCGGGTGAACCATAAGTTTCTTCGAGCCTCTGCCAAGCCATCTTCAAACCTGCTTTTGGATTCCTCATGTTGACAGCCTTGATTCTTGTTGCCTGCTCCGAGGATTCTTTCCCAAGCCATTTTACCAAAAGATCGAGCTCCTCTCCAGGTGAAAGGCCCAGGCCTGCTATGGCATTTTGGAAGGAGGATCTCCAAGCCCAGTAATTCTCAGGCTTGTCGTTAAAGGCCGTCAATCCTGTTGTAACGAGCTGGCTGCGGGCAAGGTATCTGGCGAGGTCCATGGTGGTGGGATTGATATTGTTGGTGGCTTGAGGAGAGTTGATAGAGCCGCTGTGGAGAAAGGTTGCCGTTGGCTTTCTATCCTCCAATTTAGGCTCCTTGCATATTACTGGGATTGTGAGGCCTATGAAATTAACTGGCCAGATTAGATTTGGTCTGGTGAACGGGCGGCAGTGGACCAAATACTATGCTACCACTCTCGATATCATAATCAGTGATATGTTGGCTTGACTTTATGGTGGCTTGCTCTATGACCTAGTCCAGAGTACGCTCGTGCTGGTTTTGAGGGTGAGCAGGGCTCGGTGATCTATTACGTGACCCTTGTTCTGCTAATAAACCTGCTTCTATGGTGTCGGCCTCTGCAATGGCTGCTTTCATCTCTTTTTCTTGCTGCAAGGCCTCTATGGTCGCCTGCATCCACGCAGCCTTGACCATCATCTCCGCCTGCATCCGCGCAGCCTCGACCTTCATGTCTATCTCTCTCTGAGCGAATGCTGCTCTGGCTTCGGCTGCTTTTGCTTTAGCCCGTGCTTTAAGGGCCGCCATGCTGGCACTGGAACTGGCTGCAGAGCAGTAAGAATGAACGCTGAGAGACTTGGCTTCATTCTGTGAAGCGTTGTCTTGGTTGCTTGTTGCAATGGCGTTGAGGTGTGTACGGACAATGTGATGATGTGAGCCACCCTGTAGTACAGCTTGTTGTGGTGCTGTCTTTTCACTATACTGGACTCGCTGAATGTCCCTATCCATCTATCTAGCAAGTTAAACAATTAATCCAATAAAGACCCGTAGACACGAGATGTCGTTGATTCTTTACTGTATTCAACTGTGAAACTGTAACATACAAGCAGAAAGGGAAACCGCATATTTAGTAACGTTATAAACTTGGTATACAAACATAAACTATGATGCCACCACTAAATACAGTGCTGTTATGTAAGAAAACAGCCAGGGCACATGAAACATTCTTAACTGTGTTAATAATAGCAATCCTGCACAATAACGTATAAAGATGCTGTTACACAAACATAATTACTCACAGACAATGCGTCTAACAAACTGGTGCGGTGGGATGGCAGTAAATTACGCACAGGAATTACAGTCTACACCATGCGGTGCTCTCCCTGGGCTGGGCTTCCTGGTTTATGACAACTTCCTGCCTAACAGGAAAGGTAACTCAAAGCTGTTGGAACCTGAACATCCAGCAGGTGGCATTAATACCTGTAAACAGAAAGTGGTCCAGCACAAGTGGGACAACATAGAACTGCTGTAGTGTGAACAGGTGATCACTGGTCAGCAAGGACTCGGTGGGCTGAGGGGCCCGTTTCTTTGCTATAATTAAGTTAGAGATTGAATACTGGATGGTTTTGTTAGTGATACCACAGAACTGCACACAGTTGGGTTCCTTTACCTAAAAAAAGTAGAGAGAGTGTACCCTTATGCTACTTCCGGTTAGGGAATTCTCCATTATCAAATTCACAAATCACTTCAAAATAACTTTATGATGCAGAACAATAACATTCTTTATTATGGAATTCATATGAAAAAAAAAAAAAATTCTAAAGCAACAACAAAATGTATTGACTTTTGTCAAAGGTTTACAATAGTGAAAATTCCTATGGTAGTGGTTTTCTTGGAATGCAACTGCTTTGCAACAATGGGTATATTGCCAGAGCAATGGAGGTAGTCCATAAGAGAATCACTAGTCTGATTCCAGTGATGAAAGTTCCCTCTTATCGGAGAGGCTGGACAGCTAAGCTTCCAAAATTTCTTGTCTTTAACCTGTGACATCAAAATATTGCATGTGCATTTTGCAATGCTTCTGCCATTTCTCCAGAGGGTTTGTAAACCCGCTGGTACTCTGATGCCAATGATCAATCTGGCGAAGAGTGGCTTGGAATTGGTTTGTTAAGCTTTGTAATGCCATAATTATATTTTTGAGAAGGAGAGTTCCATATACTGAGCTGCTTCTGTACAGTGACATCTGGCGTTTATAATATATCCAAAATCTGAACTGACAAAGTTTCAGTGGGCAAAGCCAAATCACATGCACATAATTGACATGCAATTCCCTTGTTTTCTTCCACACATCGATGAATGTGCAACTACTACCTCAAACTGTCAACAAATCTGCACCAACACAATCGGAAGCTTCGTGTGCAGTTGTGCCCCGGGCTTCAGCACCAATGTGACCAACCCTTCCCTTTGTGATGGTGGGAATTTTTGAAGGAATATATTCTCTAGAAATTGGAAAAGATGCCGTCATTTTGAATTTGCAATAGGAGATGGAAATATTCAGTAGAAAATAACTGCAGATGCTGGTATATACCGAAGATAGACACAAAGTGCTGGAGTAACTCAGCGAGCCAGGCAGAGATGCTGTCTGACCTGCTGAGTATCTCCAGCACTTTGTGTCTATCTGCTAGAAATGTTGAGTGATTGGATTTCAGTGTGAGGTCATGCTCTTCAGTAAGCTAATTCAAAATGCCAATAGCCATCTGGCAGGAGGTACCGAATCTTGAGAGCATGTGCCAGACTCAGGAACAACTTCCTGTCCTCTGTCCCTCTGCTGTACAACACTCCCCAGAGCCCTGCCTTTCACAGTGTGGGTTCTGCCTTGGTTAGACTTCCCAAAATGCAACACCACATTTCTCTGTAATAAATGTCATCAACCATTCCTCAGCCCACCTGCCCAACCGATCAACATTCCCCCTGCAATTTCTGACAACTCTTCGCTATCTGCAATACCACCCACTTTTGTGTCATCTGCAAATTTACTAATTGTGGCATGTACGTTCTCATCCAAATCATTGACATAGATAACAAACAGCACCGAGCCCTGAGACACACCATTAGTCACAGGCCTCCAGTCCGATAAACAAACTTCCCCCATCACCCTTTACTTCCTTCCATGAAGCTAATTTTCTCCTTGGATCCCATGCGATCTAAACCTTCCAGAGCAGCCAACCATGCAGAACCTTGATGAATGCTTTGCTGAAATCCATATATACGTCTACAGTTCTCCCCTCATCAACATTTTTGGACACATCTTCAAAAAACTCAATCAAATTCATGGGACAAGATATCCCACGTACAAAACTGTGCTGTCCAAGCCCTAATCAGCCCCTGTCCATCTGAATGCATGAATATATTATCCCTCAGAATACTCTAGTAACTTTCCAACCTTTTAAAGACCTGACACTGACATCATTGCTCAAATAGTATGTTCTTGTGTTGCATTATTCTATAACTTTAGGAAAGATACCCTGACTTTACAGATGGATAAACTTATAGGTGTGCTAAGGAAAGTGAATGATATATAGTATGTAGATTGACACCAATCTTTTAATGCTTATTTGTCTGGAAATGACAGCTAACACATTAAAAGACCAATGTCTAAATGAGTCCAAATTATTATCATAGTCCATTGCAATCCTTGATCAGTTTCCGGTTTAGTTTACCGAGGGAGAGGGAAAAGCTTATGTTGCATGCTATCCAGTCGGCATAAAGACAATACATGATTACAAATGATTTTGTCTGAATACCTATTATTTTCCACACTCAGAGCACCAGAATATTTTCAAGGAACATTCTACCTTCAGCGGACCTCAATCTTTAATTTTTTTAAATATTATTTACAGCACAACAGAGAGTTATTCTGAGGTGCACGTTCACAAGTGAGGATCTGAATTTGACTGATCAACAAATAAAAGAGAACGTTATTCAAGCCCTTCAATCTCAATCACTTGAACTTATTGAGAACCCGAAGAGAAGGTATGTTCTGGAAAATAATGATGTGCAAAAATATGTGATATAAGTCAACCTTTATATAATTAAACAGTTGAGTGACTGAAAAAATACTCCTTTAACCTAGTTGTATATTTGGAAGTAAATGGAATGAATCACAATTGTACATTGACAATACCTTTGTTTTGTAGAGGGTGATTACTTAGATGTAGAAACTGTCTTTTGTTTTTATAAACTTGACTTCAGTCATCATAGAAACATCGAAATAGTGTGGAAGAATCTCATTAATCCATGGTATCAGACACAGGTATCAGTTCAGTGAGATATTGGAAGCAAGTCTCTCCCAAAATGGGATACATATTGTCCTAACAAAATATTGTAATGATACTTGGTGATCCACAATCGGTTTGAACCACTGTTTCTTTTCACTTACTAGGGCCTGTTTCTCTGAATATAATTCAAATGTCCACTGCACAATTTTGTAAAATCTAGCAAAGAAGGTTAATACAATAAAAATTTAAATCTAATTCAATGTCATCAATAGAAGTTTCACCTCTATTTATAATGTCATTATATATATAAAGTAAGCAAATACTTAATCATACTAATTTTATTTTTGCAGATAATTAGAGACAGAAGAAGCGCAGGATACAGAAAATGTTTCAGCTTAGTGATATTTGTAATACTTGCCATCTCATCTGGAATATTAGTGTATTATATTCCTTACTCTTAAAATAAAACAATTAATATTAACATTATTTGAATTCCTTTCCTATCTAAAGCCTATGTGTACAATTATGTATAGAAATGCTATTCTAACAGATGGGTTGACATTTACACCATTTGGGTACATTGCAACTGATTTAACAAAATATTTGAAGGCTGCTCCTACCAATTTTAACAAAATATTTTAAGGCTGCTCCTACCAATTTTAGTTCATTAACCTGTAAAGAAAAAACAACCAACAACCATTGTAGGCTCCTCAACCCGCAGAAATTGTCACTTTCATTCTGTTTTCATTGAAACCAATTGGAATTAAATATGGAAAGTTTTTTCTAATAGACATCTCATTGATGATTGACATTATCAATACTTTAGATTAAACAATAGAAATCAGAAGTATTATTTATTTATTTAGCAATAGTGAGAGTCTTCAATGAATTCTTACAAAATCCCATCTATCTTGCTGGAGGTGTTATGGTTCCTGCCAGAATGATTAGCATTTCAAAGGTCCACACTAGTACTGGCACAGTTTAACTTCTGGGCCTAATTCAGCACTTCTGAAATTCTAGGCAAATTGTGCCTTAAAAAGTGTTTTGCATAAAATTGTTGTATCTGTTCATAAACACTGAAATACCAATGATTGGATTGCATGTGATTTATTGACATTAAGTATTCCTTTGAATTCACAGTGCCAGTCTTAGCTATTGACAGTATATACAATTGTATGAATAGGTCTTCTGCTCTGCCCAGCTCCCTGCTCTGAGTACTGATGAAAAAAATAATCCCTAAATGGAGGGGAATGTTATTATTCCTGAACAGGAAAATTAATGGAACATTTTCAACTTAAAATAGAAGAGTGGCCACTGGGTGGCGCTTCGATGGCAGCCTCGCCTACAGTTTGTCTGTCTTTTCGTCTTTTCGTCTTTTTTTTGTTAATTTTCATGTGTTTTAAAAGAATGTTAATGTTCTCTGCTTTGTTTTATGTAGGGGCGGGGGAGGGGGCAGGGAGAAACTTTTTTTCAATCTCTTACCATGCCCGAGATGCGATTGTTTTCCGGATCGTATCTCGTCACTCTGCGGCCTAACATCTTGGAGCTAGAGGCCTTGCTTGGGACTGATTTTGAGCCTCACCACGGGGCTTGGACTTACCGTTGGAGTGGGTTCCTTGCCTGGGATCGACGGTCCAACCGCGGCCTGCGGACTTTAACTTCAAGGAGCCTGTGACTCAGGTTGAGACCGGAAGCTCCAAATGCCACACAACATTCGACTAGTCCTGACCCGGGTAGATCACCTGGCGTGGGGGAGTTGAGATTCCCCCCCGATGCAGTAATTTGATCGCCCCGACGAGGAGGCCCGCAGCCGGCAACAGGAGTAAGATCGTCCCGTCAACGGAAGGTTAGAGGCCCCCGACCGCTGGAGGACAAAGGAGGGGGAGATTGAACTTTTTTTTTCGCCGTCCATCACAGTGCGGAATGCGGAGGAGTCACTGTGGTGGATGTTCATGTTAAAATGTATTTTGTGTGTTCTGGTATGATGACTGTATGGCAAATGAAATTCCTCGTTTGTTGCAAAACATACTTGGCAAATAAAGTATGATTATGATTATTCAGGTGACATTAGTTCTCCTGTGCATAAAGGATCCGAGGGAGATTATGAAATATTGTACCAAAATCTTTGAGAACCACTGCCCAAATTAGTTGCAATTGGTGGTGGTTTAACTGGAAATCAAAACATATGCATCTCGCATGAATTTTGATATTCTGCTGTAATATGATTTTCAAAAGTACTTCACCTCTCTAGAGTTCAGTGAGTGCCAATATAAATGTTTGAAAAGCATAGTCAGCGATCATGCATGGATTGGAGCAAAGAGATCCAGTTGAGGTGTAGGGCAGGAACTTGAAATAGAAAAAAAAATGTACGCTTAATGTTTTGTGACAAAAAAGAATTAGAAGCATTCTCTTTAATGCACTTTTGTACAGTAAACTGTAAATTAGGGTACAGTACTGGAGATGTTTAAAAGGCTGCTACATTGATTTCTGTAACAGTATATTGTGCAAAAATAATCAATATAATTGTAATGGGTATTATAAGATAAATTAAAATTGTAATAAAGAATTTATTAAAAAAATGTGTGATTCCAATTTCAATTCCAGAGATTCCAATGGAAGCCTCCAGATTCTCTCATAGTGAACCGCACTTTGAATATTCCTGATGTTATGTTAAACACCTTTTATGTATGTGGCTGTGAGTGACTTTCAATATTATTGGTACAATAACTTTACCATTAGTGGCGTAAAGCTTGGTGGCATAAAGTAATCAATACTGGGCATTGTGCACCACTGTAAAACTGGTGCCAACAGCCAATTTAAGACTCCCCCGATTAGTTTTCTTCTATTATGTAAGGTAATAGATGAAATAGGGTAAATCTGGGATGTTTATTGCAGTATCCAGAACAAAACTGGTAAAATAATCTACCTAAAATTAATCGGGGATAATGATTAATTTGCTGGACTACGTACCTGGAGGTATATACTGGGTCCGGCAGAAGGAACCAAAGCTTGAAAGCACGTACTACCAAACTTTGGAACAGCTTCTTCCCTTCTGATATCAGGCTTCTGAACAGTCCTTCCATAAACTAGGGCATCATCCAATTCATCTCTACCCCATTGTGGACATTGGACTATGTAACTGATGAGCTACAATGCTGAGAACTATATTCTGCATGGTTTATCTTCCTCCTTGATCTATTGTATTTCGGTTTCAGTTTGACCTGGTTAGTTATTATTCATTATTATCTGATCTCATTGGATAGCATGCACGACAAAGCTTATCACTTTATCCCTGTACACATGACAATAAAAATCTTAATACATAATGCTTCCCAAGCAGGCAATGACACAATCCAGTTAACATGACATCAAATTCCATCAGTAAATTTAAAAATAATCTAGATATTTTGAATTACAAAGGGATTCTCTCTAGTGGTGACAAACCTTAGTTAATTAGATAGTTCATTCAGTTTATTGTGAAGTACAGTGAAAATCTTTTTTGTTGCAAACTATCCAGTCAGTGGAAAGGCTATACCTGATTGCCATCAAGCCATCTACAGTCTACAGATACGCTATAAAGAGAATAACGTTTAGTGCAAGATAAAGTCCAGTAAAGTCTGATTAAAGATAGTCCGAGAGTCCCCAATGAAATAGATGGTAGGTCAGGAACGCTCTCTAGTTGGTGATAGGATGGTTCAGTTCCCTGATAGCAGCTGCGAAGAAACTGTCCCAGAATTTGGAGGTATACGTTTTCACACTTCTGTACCTCTTGCCTGATGGGAGAGTGGAGAAGAGAGAGTATCCAAGGTGAGACTTGTCCTGATTATGTTGGTGGCCCAGCTCAGGCAGTGTGAAGTGCAGATGGAGTCAATGGAAGGGAGGTTGGTGTGTGTGATGGGCTGGGCTGCGTCCACAGTTCTTGCAATTTATTGTGGTCTTAGATGGAGCTGTTCCCAAACCAAGCTGTGATGGATCCCAATTCCATAGCGCATCTGTAGAAGTTTGTGAGAGTTGTTGGGGACATACCAAACTTCCTAAACTTATAAGGATGTAGACCTGTTAATATGTTTCCTTGGCCATAACTTTGATGTGGCTGGTCCAGGACAAGTTGCTGGTGATATTTAATCCTGGGGACATGAAGCTTTCAACATCTCTACCTTGGTGCCATCAATGTATATCAAGGTATATATACTGCTTAGCTTCTTGAAGTCGATTACAATCTCCTTTGTCTTGCTGACACTGAGAGAAAGGTTTTCTTGGCATAAAATTATGCGGCTCTCAATCTCTTTCCTGTACTCCATCTCATCATTATTTGATATCTGGCCCACTATGGCGATGGCTTAGAATTTGTAAATTGTGTCGGATTTGTAATTAGCTGCACAGTCGTGGTTGCACAAGGAGTAAAGAAGGGGGCTGAGAACCTTGCAGAGCCACAGTGTTGAGGATTATTGTAGAGGTTGATTTGTCACCTACCCTCATAGATTGTGATCTGTTGGGAAGTTGAGGATCCAGTTGCAGAGGTGAGTGCTGACTCCAAGTTCCATGAATTTGGAGATGAGCTAGAATGGTGTAATGATATTGAAAGCAGACCAGTAGTCTACGAAGAGATGCATGTGTCTCTCTTGTACAGATGTTCCAGGGTCAGTGAGATGGCATCAGCCGTGGACCTGTTGTGGCGGTAGGGGAACTGCAGTGGGTCAAGGTTGCTCGGTAGACTGGATTTAATGCGTTCCATAACTAGGCCCCCAAAGCACTCATTATGGTGGATGTCAAGGCCACTGGATGGTAGTCGTTAAGGCAAGGGTCAGCAACGTAATCTGAAATCATCCGGCCCGCAGGCATATTTTTTTTCAATTTGTTTTCATGACCTGGGAACTATAGCCAGTCCCGGGACGCGAGCTGATCTGAGAACTGCAGCTAGTCCCGGGGCACGCAGATGACCTGGGCACTACAGCCAGTCCAGGGGCAGGCGAGCCGACCTACAGCCATGCAAAACTGATGCAAAAAACAACACCAAGTGTCACACTATAACGATAGATGTGGCCTGCAATCCGCTCACAGACATGGGTCCTGGCCCCCAATGCAGAACAAGGTTGCCAACCGCTGCGTTAAGGCATGAGTTCTTACTTTTCTTTGCCACCATGATGATAGTGGTCTTGAAGCAGGTGGATAGCTCAGAACAGAGTAGGGAGAGGTTAAAGATGTCTGAACACTCCTGTTAGTCAGCACACGTAGGTCCTAAGGACATGGCCCGGGACTCCATCTGGGCCAGTTGCTTTCCGTAGATTAATCCTAAGGAAAGCCGATCTAACTTCTGCAACAGTGAACCTGGAAAGAGACACACTTGATTCTGATGGGTCGGATGGCCTTCTGCTCAAAGTGAGCGTAGAGAGCATTAGGTTCATCAGGTAGAGCCGTGCTGTCACCACTGGTGTTGGTCAACTTCACTTTGCAGCCAGTTATAGTATTTAGATCTTGCCACAGACTGCGGGTGTCCAACCGATTGTACCAAGACTCATGTTTGTCCCAGTATTGTCTCTTGGCATCCGTGATGGCTCTGTGAAGATCATGGCAAGCATTTTTGTACTGCTCGAGATCACTAGTCTTGTATGCAGCTGAGCTGGCCTTCACCTGGGAATGTACCTCACGGTTCATCCGTGGTTTCCGGTTGGTGAACACTCATATTGTCTTTTTCAACACGCACTCCTCTATGCACCCGTTGATTAAGTCAGTCACGGCAGTGGTGAACTTATTCAGGTTAGCTGCAGAATTCCTGAATATGGACCAGTCCACTGACTCAATGCAGTCGACTAGGATACTATCTTTGTCTGCCGAGCAGCAGTGAGCAACTCTCTGTCATGGAGTGCAATTCACTCAGAGCAAGCTTGACATCTGCATGGGGAGGGATATCAACTGCTGTCATGATAGCTGAGGTGAATTCCCTCGGCAGATAATAGGGATGGCACTTCACGGTCAGATGTTACAGATCTGATGAAGGGAGAAGCCCTTGGGCTGAATAGCACAGTCAGGTATGTCAGGGATGACACAACAAGCTGGAGTAACTCAGTGGGACAGGCAGCATCTCTGGAGAGTAGGAATGGGTGACGTTTCGGGTCGAGAACCTTCTTCAGGTTGGTTAGGGAAAAGCGAAACGAGCGATTTAGATGGTGATATGGAGAGATAAAGAATAATGAATGAAAGATATGCAAAAAAGTAACAATGATAAAGGAAACCAGACATAATAAGCTGTTTGTAGGGTGAAAATGAGAAGCTAGTGTGACTTAGGTGGGGGAGGAATAGAGAAAGAGCGAATGCCAGGGCCACCTGAAATCAATATTCATACCACTGGGCTGTAAGCTGCCCAAGCTAAATATGAGATGCTGTTCCTCCAATTTGCATTTAGCCTCACTCTAACAATGGAGGAGACCGAGGATAGAAAGGTCTGTCTAGCAATGGGAAGGAGAATTAAAGTGTCCAGCAACCGGGAGATCAGGTTGGTTCACACGGGCTGAGCGAACATGTTCCCCGAAAGGATCCTCCAGTCTGCATTTGATCTCGCCGATGTAAAAGAGTCCACACCTTGTACAACGGATACAGTAGATGGGGTTGGAGGAGGTGCGTGAACCTCTGCCTAACCTTAATGGACTGTCGGGGTCCCTGGACAGAGTCGAGGGAAGAGGTATAGTGACAGGTGATGCATCTTCTGCGATTGCAGGGGAAGATACCTGGGGAGGGGGTGGTTTGGGTGGGAAGGGATGAGTTAACCAGGGAGTTGCGGAGGGAACAGTCTCTGCTGAAGACAGAAAGGGGTTGAAATGGGAAAATGTGGCTAGTGGTGGGATCCCGTTGGAGGTGGCGAAAATGTCAGAGGATTTTGTGTTATCTGTGACAGGTGGAAAGTAACGACTAAGTGGACTCTGTCTCTGTTGTGACTAGGGGTAGGGGGAGCAAGGGTGGAGCTGCAGGGTACCGAGGAGACATGAGTGAGGGCCTCATCTATGATGGGAGAGGGAAACCCAGTTCCCTAAAGAATGAGGATGTCAGGTGTGAGCCATCTCTCTGTGAAACAGTGCAGGCAGAAGTCTCTTGAAACATTAAGCCCAGCGCAATTCCTTTGTTTCCTCACCAGGTGGCAGCACGTCGACACCGTGAGTCTTCATCATCGACAGACACATGGTAGGTGCCATCGCTGCAGATCATCCATCAGTTTCATTTTCCAATATGATCCCTTGGATTAGGTTTCTGTTCTATATGTGAGCATTTGTCACTCCAAGTCATCAAAGAAAAAAATCAGTGGGTGCCTTTCTCAAAACATTTGTAAATTATTCATCATATTCAGAGGGTATTTGGAAAAGGCAGCATTTATTGCCCCTCCCGAGTTTTCCTGGGATGGTAAACAGCCTTCTTGAATTGGGAGTTTCATGACTTTGACCCATTCAGGAAAACTCCATTAAACCGGCAAACCAGGACCTTGTTGGGATTCGCACATTTTCTGAATTATCGGATGTTATTTACTTAAAATAATATACTTTGAGTTTATCCTTATCAAAAAAAGTGACGCACGTATTATCAGTGAATCCAATAAGCTAGAAGAGATCATGTTCAACAAAAGCAAATACGTTCTCAGGGAGTGTAGTCAACAGAACCAGGAGAGCCAGGAGAGTTTGAAGAGAGTGCGGAAGTGTAGAGACTGGGGGGGAGGGGGGGGGGATGTGAAAGGGAGTGTGGGAACCATGGACATGAAGTACAGGAGGGAAGAACGGGGACTGGGATCCTAGTATTTGGAAGAGAGTGTGGGTATCAGGGTCCTGGTGTGTTCATGGCAAGTGCAAGAATCAGGGACATGATGAGTGGCGATTGTAAACATCTCTTCAGAATTGTAGAAATGCCAGATAATAGATTATCAGTTTTACACTGCTCCAATTCAGAACGGGGGATGACATGAAGATGAACTTGGAAATACAGATGCTTCAGACTTTGTTGTTCTAGGTGGTAAACGTGACAGACACACAATGGGTGCCTTTATTGTTTGAGAACGAACTTTATGGTTTGAGAACTAACAAATGTAATTGTATTACATTGAACAATACTGCACAGGACAAGGGGCTTCGACCCACAATGTCTGTGTTGAAGATGTTGCCAGATTAAAATTGTCTCCTCTGCCTGCATGTCATCCATTTTATATTAATTGTATACTGATGGGCCTTACTAATAGCCTACTAATAGCCTCTTAAATGCCACTATTGTATTTGCCTCCACACCCACCTATGGCAAAATATTCCAGAATCCCACTACCCTCTGTATAAAACACTTGCCCCACTCATTCCCTTTAAACTTTGCTCCTCTCACCTTAAAGTTAAACCTCGTGTCTTTGACCTATAAACCTTGGGAGATATATTGGTCTATCAGAAGCAGTGGCACCAATCCTTGGATTTCCGACTCACGAGAGACACCCCACTGTCTTTCAACTCCAGGTACATCTACCACAAGAACATCGAGTCGGCATCAAGTTGATGATGATGATGTTCAACAGGTGATAATTCATGATATCACGAGAACGACTTTAACTGAATTCATGGCGTTGAGTACTCGAGAGCAATTTGCAAGAACACTGTACTACGCTGATGTTCCCCGATTTTACACTTGCAACAATAGGAGATGGCAAAGAAGGAAGGTTGGGAAGAGAGCAGAAGATCATCCAGGTATTTTTGAAGCCAACGTTCTGGGACGAGTGTATACCGTGTCTCTGATATGTGGTGACCTATACTACTTGAGACTGCTGCTCCATAACGTAAAAGGGCCAGTATCCTTCAATTCATTGAAGACACATGATGGAGAACTTCATCCTTCCTTCAAAGACGTCTGCAGAGAAAGAGATTTGTTGCAGATTGACGACCATTGGCAACAAATAATGGTAGATGCTGAGAGGGCAAGACTCCCCAGTGCAATGAGAGATTTGTTTGGTGTTTTGCTGACGAATACTGAGATCAAAAATCCTCGACAATTATGGGATTGCTTCAAGAATTGAATATCTGAAGATTACATTGAAAGGGAACGGAAGATGAGTACGATCAGTGATCCTAATATCATAATTGATGTGAGGAATCAAAATCAGGTCTGTTGTATATTCAAGACAAGCTTAAGAATCACAACAAAACAATGGAATGCTTTCATTTGTCACGACCAGGAAATGCAAGGATGCACCTTGATGGTGACAATCCAGAATTACTGCAGTTATTGCAATACAATAGAACTGAACAACAACAATTTGTTGAGGAGAATGAGCCTCTGCTGAATGCAGAGCAGACAGCAGTGTAATAATAAAAATAATAATATAATAATATATTTTATTGTCATTGCACGTCAGTGCAACAAGATTTAGTATGCAGCTCCAACCGATGAAAAAGAAAAGTAAAATAAATAAATAAGCTGTGTGTCATGACCATCCGAGGGAGACAGTCCAGGGGGGGTGGGGGGCACTCAGCAGGTTTGACCAGGTGTGCAACTGCTGAAAAAGGAATCTTCCTTCAATGTTTTTCATTGATTCACCAGGAGGAACAGGAATGACATTTATCACCAATTTGATCCTTTCCAAAGTTAGAGGAGATGTGGTGATGTTGCTATCGATGTAGCATCCTTTGGGATAGCAGCTACATTAATGCCTGGTGGAAGAACTGTGACCGGAATAAAGCCGCCATGGAGGGTAGCGAGAACTCTCATGCCGTAGGTGAGTCACCAGGAGGTCCTAGTGGGTCGCCAGGAGGTCAAAGGTTCTCAAAGGTTCTTGTAGGTTATATCCTGTACTGACCGGTGAATTTCATTGGCTCCTTGGGAAAAATAAACGTAAGCAGTAATTTTCAGAAACAAGGAAAACTGACCAGCAATGTTAAATGTCTGCCGAGCTGCACAGCTGTGTATCTCTGGCTTCTTAAAAGTTGTTTCCACTCCTTCTCCCCCCTCTCTCCACCCCCCCCCTCCCTTCTCCCCTCTCTCATCACGGTGTGTGTCTGTATAACCTTGGCATTGCACCATGTGAATTTCACTCAGACAGCGCCCACCCCTGCCCCACTTTCCCTGTCCCTGCCTACATATGGGCTGGTGAAGGAAGCAATGTGTGTGTGTGTATTCCACTCTGACAGTCGCTGTTCCAGTTGCCGGTTTTTCAGGCGACTGCCGGCAACTTGGCAGTCGCTGGCTCCTGAAAAATCGCCTAAGTGGGACAGGCCCATAAGTCTCAAAGGAAGGGCAGGCTGGGATAGGTGAAGAAATTGATGAGCTGAAGTGTGTTTATTTCAATGCAAGCAGTATTGTGGAGAAAGCAAATGAACTTGGAGCCTAGATAAGTGCATGGGGTTATGACGTTGTGGCCATTGTTTCAGATGTGATCAAGAGGGACCCGAAAGAGTTGGGGGAGTTGATTTACTAATCGGGGAGATTGTTACTGTTGCATTCTGAGAGGACATATTAAAGGGTGCACCCACTAAGGCAAAATGAGTAGAGCTTAGAAATAACAAATACGCAAGCATTCTAATCAAACTGTACTATAGGTCCCCGATAGCAAGTGGAAGATGGAGGAACAGATATGTAGACCTTTATTAAGAGATGCCAAAGCAATAAAGTTGTCTTGGTAGGTGACTTTAATTTCCCCAATATCGAGTGGGACTTGCACAGGGCTAAAGGCTTAGACTGCTTAGCCAAAGGCAGAATGGTATACAAGACGGTTTCTTGAAACAATGTGGGAGTAGTCCAACCCAAGAAGAGAACATACTGGACCTTGTGTTTGGGAATGAGCCTGGACAAGTGACTGGTGTTTTGGTGAAAGCACTTTGGGGATAGTGATCACAACTCCATAACTATAAGATAGGTTTGAATAGGAAGAAGGCTGGACCTAGTTATTAGGTAGGAACTTGGAGGGTACACTGGGAGTTGCTGTTATTGGTAAGTCCACATCTGACAAGTAGGAGTCGTCTAAAGGCCAGTTGGATCAAAGTTCAGAACTGTGCTTTACTATACCATGTTCTATGAACATAGGGCTCTTTCTAAGGCAATTGACCTTAGTACGAATGCATATGGAGGTGAAAGCTTTAAAAATGCATTTGGTCAATGCAAGAAGTGTGACCCCAACTTAAATATACCTGGTGAGTACAAACAACCTTTGAATGTCAGTTGGATCAAATACATTTCTGTGTGTTAGAACCATAGAAATTAAATGCAGGAGTAGGCCATTCGGCCCATTGAGCAGGCACCGCCATTCAATATTATCATGGCTGATCTTCCAAAATCAGTAGCCCGTTCCTGCTTTCTCCCCATATCCCTTGATTCCATTAGCCCTAAGAGCTATATCTAACTGGCCTCCACTGTGAATTGGCCTCCACTGCCTTCTGGATGTTCTGTTATGTGCAACCTTGGAACTATGCAGGACCTTCGAAATAATACGACGCAGAGAGTATAATAATCACAGGATAAGGTTCACATCCTACTGTTTAAAATTATCTGGTTGACTTTCTTACATATGCTTGAATTAACGTGAGCTCTGGTTGATTACAAGTGCGGACAATGTCTTTCATGTGTTGTTTCATTCTCCTTGACTACTGTCACTCAGCTTGGTTAATGAAAGCATGTACAATAATATTTGTGAGTTAAACGTGGCCAGGAACACCTTTGTCATGTTTACCCTTGGGGACTAGCTTATTTTTACATTGTTTTATTCTAAATGGTTTTGTTATCACCAACAATAGCCAGCAGGGTGGATGCAAGCGCCACACCGATCTTAACTCGCAGATTGAGCTAATTGTTACAATCACATATCGTTCCTCGAGGCATCACATTGCAATCTTTTTACAATAGAAAGTTTGCATATTGTGTTTATTTTTATTCATTTCAATGTATATTTAGTTGGATCAAAGGAAATGTTTATGTTCTAACTTGTGTAACCTGAGAACAGTTGAGGACAGTTGACATAAAACTTTGTAGAGAGTGTATTAATCACTGAATATGTTCTAAACCCTACACCTGATCTGGTGACTTTCTTGCAATATGCCTGAATTAACGTGAGTTCTGGTTGGTTACTGTGGGTGTGTGGACAATATCTTCCACAACATTGTTGTTTCATTTTCCTTGCATGGACATGAGGAATGCGTACCTTTCATCTGATTTCCTGTGACCACTTTGCTTTGTCTTCTGCTTGATTCAATATTGATGAGCTTAAGCTTTTCATTTTATCAGGTCACTGTTTTTTGGGGGGATCTATCTGGGTCTGCTCATCAGCGCACCTCACTTGAGTGGGTCGCTTGTTTATATGTTAATGGTTGACCCTGTCTGGTCACAAATTATATATTTTGGAAAATGTTTTTGCTGTTATTGGTGCTCACAGCACACCATGGCTATTTGATTTAAAGTTTTGGAGTATTTTGCATATATCCAAATTGGTACCATGGCCTTGCCAATACCCTGTTAGAGGAGGTCTTCATTGAGAAGATTTCATCTCCAGGATCATTCCTAGAGTCATAAAGCTGTATGATGTGGAAACAGACCATTCAGTCCACCACATCCACATTGACCAGTGTGCACCCTTCTGTATTAATCCCATCTTCCTGTTAATAGCCTTCTATTACCTGGACAATACTAGCAGTGAACTAGACACATCTAAAATACTGTCACTTTATGTGAATAAAAGGTCCTCCTCGGATCCCTCTTAATCTCTTGCCCTTAGTCCTAAATTTATTCCCTTTAATTTTAACTAACTCTGATATGGGTAACTACTCCTATCTTTAGTCTAGTTTAGAGATGCAGTGGGGAAACAGGCCCTTCGGCTCAACAGGTCTGCACCGACCAGCGATCGCCGATATTAACACTATCCTACACACTAGGGACAATTTTAACGCATACACCAAGCCAATTAACCTATAAATCTGTACATCTTTAGAGTGTGGGAGGAAACCGAAGATCTCGGAGAAACCCACGCGGTCATGGGGAGTACAAGCTCCATACAGACAGAACCCGGGTCTCCGGCGCTGCAAGCGCTGTATGGCAGCAACTCTACCGCTGCACCACCGTGGCTGCCCACAAATACAAGAAGACTACCATTGAATTAAATGGCTCAATTTCACCACCATGGAGCAAGGTGTGTGCATTCCAAGAGGCCCAGCTGTCAGACCGAGCATGTGGCAGTTTATAGAAGAAGTGACTATCTGTCCCCCCCTTCTTTATATATATACCTCAATCTGATCCTTCTTAACCTCCTCGGCTCCTGAGAAACATTGACCTAGTCTCTCCAGTCTGTCCTCATAACTGAAACGCTCCATACCAGGCAACATCTTGGTGAACCTCCTCTGGAGGATCTCCAACATTACCACATTTTATCAATACTGGTACGGGAAGATAAGGTGACTGATAAGTTGAGGACAAGTAGCTGTTTGCTTGAGTCGCTTCTTCTATAAATTGCCACAATCTCAGCCTGACAGCTGGGCCCCTCGGGAAATAAACACCATGCTCCATGGTGGTGAAATTGAGCCATTCAACTCAATGATAGACCTCTTTGTCCTTGCTACCTTCTTCAAAGCACCACTTTAACAAAGGTAAACTGAGTTGATACTTGATTATCAGGGTAGATGCAAGGCGCACTCATCTTAACTCATTGATGAATGCAAGTTCATTGAGTTAATTGCTGCATTAGCATATCAATCCCTGAGGCTTAACTGCAATCTTTTTACAATAGAAAGTTAAATTGTTTTTTATTTTTTATGTATATTAGTACATCAATTAATCAATAGTACTTAGTAGTACATGCCATATTTTGAATTGTTAGTTTTTTATGATATAACGTAACATTTTGGATTAATTTATTTCATTTCAAATGTCTCTGATCAGAAACATTTGGCGAGAGAGATACGACCTTCTGATGGCATGAGTTATTGGATGGACATCAAAGTGGGCAGGCTCTCTTCCTCTGGCCCCAACTCCCACCCCTGCCGGGTGTTCACCATCCCCCCCGACCTCCCCCTCTCCCCCACCCAACGGTCTGTCCTCAGCAGAGGTCTTACCTTTGTCCCCCTCCGTCCCCATCTCAATGAGTTCCGCGCCCACCATGTCTTGGAGCGCTTCTACCGTCGTCTCCGCCTCACAGCGCACTTCCATGGGAAGGAGTCCTCGCCCCCCAATGATGACCCCTTTTCCCGTCTCCAACGCACCCCCTCCTCGTGGAACCCCTCTCATAAAGTTCCGGCTCTGGAACTCTTTATCCAGAACTGCCGCCGCGACGTCAACCGCCTCAACTTCTCCACTCCCCTGTCTCACTCTAATCTTTCCCCCTCTGAACGCATTGCCAATGAATCACTCCGCAAAAACCCAGATTGGGTCATCAAACCAGCCGACAAGGGAGGTGCCGTGGTAGTCTGGCGCGTCGATCTCTACAAAGCTAAGGCCACGCGCCAACTCTCGGACACCTCCTCCTACTTACCCTTGGACCATGACCTCACTGACGAGCACCAGGCCACCATTTCTAGCACCATCACCGACTTCATCAATTCCCACGCCCTGCCCGACCAAGCTTCCAACCTCATCGTTCCCCAGCCCCGCACGGCCCGTTTTTACCTTCTCCCCAAAATCCACAAACCCGGCTCTCCCGGCAGACCCATTGTCTCTGCGTGTTCGTGCCCCACCGAACTCATCTCCACATACCTTGACTCCATCCTATCCCCCTTGGTCAAATCCCTCCCCACCTATGTTCTAGACACCTCAGACACTCTCCGCCGCCTCCACGCATTCCACTCTCTGGGCCCTCACCCCCTCATCTTCACCATGGATGTCCGGTCACTCTACACCTCCATCCTCCACCAGGATGGCCTCGGAGCCCTCCGGTTCTTCATCGACCAGAGGAGCAACCTATACCCAGCCACTGACACTCTCCTCCGCTTAGCGGAGTTGGTCCTCACCCTTAACAACTTTACATTTGACTCCTCCCATTTCCTCCAAACACAAGGCGTAGCTATAGGCACACGCATGGGCCCCAGCTACGCCTGCCTCTTTGTCGGGTACGTTGAACAATCCTTGTTCGAGACGTACCAGGGCCCCATCCCCGACCTCTACCTCCGTTTACATTGACGACTGCTTTGGGGCCACCTCCTGCACCTACACACAACTGACTGACTTCATCCACTTCACCACCAACTTCCATCCGGCACTCCAATACACCTGGACGATTTCCGACACTTCCCTACCATTCCTTGACCTCACCATCTCCATCTCAGGGGACAGACTCCTGACCGACATACATTACAAACCCACTGACTCACATGGCTATCTGGACTACACGTCTTCCCACCCTGCCCCCTGTAAAGACTCCATCCCCTACTCCCAATTCCTCCGCATACGCCGCTTCTGTTCCCAGGATGAGACATTCCATACCAGGGCATCGGAAATGTCCTCGTTCTTCAGGGAACGGGGATTCCCCTCCGCCACCATAGATGATGCTCACACCAGGGTCTCATCCATACCCCGTAACACTGCTCTCTCTCCCCATCCCCGCACTCGCAACAAGGGCAGAGTCCCTCTGGTCCTCACCTTTCACCCCACCAGCCGGCAAATACAACACATAATCCTCCGCCATTTCCGCCACCTCCAACGTGACCCCACCACTCGCCACATCTTCCCATCTCCCCCCATGTCTGCCTTCCGCAAAGACCACTCCCTCTGCAACTCCCTCGTTAATTCTTCCCTTCCCTCCCGCACCACCCCCTCCCCGGGCACTTTCCGTTGCAACCGCAAGAAATGCAACACCTGTCCCTTCACCTCCCCCCTCGACTCCATTCAAGGACCCAAGCAGTCGTTCCAGGTGCGACAAAGGTTCACCTGTATCTCCTCCAACCTCATCTACTGCATTCGCTGCTCTAGATGTCAGCTGATTTACATCGGGGAGACTAAGCGTAGGTTGGGCGATCGTTTCGCCGAACACCTCCACTCAGTCCGCAATAACCTACCTGAACTCCCGGTGGCTCAGCACTTCAACTCCCCATCCCATTCCCAATCCGACCTCTCTGTCCTGGGTCTCCTCCATTGCCAGAGTGAGCAACAGCGGAAATTGGAGGAACAGCACCTCATATTCCGTCTGGGGACCTTGCGTCCGGATGACATTAACATTGAATTCTCCCAATTTTGCTAGCCCTTGCTGTCTCCTCCCCTTCCTTAACCCTCTAGCTGTCTCCTCCCACCCTCCCATCCGCCCGCCCTCGGGCTCCTCCTCCTCCTCCCCTTTTCCTCCCTTCTCCCCCCCCCACCCCCCATCAGTCTGAAGGTTTCGGCCCGAAACGTCGCCTATTTCCTTCGCTCCATAGATGCTGCTGCACCCGCTGAGTTTCCCCAGCAATTTTGTGTACCTTCTCTTTTCAGCATTTGCTTTTTCATTACTGATCATTGCTGTAAGCAGTTTATGTAGCAATGTCACAACATTTTGAGATTTTAAAAATCAAGTCTGTAATTTATCCCATCAGATAAAGCATAAAAATAAATTAATTTGACACCTAATTCACTTTCATATCTTCAGTATTAAAAAACTTATGGCCATTTTCATACTCGGAAATTAGCATCTTGTTCCCTATTGCTTTTCCATTGACTTAACACAAAAGCTGTGATCGAGGACAGTCAAAAGCCCATAACTTTCTAACAAATTAAGAAAACTGAAAGAAATGTTCAGTTATTATAGATTGTAGCATTCTGAAACAAATATGAAACAATTTTACTTAGAGGATTTGAAATTAAAGCATATAATTCAGATTCAGATTTCAGATTCAGATTCAATTTTAATTGTCATTGTCAGTGTACAGTACAGAGACAACGAAATGCATTTAGCATCTCCCTGGAAGAGCGACATAGCAAATGATTTAAATAAATAATAATAAGTGATAATAAGTGTCCGGGGGGTGGGGGGGTGATTGGCAGTCACCGAGGTACGTTGTTGAGTAGAGTGACAGCCGCCGGGAAGAAGCTGTTCCTGGACCTGCTGGTTCGGCAACGGAGAGACCTGTAGCGCCTCCCGGATGGTAGGAGGGTAAACAGTCCATGGTTGGGGTGAGAGCAGTCCTTGGCGATGCTGAGCGCCCTCCGCAGATAACGCTTGCTTTGGACAGACTCAATGGAGGGGAGCGAGGAACCGGTGATGCGTTGGGCAATTTTCACCACCCTCTGCAATGCCTTCCGGTCGGAGACAGAGCAGTTGCCATACCATACTGTGATGCAGTTGGTAAGGATGCTCTCGATGGTGCAGCGGTAGAAGTTCACCAGGATCTGAGGAGACAGATGGACCTTCTTCAGTCTCCTCAGGAAGAAGAGACGCTGGTGAGCCTTCTTGATCAGAGTTGAGGTATTGTGGGTCCAAGAGAGGTCATCGGAGATGTTGACTCCCAGGAACCTGAAGCTAGAAACACGTTCCACCTCCGTCCCGTTAATGTGGATGGGGGTGTGCGTGCCGCCCCTGGACTTCCTGAAGTCTACAATGAGCTCCTTGGTCTTCTTGGAGTTAAGGGCCAGGTTGTTGTCAGCGCACCATGCTGCTAAGTGCTGGACCTCCTCCCTGTAGGCCGACTCATCGTTGTTGCTGATGAGGCCAATCACCGTTGTATCATCTGCATACTTGATGATGGTGTTAGTACCATGTACAGGTGTGCAGTCATAGGTGAAGAGGGAGTAGAGGAGGGGGCTCAGCACACAGCCCTGTGGAACGCCGGTGTTCAGGGTGAGGGTTGAAGAGGTGTGCTTGTCTAACCTAACAGACTGGGGTCTGTTGGTTAGAAAGTCCAGTATCCAGTTGCAGAGGGAGGGGTCGATGCCCAGGTTACCGAGTTTGGTGATCAGTTTTGATGGTATAATGGTGTTGAATGCTGAGCTGTAATCGATGAACAGCATTCTTACGTAAGTGTCTCTGTTGTCGAGGTGGGAGAGGGCGGAGTGAAGTGCCGTTGAGATGGCATCCTCCGTACTCCTGTTCTTGCGGTAGGCAAACTGATAGGGATCCAGTGTGGGGGGTAGGCAGCTTTTGAGGTGTGCCAGGACCAGCCTCTCGAAGCACTTGGTGATGATGGGGGTAAGTGCAACTGGGCGGAAGTCGTTGAGGCTTGCCGCAGTGGAGTGTTTTGGCACTGGCACGATGGAGGTGGATTTAAGGCACGTGGGGACAACTGCTTGGGCAGTTAGTTACCAAATTGTAGCTAATTACAAAATTCAATTACTAGATCTAAACATCTATCAATTTCTTAAGAATAGATTAACATTTTTAAATAGCCTAAGTGTCCAAATAACATTCACACAAGAATTCACAATATAACATAATTTTTCTCATTGTCATGGCCAAATGGAAGGAATATAATGTTTAATACCTGTAAATTAATGGCCATTTAAATCATCTTGCGAGTGGGTTTTTCTGTAATGCGATAATTTGGAACGTTGCGGTTTGCGGTGAATTTATACCCATATCGGCAGGAAAAATACCGCCGGTTCATATGGGTCCTAATTCACCGTTTCGCAACATAAAATGTGAATTAAAGGCATCTTAATGAGCACTTTTATACATAAAATAAACGGCTTTCTTTTACCTGTCCCGTAACTGAAATCCGTCCCCGTTGTCGGCGTTGATGGCTTTAGAAGCTGAATTTAAAATTACTCCAGCGCTGAACTTGTCGGGCGAATAAAATAAAAATACGCAGAACGCCCGTCGGAACAAATCTTCAGCAAAAGCTTGCACTCCAACCAAATATATTCCAGGACAAGGTAGGAAAGAACCACGTTTTAATCCCGCCCCCCCTCAAAGACACCAAAATCGCGCACACGGCCAGTGGCAGAATTGCAGCACCGCTGAAGGTAAGTATTGTAACATACCTAGTTTATGGCAGGGTTATGATGGTGCTGCCAACAGTACATTGGAAACATTTGTAGCAGCAACATTTTGGTTGACTTTTGCATTGGTGCAGGCACCAGATTGAGGAGGTACAGAATAGGATAACTGTACATCGTGGACAAATAGCCTGAATGAGAAGGTTTGCACCCTAGATAGCTGTGGGAAGTATGAAAAGAAACAGTAGAGTACTTGATCATAATCTTTCAAACACAAATAGATTCTCCGTTGATGCCTAAAGAGTGGAAAATTGCAAATGTACCAACCCAACTCAAAAAGATTAAATGTAATTCAAGAATAATCAGTTTAATTTCAATAATGATGACAATTCTAGCAGAAACAATGAGGGATAAATGAGAAAGATTAAACAAGAATTTATCGTTTGAAGTTTGATCTTTATTTTATGAGAAGTTAGATGAGGGATTACGTGAAGAGCCCGCCAGCCCGCATGCGCGTCAATCTTCAAAGCAGCTGTATGAAACCACAGAATAGTTGCTAACCTAAGCTATAAGAAGATTAACGAGATTAGAACTACCGAATTATCTTTGTGAGAAGTAGGGTTGGGAGTGGAGGGCACGTAATCCCTCACTTTAACTTCTCATGAAATAAAGATCAAACCTCAAACGGTAAGTTCTCGTTTAACCTTTCTATTTTATATCGAAATCATGTGAGTGACTACGTGAAGACTTCAAAGCTCTGTGGTGTCATGCAGTGACCCAATCAGTATGGGAACACTTAAACAAATAAACTATTAATGGTAGGAAAAAACATGAGTTGTTAATATCATGATGCTTAACTTGCATACATGCCCATTGTTCTTAATCGGACCGTAGTCCCAATAGACTGTTGAGTTTAGACAATAACTCATGCAACACTGTGCAGAATTCTATCTGCAAATACCCAGACATATTTAACCAAATGTTATAATTTATTAACCTGCACTATGCAAACCTCATGCTGTATGATGAAAGGGAAAAAACATTATATTGGCTGCTAATGAGCCATTAGCAATATCTTGAGACTATTGAATAACCAAAGAACTATCTTCCGTTTCATAGGTACTAGCAAACCGAGTGCACTTGTATACCTAATGACATCCCCAATCTCTGCGCTGGTGGGTATGTTGTCAACTTCAAATGTATGCAATCCTGCTCATTTGCTTATGAGATCATTCCCATAACAATCTACCCTAATGTCAGTTATGACGTAGAGACCATGCCAGAGATTGAGTAAAGGCTGTGTTCTTTATGCTATCAGTTGCTGAAAGCATAATCATCTTAAAAACTGGTCCCATTAGGTAGAAAAATGGAAGAATATTTGCATAATAATTTACTGATATACATCGCACACTACAATGAGTGTAGGCTATTAGAGTAGTCAAATAAAAGACACCCTGCATAACGTTAGTGAACAGTGGGTGAATAACCAATCATTTATTGTCCCACTTATGGTACTACAGAAAATGACAAAGCAGCACAAGATATGTCAATTGTGCTATCACATAAATGCTTCTCTAGGCTCAAACTGGAAGCCACACAAACCTCTGTTACTTTTTTAAATTACCGTTTAAAATTAACTCACATATGTTGTTCACAAGCTTCTTATACAATCGTGTAGAGCTAGCTGCCCGAGAAGACAGGCTGCCCCAGCCGTCACTCGTGACTGAGTAAATAAGAGTTGCTTCAGCTGCCTACCATGGCGTGAATGAACAGGCAAATTGGCACTGTTAAATTTCCTGTTGCCTCATTTGTAATATCGCAAAAGGTATCTACCGATAACCCATAAGTTTTATCAGCTGCAAATTTGCATATTACCTAAAACTCGATGAGACAATGCCCTTTAATCTGAGTAGGGCAGCATAGGCTTTCACCACTAGCTTTGTTATCAAAACAGCCAAATCTGTGCCTCATGTGTATAGATATGGCAGAGTATGCAACTACAAGATCAATTCTCTGAATCAGTTAAATTGGAGAAACCCAGTCATCCAAAGTAAACTGGGTAAGTAAACCCATAATCCGATTAGCCAAATGCTAACCCGATTCGGCCTACACCATATTCCTGTAATCTTGAGAAGTATCAGAAATATACCCTTCTAGTCCTTGGGCAGACCACACCTCCTCAGATGAGCTATCACTGATTGCACTTGGAACCCCTGTTCCTCTATTGACCCTATGGACGGAATTTTTTTGGCTTTTCTACCCGCGGAAAATGCATTATCTAGTTATTCATACATTTCGCTGATAACATATAATCAGAACCTAACGACTAGAGCTGAAACCATAGTCTCCCATTGATATGGGAATATGAGTTCCCTGACAACTCTTGACAAAGAGTCACCACGAATATTCAGCATTTTCCCTCAGAGTGGAAATGAGTATAATGCGGGAGAGTTTTCTCGAGAGTTTTCGCGAATTAAACCGGAGATTTACCATACTGAAGACGGTAGAGTCATAGTCGAGGCTGAATTGCTGAACTTTATCGTGGTCAAAATGCGAACACTAAGCCACGATGATATTGTGACGATAGTTACGAGCAGTTTCAGCTCCGAGCGGATTGAGTCCTCAAAGGCAGTTTTGTCAGAGCTCTTTCCACACAACAAACGATGGATCTCCTACAGGGGACAAAAGAAGGACATTAACAATGTCAAAATGTGCCTGCAAGTGATTAATGAGTGCGGTGAAGAGATCCCGAGATTTGTATCGCACTTTCTGGATGAATTACCCCCCGTCTCATTTAAACACATTGATGTGTCTGCGCTCCTCGGGAGAATGCAGCAAATCAATGCTGACGTTGACTACCTAAGAAGAACTATGGGAACACAGGTAGCTGCCTGTGAAACATTGCGGGAGGTTTCTGCTAAACTCGACGGCTGGCTGACTGCTGTGGAGGGGGCTTGTGGCCCGGACGCTACTTTTTCGGCTGCCTGCCTCTCTGCTGTGGAGATACAACCGGGCTCTGCGCCCTGCGCGACAGGTCTTTCCTCGACTGTGATGGAGAAGCCGCCGGGCGCTGATCCTGCCCCCTGCACTCCCTCTGTGGTTAATGGCTGGTTGACAGCAATGCCTGGTGGGACCGAAGGTAGACAACCAGCCCAGCCTGTAGATCCAGCCCTGGGACGAACGCAGACTCCCCCATGGAGCATGGTGGTGAAGGAAGGGCGACGACTGATAGGAATTTGTAATAATTGTTTAGTTTGTATTAAAAAGGCCTAAATTGGAATTGATAGAACATTGTTTAAAGGGCAGGAAACTGAAAGTGGAAGTGAAAGGTTACCATTTTGACTGGTGGGAATTGTACATTGAAGTTCCTCAGGGGCAGTTCAGGGACCATTGCTTTTCTTAGGTAGACAAAAATGCTGGAGAAATTCAGCGGGTTAGGCAGCATCTATGGAGCGAAGGAAATAGGCGACGTTTCGGGTCGAGACCCTTCTTCAGACTGATGTGGAGGTGGCGGGGGGGAAGCAGAAAGGAAGAGGCGGAGACAGTGGGCTGGGGAGGGGAAAGAAGGAGAAAGCAGGGACTACCTGAAATTGGAGAAGTCAATGGTCATACCACTGGGTTGTAAACTACCCATGCAAAATATGAGGTGCTGCTCCTCCAATTTACGGTGGGCCTCACTCTGGCCATGGAGGAGGCCCAGGACAGAAAGGTCGGTTTTGGAATGGGAGGGTAAATTGAAGTGCTGAGCCACCGGGAGATCAGATTGGTTATTACGAATCGAATGGAGGTGTTGGGCGAAGCGATCGCCAAGCCTACGCTTGGTCTCACCGAATTAGAGCAACTGACACCTAGAGCAGCGGATGCAATAAATGAGGTTGGAGGAGGTGCAGGTGAACCTCTGCCGCACCTGGAAGAGTGCAGCAGAGGTTTTTGATTTTCCAGCATCTGCAGTTCCTTCTTAAACATTGCTTTTCATAGTATCCTTATAATGATTTGAGTGAACGGAATATGATTTCTAAACTTGCAAATGACATGAAACTTAAGAGATGCAGTGTGATGTGAGAAAGATAGTACTTCAAGAATTAAAACATTGGGCTGGTGGAATCCCACGCCACAAGCAGATGAAATGTAATGCTGAGAAATGCAAATTGTTGCATTTTAGTAAGTAGAATAAGCAAGGACCATAAAATCTGGTAGGTGTAATTCTAAAGTAAGAGGGATCTGAGGTACATGTAGGTAATTTTAAAGATGAGCTGAAAAGATTGAGGTAGTGATTTGAAAAAAACATTGGGTTTGTGCAAGAACATGAATGTCAAGTTGAATTTTTATCAAACTTGTTTGGCTAAAACTTGAGTAATATCTACGTCATGTATCACACTGTAATAAAGATGCAATGGTTTGGGAAAAGGTGTGGCAGAGATTTACTAAAATACATTCCGAGGACGAGAGGCTTTATATGGAAAGCTCGGAAAAAGACAACATTTCCGTGTTACAGAACACTACAAGGGAATCCGATTTGGGTATTTTAAGTTATGAAGGGCGTAGACCTGAAAATCAGAGGGAGAAAGAGTGTTCCCATTGATGGAAGTAAAAAATGAGGGGAATATAGGTGAACAGAATAAAGACAAAAGTGACATGAAGATTGTTTTGAATACTGCGTGCATAGGTTATGGAATGTAGTGCCCCTAGCAGCACTGATGTCAGATGCAGTTGTTGCATTCAAGAGGGAGTATTGCAAATCAGAAGTATTGCAAAACAAGAGATTGTTATCCACATACCAGTCCCACCCAAATGAATAACTTTCTTCCAAAAGTCTTGCATTCACTTCCTCACGCTATATATATACACAGATGCTTGTTATTTAAGCTAATCACTTAACTGTTTTTTCTCATTAATCATTTTTTTCCAAATGGGAGTAAATCTTGTCATCCTCTGCAATTACTTCCCCATCATCATTGGCCTATAATAGTAAGATTAAATGAGAACTTACCAGTTTGAAGTTTGATCTGTATTTTATGAGGAGTTACGATGAGGGATTATGTGAAGAACCCGTCCAGCACGCATGCGTGGCATACTTCAAAGCAGCGGTGTGGAATCACAGAAAACAACACGAATTTAAATAAACATAGTAAAGACAAGGAGAACTAAGTTACCAGTGATCTCTATAATTGAGGGCGGGAGCGGAGGGCACGTAATCCCTCATCGTAACTCCTCATAAAATACAGATCAAACTTCAAACTGGTAAGTTCTCGTTTAATCTTACTGTTTTACTTCGGAGTCACGTGAGTGACTACGTGAAGATTTTAAAGCTCTGTGATTTCAAACCGTGTAACAGTCCATACTTCACTCGCTGCCGAAGTCATCCAAGGGAGGAAATATGTTATCCTAATCAAACCTGAATCTGTTTGAAAAACAACAATGGTATTATTTGAAAATAATAACAAAGAAATTAATGCTCCTGCGGGCTAAATTGTTGACTGGACAACATGGTTATAACACCAGACCGTGTCTCATTCACCATTCAGGAGCTGGTAAAGCAGAGCAGGCCAGCAACTTCAGGCCTAGTTATGGATTTCCGGGCATACCCACCTGACCCACCGTTATGTGTCATGACTCACTTACATCAACACAACAAGAGATCCCCGAGGGAGAGAAAAAGCCTTATGGGTTAGCCACAAGAAACCTCATGGTCGGGTGTCGAGCCAAACTATCTCAAGATGGCTCAAGCAGGTACTGGGAGCTGCTGGAGTAGACACTGACGTATATACATCTCACTCCACCAGGGCAGCATCCACATCGGCGGCTAAAAGGATGGACGTGCCACTGGACCACATCCTGGCTACAGCGGGGTGGTCCATGGAGAAAACGTTCCAAACGTTCTGCAATAAACCGCTGGCAGAACCTGTATTATTTGCAGAAAGAGTTTTAGAATCTGCAAATATATAATTTAAGCCCGAGGGAGCATTTTTTCTTTTTTGTTATTGTTTAATAAATACCATTATTGTTTTACAAACAGATTCATGGTTGATTACGATAACATACTTCCTCCCTTGAATGACTTCGGCAGCGAGTGAAGTATGAACTGCTACACGGTTTGAAATCACAGAGCTTTAAAATCTTCGTGTAGTCACTCACGTGACTCCGAAGTAAAATAGTAAGATTAAACGAGAACTTACCAGTTCGAAGTTTGATCAGTATTTTATGAGGAGTTACGATGAGGGATTATGTGCCCTCCACTCCCACCCTCAATTATAGAGATCATCTGGTATCTTAGTTCTCCTTTTCTTTACTATGTTTATTTCAATTGTGACATTCTGTGCCTGCAAGAAACTTGGCTGGCGAAACAAGATCTGGATAAGTTGAACACTCTACACATGAACTTCCATGGGGCTGGAGAGTCCACTACCGACCTCAGTACGAGGCTGGTTCGGGGTAGGATAGCTGGTGGTGTAGCTATACTGTGGAACATCAAATATGACTCGCTGGTGAAGGTGGTGCGTCTAAATGTTGACTGGGCCATAGGGCTGGAGTGTAATTATAACGGAAATAAATTTACTGTCTTAAATGTTTATACACCGTATGAATCATATGAGCATGAGGACGAGTTTCTGAACAGGTTAGCTTTTATTCAGTCCTTTATAGAGGACAACAGCTCATCTTGTGTTTACGTCATGGGTGATTTTAATGCTGACATGTCAGATAACAAATCTTTATTTGCAGCACACCTGCAGCAGTTTTGTAATGAGTCTAAACTAATTCTATCGAGTAAAGCTCTGTTGCCTGACACAAGTTTTACCTATGTTAGTGAAGCGTGGCACACAACATCCTGGTTAGACCATATTGTGACCACAGCCGATGCTCATGCCTCACTGGAAAAGGTGGAGATTTGTTATGAACTTGCCACCTCTGACCACATACCTATTGCTGCACGGTTAAATGTTGAGAATGTCCCCCTGCTGTCCAGTAATAATAATGCTGCTTCCTCAAGTAAACTGGACTGGTCAAAACTGAGCAGTGATGCTATGGCTGGATATTCACTGCAAACGGACAGTTTTTTAAATAATATTGAATTGCCTCAAGAGGCCCTAATGTGCTCAGATATGAATTGTAAGGACGTGCAACATGCTGAAAAACTCTGTGCCATGTATGATGTTATTGTGAAATGTCTCATTGCCTTCAGTGATCCCTTTTGTAAAAGTAAATGTAAGGTACCCAACATCAGACCTGGGTGGAATGAGTTTGTGGCTGAGCAGTACGCTGAGGCAAGAGAGGCCTTTAGATTCTGGTCAGAGGCAGGTAGGCCTAGACAGGGAGTATTGCTAGATATGAAAAACGCACAAATGCTAGAGTTAAATATGCACTTCGTTTTATTAAGAAAAATGAAAACACAATGAGAGCAGACTCGCTTGCCAGGAAGCTACAGAATAACAACCTTACTAACTTCTGGAAAGAGGTCAGAGTAATGAATAACAGCAAAACACCCCTACCGTCTGACATTGAAGGTGTTAGTAGCCCAGAAAAATAGCTGAGAGTTGGCGTGAGCACTATTGTAACCTTTTTAACTGTGTTAAAAGTAACCCAGTTAGAATCAATCATGAACTTATTGATCTCTCTGTAGATATGGTAGTTAGGGCAGCTGATGTCTATGATGCCATTAACATGTTGGATAACAACAAAGCCTGTGGTATGGACTGCATTACTGCAGAACATCTAAAATATGCCAGCTATAAGCTCTGCCCTTTGCTTTCCATGTGCTTTAATGGCTGTCTGGTTCATGGTGTCTTGCCAAATTATATTATGTCTGTAATGCTAGTGCCTGTGATTAAAGATAAGGCTGGTAGGCTCAACAGTATTGATAATTACCAACCTATTGCACTAGCCAGTATCTTATCTAAAGTACTGGAGAGAATACTGCTGACAAAGCTAGAAATGTATGTCCTTACTACTGACAATCAGTTTGGGTTCAAAAGAAAACATGGAACTGACCTGTGTATCTATGCTCTTAAAGAGATTGTGTTCAGGTACACAAGCCTGAATTCATCTGTATTCCTATGTTTTATTGATGCATCCAAGGCATTTGATAGAATTAACCATGAACACTTGTTTGTAAAATTGCTAAATAGAGGTGCCTCTAAATTCTTAGTGAGAATCTTAGTGTTCTGGTATACCCATCAAACGTTTTACGTTAAATGGGACAATGTTGTAACTGCTCCATTCTGTGTTAGTAACGGAGTGCGGCAAGGAGGAATTTTGTCTCCTATTTTATTTAATGTTTATATGGACGAATTGTCAAATCAGTTAAATAGGCTAAAAACTGGCTGTCTTGTGGGCAACACTATTGTTAATCATCTGATGTATGCAAATGACCTGGTCCTGCTCTGTCCATACAGTGCTGGGCTGCAGCAGATGCTGAAGGTGTGCTCTCAGTATGGCCTTGATTATGACATTAAGTATAACGCTAAGAAAAGCCGCATAATGGTAATTAGAAGCGCTGAGGACAGGGAATCAACTTTTCCGACCTTTTATTTGTCAGACAGTCCTCTTGCTGTGTGTGAGGAAATTAAATACTTAGATCATGTCATATCTGATGACTGGAAGGATGACAAAGACCTCTACCGACAGCGCTGTAAAATTTATTTTCAAGCCAACATGCTTATAAGGAAGTTTTATATGTGCTCTGATTCTGTGAAGTGTTCCCTGTTCAGAACCTACATCACACCGTTATATACTGCTCAATTGTGGTCTAATTATAAGAACAAGAGTATGCAGAGGCTTAAGGTTGCATACAATGATGCAATGAGGTTGCTACTTCGTGTCTCTAGGTGGCAAAGTGCCAGTCAATTGTTTGTGTCCACTAGAGTGCCAACCTGTGAGGCACTCTTAAGACAGCTGATGTTTAGTTTTATGTGTCGCCTGGACAAATCAGAGAACCACATAATTGAAGCCCTAGTCAGCCCTCTGAAAAGCTGCTATAGATTCACTTCTAGGCTAAGACGGCATTGGTGCAATAGCTTATATATATTTTAGGCTAATATGCAATTTTTTTAATGTATCTTTGTAATTCTTTGTACTGTTTGATGTGTTATATGGACCTGTGTCTGAAATAAAGCTTTAATAATAATGCAAGGCTGAATCAGAAATTACCTCGCAGTCCTTTGACTGAAACCACATGTCTAAATCGCCAGAGTGCATAACACAATCTCTTCGACCCGCCACTCAATCAGGAATACTGGTATCGAGAGCCTGTGAATTATTATCAATACATTGTTGATTTACAACATGAACCTGCAGGTTAGATCAAAATATATTATATGCCAGACCAGCTTCCTGCTGGTAACTACCTATCCCAGAAAGGATGGTAATGATGATTCCAAAGAACCAGCAACTCTATTAACTGAGGAGAAATAAATCATATGTTGAGGAAGACTACATCTCCACCACTCCTTACATTCGAGTGGGATGAATATTGCAACCCTGAGCCAGGAGCTGCTGCCTGACATGCCTTCGTAACATGGAGCATCTCTTGTGCAACCATCTGATACATCAGATGTTCTAATTGAGACAAACGCCCAATCATATCTGCCATAGATGTCCCAAATCATCCGACAAGACTTGTCCCACAGACTTGGCTTTGACTTTGCCCCGACTCGGGGTTGTCAGCCTGCTCCCTTCAGCAGCCGATCGGGACTCTATTTATAGCTGCCCAAAATAAACATACACTATATGCTGCTGTAGCATATTTGAACCCCTCAGTTAGCAGCAACTATGTTAAAATTGCTCGGTGCTACGGCAGCTGAGCTTACCTGAGCGGTAGCTTCTAAAACCTCCTGCCGCAAATAATGAAATACTGTGCAGATCGGTGCTCTGTTGGTATCATCTTTATACTTACCAGTTGCACCTGCTAGTGACTCAGGGTCCTTACTCCCTTCTGGAGCCCCAACGGAGTATTACAGTGAATACTCTGGCCGCCATATGACTTGGATGAGCCGGCGTTGTAATCGGAGTCACTTCTTCCCGATGGTCCGCTAGGCAGTGGGAGAAATACTGCAACCCTATCAGGTGTTGTCATAGGCAATTACGTTCATATGATTAAAAGAAGCTTATCCGCCTAAAATCAGAGATTCGACTACTTTATCGATATGCAGATAGTTGGAATCTCTTATAAAAGAATCTCCAACAGTCCCCTCTAGTGAGCGGAAATTACCATGACGCTGCCAGGTATAGCTTCCACAGGTCTCTGATAGGCACAAAGAAGGTCAATAAGGTTGATATGTATTTACGGACCTGATAGGAATTTGTAATAATGGTTTAGTTTGTGTTAAAAAGGCCTAAATTGGAATTGATAGAACATTGTTTAAAGGGCAGGAAACTGAAAGTGGAAGTGAAAGGTTACCATTTTGACTGGTGGGAATTGTACATTGAAGTTCCTCAGGGGCAGTTCAGGGACCATTGCTTTTCTTAGGTAGACAAAAATGCTGGAGAAATTCAGCGGGTGAGGCAGCATCTATGGAGCGAAGGAAATAGGCGACGTTTCGGGTCGAGACCCTTCTTCAGACTGATGTGGAGGTGGGGGGGGGGGGGAAGTAGAAAGGAAGAGGCGGAGACAGTGGGCTGGGGAGGGGAAAGAAGGAGAAAGCAGGGACTACCTGAAATTGGAGAAGTCAATGGTCATACCACTGGGTTGTAAACTACCCATGCAAAATATGAGGTGCTGCTCCTCCAATTTACGGTGGGCCTCACTCTGGCCATGGAGGAGGCCCAGGACAGAAAGGTCGGTTTTGGAATGGGAGGGTAAATTGAAGTGCTGAGCCACCGGGAGATCAGATTGGTTATTACGAATCGAATGGAGGTGTTGGGCGAAGCGATCGCCAAGCCTACGCTTGGTCTCACCGAATTAGAGCAACTGACACCTAGAGCAGCGGATGCAATAAATGAGGTTGGAGGAGGTGCAGGTGAACCTCTGCCGCACCTGGAAGAGTGCAGCAGAGGTTTTTGATTTTCCAGCATCTGCAGTTCCTTCTTAAACATTGCTTTTCATAGTATCCTTATAATGATTTGAGTGAACGGAATATGATTTCTAAACTTGCAAATGACATGAAACTTAAGAGATGCAGTGTGATGTGAGAAAGATAGTACTTCAAGAATTAAAACATTGGGCTGGTGGAATCCCACGCCACAAGCAGATGAAATGTAATGCTGAGAAATGCAAATTGTTGCATTTTAGTAAGTAGAATAAGCAAGGACCATAAAATCTGGTAGGTGTAATTCTAAAGTAAGAGGGATCTGAGGTACATGTAGGTAATTTTAAAGATGAGCTGAAAAGATTGAGGAAGTGATTTGAAAAAAACATTGGGTTTGTGCAAGAACATGAATGTCAAGTTGAATTTTTATCAAACTTGTTTGGCTAAAACTTGAGTAATATCTACGTCATGTATCACACTGTAATAAAGATGCAATGGTTTGGGAAAAGGTGTGGCAGAGATTTACTAAAATACATTCCGAGGACGAGAGGCTTTATATGGAAAGCTCGGAAAAAGACAACATTTCCGTGTTACAGAACACTACAAGGGAATCCGATTTGGGTATTTTAAGTTATGAAGGGCGTAGACCTGAAAATCAGAGGGAGAAAGAGTGTTCCCATTGATGGAAGTAAAAAATGAGGGGAATATAGGTGAACAGAATAAAGACAAAAGTGACATGAAGATTGTTTTGAATACTGCGTGCATAGGTTATGGAATGTAGTGCCCCTAGCAGCACTGATGTCAGATGCAGTTGTTGCATTCAAAAGGGAGTATTGCAAATCAGAAGTATTGCAAAACAAGAGATTGTTATCCACATACCAGTCCCACCCAAATGATTAACTTTCTTCCAAAAGTCTTGCATTCACTTCCTCACGCTATATATATACACAGATGCTTGTTATTTAAGCTAATCACTTAACTGATTTTTCTCATTAATCATTTTTTTCCAAATGGGAGTAAATCTTGTCATCCTCTGCAATTACTTCCCCATCATCATTGGCCTATAATAGTAAGATTAAATGAGAACTTACCAGTTTGAAGTTTGATCTGTATTTTATGAGGAGTTACGATGAGGGATTATGTGAAGAACCCGTCCAGCACGCATGCGTGGCATACTTCAAAGCAGCGGTGTGGAATCACAGAAAACAACACGAATTTAAATAAACATAGTAAAGACAAGGAGAACTAAGTTACCAGTGATCTCTATAATTGAGGGCGGGAGCGGAGGGCACGTAATCCCTCATCGTAACTCCTCATAAAATACAGATCAAACTTCAAACTGGTAAGTTCTCGTTTAATCTTACTGTTTTACTTCGGAGTCACGTGAGTGACTACGTGAAGATTTTAAAGCTCTGTGATTTCAAACCGTGTAACAGTCCATACTTCACTCGCTGCCGAAGTCATCCAAGGGAGGAAATATGTTATCCTAATCAAACCTGAATCTGTTTGAAAAACAACAATGGTATTATTTGAAAATAATAACAAAGAAATTAATGCTCCTGCGGGCTAAATTGTTGACTGGACAACATGGTTATAACACCAGACCGTGTCTCATTCACCATTCAGGAGCTGGTAAAGCAGAGCAGGCCAGCAACTTCAGGCATAGTTATGGATTTCCGGGCATACCCACCTGACCCACCGTTATGTGTCATGACTCACTTACATCAACACAACAAGAGATCCCCGAGGGAGAGAAAAAGCCTTATGGGTTAGCCACAAGAAACCTCATGGTCGGGTGTCGAGCCAAACTATCTCAAGATGGCTCAAGCAGGTACTGGGAGCTGCTGGAGTAGACACTGACGTATATACATCTCACTCCACCAGGGCAGCATCCACATCGGCGGCTAAAAGGATGGACGTGCCACTGGACCACATCCTGGCTACAGCGGGGTGGTCCATGGAGAAAACGTTCCAAACGTTCTGCAATAAACCGCTGGCAGAACCTGTATTATTTGCAGAAAGAGTTTTAGAATCTGCAAATATATAATTTAAGCCCGAGGGAGCATTTTTTCTTTTTTGTTATTGTTTAATAAATACCGTTATTGTTTTACAAACAGATTCATGGTTGATTACGATAACATACTTCCTCCCTTGAATGACTTCGGCAGCGAGTGAAGTATGAACTGCTACACGGTTTGAAATCACAGAGCTTTAAAATCTTCGTGTAGTCACTCACGTGACTCCGAAGTAAAATAGTAAGATTAAACGAGAACTTACCAGTTCGAAGTTTGATCAGTATTTTATGAGGAGTTACGATGAGGGATTATGTGCCCTCCGCTCCCACCCTCAATTATAGAGATCATCTGGTATCTTAGTTCTCCTTTTCTTTACTATGTTTATTTCAATTGTGACATTCTGTGCCTGCAAGAAACTTGGCTGGCGAAACAAGATCTGGATAAGTTGAACACTCTACACATGAACTTCCATGGGGCTGGAGAGTCCACTACCGACCTCAGTACGAGGCTGGTTCGGGGTAGGATAGCTGGTGGTGTAGCTATACTGTGGAACATCAAATATGACTCGCTGGTGAAGGTGGTGCGTCTAAATGTTGACTGGGCCATAGGGCTGGAGTGTAATTATAACGGAAATAAATTTACTGTCTTAAATGTTTATACACCGTATGAATCATATGAGCATGAGGACGAGTTTCTGAACAGGTTAGCTTTTATTCAGTCCTTTATAGAGGACAACAGCTCATCTTGTGTTTACGTCATGGGTGATTTTAATGCTGACATGTCAGATAACAAATCTTTATTTGCAGCACACCTGCAGCAGTTTTGTAATGAGTCTAAACTAATTCTATCGAGTAAAGCTCTGTTGCCTGACACAAGTTTTACCTATGTTAGTGAAGCGTGGCACACAACATCCTGGTTAGACCATATTGTGACCACAGCCGATGCTCATGCCTCACTGGAAAAGGTGGAGATTTGTTATGAACTTGCCACCTCTGACCACATACCTATTGCTGCACGGTTAAATGTTGAGACATCCACAACAGCTGCGGGACACAAACTTCAGGTGTGCATTTGTGGTTGGGAGAAAATTACATCAGTGAAGGGCTTGAAGATCCACCAAGGGAGGAAAAAGTGCTTGAGAGAGCAGAGACATGGGCCTCGCATTGACCAGTACTTCTTACGAAGCAACCAGTCAAATCAGTCGAGTGAAGCACAGCGACAGGACTCAAACCAAAGTTCGCAGAGCATCAGCACCCATGTCACTGAAGAGGGTGATACAAGCACAGAAATGCCGGTGGAGGAGCCCACGCAACAACGACAAAGACCTCCATTGGAGGGAAAGATCAAAGGGCACAAACCTGGAGTGAAATGGCCCAAAGCTGTTGGAAAGAAAGAGTGGGAGACGGTCAACAGTGACCTTATACATATCTTGGAGCAACAAGCGGGCACAGCAGTGGAAAAGCTTGAAAGGATGGGCAACACAATCTACAGCTATGGAGAAGAACGGTTTGGGTGAGTAAAGGGAGAGGTGGAAAGAAATTACCAACACCAATCAAGTCTAGGAGGCAGCAGGAGATCGAGAGGCTAATCAGAGAGAGGAGACAGTTGAAAAAGCAATGGAAAAAAGCAACTGAGGCAGAGAGAGAAGGTCTCATGCTACTCCAAGAGGACATCAAGAGCCGATTGGCAACCTTGCGAAAAGCAGAGAACTTGAGGAAACTTCGCAGGAAGAAAGAACACACAAGAACACGGTTCTACAAAGACCCTTTCAAGTTCATCAAAGACCTCTTCGCAAAGGAAAAAAGTGGAACTTTGAAAACATCAAAACGGGAATTGGAGGAACACCTGGAAAAGGCCCACCAAGACACGAAAAGGCATGAGCAGTTAGTCATCCCACATGACATCCCGCCTATTCAACCACCTGAATTCAACCTGGACACCAGCCCTCCAAGATGGAAAGAGGTAGAGAACACTGTCCGGCGAGCAAGAGCAGCATCAGCTCCGGGGCCAAATGGAGTACCATACAAGCTCTACAAGAACGCACCGGATGTGTTACGCTTTCTATGGAAGCTCATGAGGGTGGTGTGGAAGAAGCAAACAATACCTAAGGCGTGGCGAAGGGCCGGCGGCGTGCTAATACCTAAAGAAAAGGATGCGTCAGACATCAGCCAATTCCGGCCAATATGTCTCCTCAACGTTGAGGGAAAAATCTTTTCAGCATTGTATCACAAAGGCTGTCCACCTATCTGGTAACAAACAAGTACATTGATACATCTGTACAGAAAGCAGGAATTCCAGGATTTTCGGGCTGCTTGGAGCATACAAGCATGATCTGGCACCAGATCCAAGCAGCTAAGAAGGAGAAGAGAGACCTACATGTGATCTTCCTCGATCTGGCCAATGCATTTGGTTCAGTTCCCCATGAACTCCTTTGGGAATCTTTTGCCTTTTTCCATGTACCAGAGCTCATCACCACACTGGTCAAGAGCTATTTCCAAGACCTGCAGCTGTGCTTCACAACAGCTGACTTCAGTACAACATGGCAGCGCTTGGAAGTAGGCATCATGGCAGGCTGCACAGTCTCACCCTTGGCCTTTACAATGGCCATGGAAGTCATCATCAGGGCCTCAAAATGGGTGGTGGGCGGTGAACGAACCAGGGCTGGGCTCCGTCTGCCACCCATCAGGGCATACATGGACGACATGACCACACTAACCACTACTGCAGCATGCACCAAGCGGCTACTTGGAAAGCTGCAGGAGAACATCAAGTGGGCCCGAATGAAGATCAAACCATGTAAATCTCGAAGCATCTCCATAGTCAAGGGGGTGCTTAGAGACACAAGGTTCTGTATCGGTGACGACCCTATACCAACAGTGTCTGAACAGCCAGTTAAAAGCCTGGGCAGATGGTACAATGCAAGTCTCAAGGATAAAGAGCAGGTGGAACAACTAAGGCAAGAAATTGTCAATGGCCTGGAGAACATCAATCAGACCCTACTGCCTGGGAAACTGAAGCTCTGGTGCCTACAGTTTGGACTCCTTCCTCGGACAATGTGGCCACTGACCATTTATGAAGCCCCAATAACAACTGTGGAGAAGATGGAGCGAACCATAACTTCATACGCGAAGAAATGGCTCGGGGTCCCACGATGTCTAACTAACATCGGCCTATATGGCAAAGGGGTCCTGGAACTACCTCTCACTAGTCTAACAGAGGAATACAAGTGTTCTAAAGTAAGACTTCAGATGACACTGAGGGACTCTAGAGACAAGACCATCAGTGCTGTTGCGCCGCCCCTAGTAACTGGCCGGAAGTGGACGCCATCTGATGCATTACAGCAAGCTTCATCAGCCCTGAGATACAAAGACATCGTGGGGCAAGTCCAGCAGGGAAGAGGAGGCTTTGGCCTTACGACAAGTAAACCAACTTGGCGAAAGGCCACAACATCAGAGCGGAGGACATTGGTGGTCGAGGAGGTGCGGCGACAAGAGGAGGCCGCAAGAAGTGCAAAGGCGGTCTCTCTTGCCAAACAGGGGCAATGGATGCAGTGGGAAGGTGTGGAGCGGAGGAAGATCAGCTGGAAAGAACTATGGGAAATGGAAGCAAGCAAGATCAGCTTCATCATCAGAGCGACTTATGACGTGCTTCCATCACCAAAGAACCTCCATCAGTGGTACGGCGAGGATCCAACCTGTGCCCTCTGCCCAACTCCAGCGACCCTCAAACACATCATGGTAGGCTGCAAGACCAGCCTCACGCAAGGGAGATACACGTGGCGGCATAATCAGGTACTAAAAAGCCTGGCATCAGCCCTTGAGAACAGGCGGTGTGCGACCAACTCCTTGCCTCCGAGAGCAAGCAACCCCCTCCCCCTAAGGGCAACAACCTTTGTCCGAGAAGGACAGAAAACATCTAAACATCCTTCCACCAGATCAGAAGAAGGAAACCTATGCAGGGCCCGCGACTGGAGGATGCTGGCGGACATTGGCCGACAACTAGTTTTTCCACCTGAAATTGCTTCCACCAACCTCAGGCCAGACTTGGTGTTCTGGTCCCCTTCACAGAAGACTGCTTACATCATAGAGCTCACAGTTCCATGGGAGAACTCTGTTGAGGAGGCCTATGAGCGTAAGAAGCTGCATTACGCAGAGCTTGCAGCAGAGGCAACGCAGCGTGGCTGGAACACCAAAGTCTATCCAGTTGAAGTGGGATGCAGAGGATTTGTTGCGTCATCTACCATCAGACTGCTGAAGGAGCTTGGAATCCACGGTCAGGCTCTGCGGAAGACCATAAGATCACTCTCAGAGGCGGCTGAAAGAAGCAGCCGGTGGATTTGGCTCAAGCGGAAAGATCCATGCTGGGCCCCAAGTATTTCAGGGTGAATCTTTGGGACGGTTTGACACGGGACACGCGCTGAGGGCTGATCATCCTGCAGCGGGCCGCCCTTGTGGAGGGTGTATAGTGATAAAAGGCCGAAACACCCAGTGATGCAAGGGTACACTACTGATGATGTGTCCTGTGCCCAACTGTCCTAAAGGTTACCCAGGCCAAGATATACGTATCCACTCCCCCACCCCCCCCCCCCCCCCCCCGCCCCCCCCCCCCCACAGATGTTGAGCGTCTACCACTCTCAACAATCAACGAATGTCGTGAAATGCTCCCCACCTATTGGCACAAGGGACTTCTTAACATCTTGTCCTGTGTATTTGATTCTTCTAAGCCCGAGGGAGCATTTTTTCTTTTTTGTTATTGTTTAATAAATACCATTATTGTTTTACAAACAGATTCATGGTTGATTACGATAACATACTTCCTCCCTTGAATGACTTTGGCAGCGAGTGAAGTATGAACTGCTACACGGTTTGAAATCACAGAGCTTTAAAATCTTCGTGTAGTCACTCACGTGACTCCGAAGTAAAATAGTAAGATTAAACGAGAACTTACCAGTTCGAAGTTTGATCAGTATTTTATGAGGAATTACGATGAGGGATTATGTGCCCTCCGCTCCCACCCTCAATTATAGAGATCATCTGGTATCTTAGTTCTCCTTTTCTTTACTATGTTTATTTCAATTATTGTGTTTCCTGTGATTCCACACCGCTGATTTGAAGTATGTTGCGCATACGTGCTGGACGGGTTCTTCACGTAATCCCTCATCGCAACTCCACATAAAAATACAGATCAAACTTCGAACTGGTAAGTTCTCGTTTAATCTTACTATTATAGGCCAATGATGATGGGGAAGTAATTGCAGAGGATGACAAGATTTACTCCCATTTGGAAAAAAATGACAAGCTAGATGCAGGAAAACTGCAATGTAGTTTGGGAGCAACTCTGCCAAAGTCCACAAGAAATTCCAGAGAGCTGTAGGTGTAGCTCTGGCCATCATGCATGCCAGACCTCCCACTATTTACTCCATCTACATTTCATGTGGCCTCAGATAGTAGCCAACATAATCAAACACTTGTCCCAGACTGAACATTGTTTCCTCTCACTGCTCTTGTCCGACAGACTCCACCAGACTCAGGAACAGATTCTTCCCCTCTGTTACCAGGCTTCTGAATGGTTCTTCTGTAAGCTAGGGTACTGTTCGATTTACCTCTAACCCATTGAGGACATTGGACTTTGTCTAAGGAACTAATGTGCTACAATGCACTGCGCTAAAATGCACTCCGACGCTGAGAACTACAATGCACTCCATGTCTACACCTTTTCTCCATCGATCGTACTTGACTTTGAACTGATTATATCTAAATATGGTATATCTGATCCGTTTGGACAGCTTGAAAAACAAAGCTTGTCACTGTACCTTAGTACATGTGACAATAAAAAACCTAAACCTGCTCTGGCATCTTGTAGCTGATCCTTTCTCTCAAACATTTTTATGCCAGATGCCCATATTACTTGATTCCCTTACCAATCAACATTCCGTCAGCCTGTCATAGACTCAAGTAATGCTCAATGTAGAGGTAAAACATTAAAATTGATTCCGAACCGTGTATGTGTAAAAGTTCTCCTCATCTGTCTTAATGACATCCTTTATCTTGAATTTGCATTCTCTCCTTACCCTGAACCAAGTAGAGGAAACAGCCATATAGTGTTGGAAAACCTATCTTGTCAATGTCTATCAGAATCATCTAATAAGTAATGCTGTACATACATTTCAATTTTGTGGAAATTTCAGATTCTCCAGTATTTAGCCATGTTTTAGTTTGGGTTATTCCACTCATTGCCTCAGATGCAAATCCGCCCCCCCCCCCCCCCCCCCCCCCCCCCCCCCCCCCCCCCCCCCCCCCCCCCCCCCCCCCCCCCCCCCCCCCCCCCCCCCCCCACTCTGGATGCCTCCTCTGAAATGAGGGCAGGGCCATAGACGTAGTCCATATGGACTTCAGCAAGGTCTTTGCTAGTTGCAGCATGGTAGGCTACTGGGGAAGTTTAGATCACATGGGATCTAGAGAGAGATAAACTATAGGTTACATAACTGGCTTAATGTTGGGAAGCAACAGGTGGTGGTGGAAGATTGGTTTTTTGGACTGCAGCCTTGTGGCTTGCAGCATGCCATGTGGATCAGTGTTGGCCCCACTGTCTTTTGTCATTGATTTAGATGGAAATATACAAGGCATGATTAGTAAGTTTGCAGAGGACACTGACATAATGGTTATCCTAAACAGTGAAGATGGCTTGAGGCTGCACTTGTAATATCATGTTCAGTTTTGATCACTCTAATATGGGGAAAGACTTCAATAAGCTGGAAAGAAGGCAGATAAGATTTTGATGGATGTTGCTTGGACTAAGAGCCTCATCTATATGGAGATGGTCGGCAGGCTAAGACTTTAATCCTTGTTTTTCTGGAGGCTGAGCGATGATCTTAGAGACATGTATCAAATCATGAAGGGAATAGGTAGGTAATTACACATAGAATCAAGAACTAAAGGGCCTATGTTTAAGGTGAGAGGGAAAAGATGCTGGGTATTTGGGACGAGCTGCCAGAAGAAGTAGAGGAGGCAGGTATAATACGATGATTTAAAAGACGTTTGGGCAGTTAGATACATAGATGGGAAAGATGAGAGGGATACGGGCCAAGCATGGACAAATGGGACACCTTGTTAATCAGGAATGTCATAAGGTCACAAGTGATAGGATCAGAATTAGGCCATTTGGCTCATCAGGTCTACTCCGCCATTCAATCATGGCTGATCTATCTCTCCCTCCTAACCCCATTCTCCTGCCTTCTCCCCATAACCCCTGACACCCGAATGTGTTCAGCCGAAGAGCCTGTTTCAGGTTGTATGAGTCAATTACTCTCAAAGCGAAAGAAAGAAAGCAAGAGAGAGTAGCAACAGCACAAGAGGAAGTGAGCAGAAGGAGTGGTCAGGGTCAGCAATGGTTGGAGTGTGGGGGAAAACAGTGTTGAACTTTTAGCTCCCAAGGCCAGATTGGCCCGAGGTGTTGAGGCTTCAACTCCCTCGGCCTGAAAGAAAGAGCCTTATTGTCCATCAGTGGTAAATGTTAGACTGTGTACTCTCGCGTCCTTGGTGAATAATGACAACTTGCAGCAGCCAGGTGTCAGAACGAGCCAAAACACAAGGTAAAGGAAGGTTTCTGAAAGATGATTATGGAGATGAAACTTCTTCATTCATCTGGAAACAAATACATTTTGGACTTTTGCAAATTACCATTATTAATACTATTCTTATATGTTTTGTCTTTGACCACAACTCAGCAGCAATTTTTAAAGTTCATCCCATAAATGTACTTGTATACATCTTAATAAAATCACTTTTCATTCTTCTAAACTGCATAACATAGGAATGTCCTATGTCTTTGAATAATCCCTTGTTTCAGGAATCAATCCATTAAATCTGCATTACATCATCTCCACAAAAGTGGACACTGCTCATACTGTGCTCTCATCAATCCCCGCAGAAACTCTTGTTTAAATATATACCTAGCCCTGTTATCTATATCCTAACAATTCTGTGAATCTTATTGCCCAATCCATCTTGAACAGCATGTCTTGCATACCTACGTGATAATTTACAATTGTACTTGACAATCATTGACGTAGTTTAATTATTTTACTTTAAATGTTGTTTCCTCTTTATAACAAACATCAGTATGCGGAACATAGACACAAAATGCTTGAATAACTCAGCGGATCAAGCAGCATCTCTGGAGAAAAAGAATAGGTGATGTTTTGGGTCGAGACCCTTTTTCAGGGTCTTCTTCTTTGCCCTGAGGAAGGGTCTCCACCTGAAACCACCTATTCCTTTTCTCCAGAGATGCTGCCTGACTCCAGAATTTTGTCTATCTTTGGTGTAATCATCAGTACACATTGTGTACTGATGTGTACATCATGAAACAAAATCTTTTAGACAATGTTTCAGAATCACAGACCTTCTTTGATGTAATGTCAAAAATTAAAGCGAAGTAATGAATGTGTACTGCAAGGTATTTGTCGTAGAATCATGCGTTTTAGTTCCATTTCAAGTTATACAGTCAGAATCATATAACACGGAATCAGGGCCTTTGGCCCAACTCATCCATACAGGTCAAAACTAGTCCAGTTTTTACTGTGTTTGGCCAAAACAGATATATCGGTATATCTGATTTCCGATATATCTGTACCTGTCCAAATGTTTTTTTTTGTTTTTGTTTTTTTTATTAGAAGTTAATACAATACAAAACAATACAGTGGCACCTAATTTTAGGTGCCAACTATGTCATACCGTAATCCATTCTATGTACAACCTCTAGTTTTATGTTATGAGTAGGCAAGACAAGAAAAAGAAAACAATAGAAAGGGGAAAGTCATTTTATCTGTGGAACTTTGTTTTTTCTGTTTCAATTAAGACACTAGAACGCTTCAGACGGTTACCAGACAGGCTTATCTGGCAAGAATGTGTTGCTCAATAACAGAGGCCGAATTAAACTTCTGAACTGAAAGCACAGATGGAAGCTCAAGGTCGCAAGCTCGTCAACAAACCCCTCAGCACGGAGAACTATGAGACCGTCTCCTTTTGAAATGGCCATTATGAGGCATCTGTTCCACACTATATGATATATGACCTATTATTTATATATATAATTAACTAACTAATTAACCACTTACGCGCAATAAACTCAACTAACGTTAAAGGCGCAATGTACTATACTAACACGACTAACTATATAGCAGGAAGGATGGGGGAGGTTAGACATATATTTTAAATACTAAATACTAATTATGAATTACTTAACATACAGGTAAATAAAAAGTGTCATTATTGACGAGGTACTTTAACCCATAATTTCTTTAATTTTAATCCAAATCTTCTACCTTCCCTTTTATTTTATTCTATTTTAAGCTGTTCAGCGATTAATTGACCTGATATGATAATTTTGGTAACAATTAGAGGGAACCGACTAACGTTGGGTCAAATTCTAATAGGGGGACAAGGCCCAGTGCATAATCTCATCGACGGAGGTCAATTTAAAAACAAATCTAGCTACCTTAGGTGGCTTTTTTGTAATTTATCGCTTTTTTGATAAATTACATTCACTTTTTTTGTTTATTCACAATTATTTGTTGTGTGACTTAACAATTTTTATGTACACTTTATTTTATGTTTTTCTCTTTCCCTTAATTATGTTTAATAGTGTCAGGAGATGCAGAACTACTGTAGAAATTATGAAGGACAACTCTGGATTCGGGATTCCGAGGTACTTGCCTGCATCACATGAATCATACAGTCTGGTAATAATAGCCAATGCAAGATAATAGTCGAATAAATATCGGAGGTCTCACCTTCTGTAGTTGGAACATCAGAGGTGCGAATGAGCCAATTAAGAGGGGTAAAATTCTGGCACAATTAAAATCATTAAATATGGATATTGCTTTCCTACAAGAGACACATCTGAAACAACAAACTCAGATCAGATTGGATAGGTCAAACCTATTACTCCTCATTCACCTCTAAAGCAAGAGGCACGGCTATTATAATTCGGAAGGGTATACCTTTTAAATTAAAGAAATCTATATCTGATAAAGAGGGAAGATATGTTATAGTCACGGGAGAAATTTACAATACACCATTAATTATGATAAATATTTACGCGCCTAATTTTGATAACCCACAATTTTTTAGGAAAATAATAGATTTAATCGCAGAGCATAATTATCAAAATATAATAATGGGGGGAGATTTTAACTGTGTTATAGATCCATACTTAGATAAATCAATAAAGCTAGGGAAGCGTCTTGTTAAAACTAAGACCTGTGAATTTTTAAATACTTATATAAAAAATAATAACATAGCTGATATTTGGAGAATAGCAAATCCAAGTGGTAGGGAATACTCATTTTATTCATCAGTTCACAAAACTTATTCGCGAATTGACTATTTTTTATTGGACACAAAATTAATCCCGTATACGAATAAACCATCATATCATAATAGTATTATTTCTGATCATTCACCATTGACTTTTATACTTAAAATTGAGGGAATGCCGAGTATAAAACCTTTTTGGAGATTCAATGTACATATATTAAATAACCCGCAGGGTTATGAGTATATAAAAGAACAAATAAAACTTTTTTTCGAAATAAATGACACGCCGGGTATTTCTGCACCGCTATTATGGGAAACCTTCAAGGCATATATTCGCGGCGTCATAATTTCTTACCAAAATTTTCAAAATAAGGAAAATAAAAGAGAACTTCAGCGGATAGAACAGAAAATAAAACTACTAGAACTGGACAATGCAACTGACCCAACCATAAATAAACATAATAAGATAACTTTATTGAAATATAAAGTCAATAGAATACTATCGGCTAGAGTAATAAAATTATTCCAAATTACAAAACTGAAGCAACGAGAAAAGGAAAAAACTATTACTAAAATTAAATCGGATAAGGGTGAGTTTTTAACACTGCCTAAGGATATTAACAAGAGGTTTGCCCAATTTTATCACAATTTATATACATCTAAAACAAATACAGATGTAAGTAAAATCACAAATTTTTTAGATAATTGCAAGCTCCCAAAATTGGATAGTTTAGAACAAGAGCAATTAGGAGCACGGATTACTAGTGAAGAAATAAAACAAATAATAAACTCACTGAAAAATGGGAAGACCCCAGGACCAGACGGTTTTAGTAATGAATTTTATAAAAGATTTCAGGAGTCAATTATACCAAGATTATTCAATTTATACACGCAGGCTTATACCGAAAATAAACTACCAGAAACCCTAGCAGAAGCAACAATAACACTTATACCAAAAAAAGATAAAGATTTAGATGAACCGGGTTCTTATAGAGCTATTTCACTACTAAATACGGATCAGAAAATTTTAGCAAAGATTCTAGCTAGAAGGCTAAATATTTATATTAACAATTTAATAAATACGGATCAAACGGGATTTATATCCAAAAGACAATCATTTAATAATTTGAGAAGGCTTTTCAATATAATGTACTCTCATAATGAGGACAATGAAGATATTTCAGTTATCACGCTGGATGCAGAGAAGGCATTTGATCAAGTAGAATGGCAGTATTTATACAAGGTACTCCAAAAATTCAATATGGGAGAGAATTTTATTAGATGGGTTAAACTACTTTACGATAGACCTACGGCAAGAATATTAACTAACAATATGCTATCTCCAAAATTTTACTTATCAAGGGGTAATAGGCAAGGGTGTGCCTTATCACCATTGCTATTTGCCATTTGCCCTTATGATAGAACCGTTGGCCGAAAAGATTAGAAATCACCCGAATATTCACGGATATAACACTAAGGATTCAAAGAATAACATTTCACTATATGCTGATGATATTCTTTTATATATTACTAATACACAAACGAGTATACCCACCTTATTAACACTAATTGAGGAATTCGGCTCTTTTTCAGGATATAGAATAAATTGGGATAAAAGCGAAATTATGTCTTTAAAATCACAGGATTCGAGACACTTACTAAAATTCCCCTTCAAAATTGCAACAGAAAAATTCAAGTATCTGGGTATTCAAATTACGAGAAGACACAAATCATTATTTAGCGCCAATTTTATACCACTATTAAATAAACTGAATGATATGATTAAATTTTGGAAAACACTTCCGCTCTCATTGATAGGTAGAATTAACGCTATAAAAATGACTTTCTTACCACAATTAATATATTTGTTTCAAGCGATCCCAATATATATTCCAAAATATTTTTTCAAAAAACTAGATTCCACTATCACTAATTTTATATGGGATTACAGAACACATAGAATTCAACGAAAGCATTTGTGCAAATCTAAAGAAGTTGGGGGTTTATCATTACCTAACTTTATGTATTACTACTGGGCAGTGCATATTAAGAACATAATGTACTGGCTGGATAGTTCCACTCAGCAGTTGGAGTGGATAAGAATGGAGAAAGAGGAGTGCTATCCGCACGATATAGGAACGATCCTGCTCTCACCGATAAAATTGAATAGTATAATATATAAGAAGAACCCAATTATTCACAATATAATAAGAATTTGGAAACAAATAAAAGTATCCTTGAAATTAAATAATTATCAGTACTAACCCCACTATTGAACAACCCCGCATTCAAACCTTCTCTCATCGACAACACATATCAACAATGGGATAGACTGGGGATTAGGAAAGTAGGGGATATGTATGAATTGGGTAAACTGTTATCATTTCAACAATTAAAATTTAAATTTAAATTGAAGGATAATCAATATTTTAAATATATACAGGTATGTGACTTTAAGAAGAAATATATACATAGATTTCAAACTATATTTTTAGACCCTTTAGAAGAAGCAATGAATATTAAGGCTGATTTACAAATATTAATATCATGCTTTTATAATAATATATTATATAGAGAATCACCCTCAACAGAAGCACTAAGGGAAGATTGGGAACATGAGCTAATGATAAAAATCTCGAAGGATAGATGGGAAAAGTATTTGATGAACACACATAACTGTTCTATTAATACAAGACATAATTTAATTCAATTCAAATTATTACATAGACTATATTATTCAAAAACGAGGTTGAATAAATTTTATCCAAACGTCTCTCCCAGATGCGATAAATGTTTGTTTCAAAACGCTAATTTAACACATTCATTTGTAGGATGTACAAAGTTGAATACATTTTGGAGTGATATATTTGATATATTTACAAAGCTCTTCAAGTCAAGAATAGAACCCAAAATGGAATGGATTATATTTGGAATAATAGGAGAAGATACCAATTTAAATAAAGACCAAAATGTTTTTTTTAATTATGGGTTAATAATTGGAAAGAAATTGATACTTAAATTTTGGAAAAATACAACCATACCAACTGTTAAAATGTGGATTAGGAATATGATGGACATAGCACGCCTTGAAGAAATGAGACTCCGACTAATAGATAAATATGACCAATTCTTAAGGAGTTGGTCTCCTTTCATCGACTTTTTGGAATCATGTGATGCAGCGGTACCATAAGGATTGCTGATTTCAGTTCATGACGTGGATAGATCTACATCTCCGAATATAGATTTGAAAAATTCTCTTTTAAGGGGCCTTTTCTTCTATTTCTACCTGTCCAAATGCCTTTCAAATATTGTTATTGTGCCTGCCTCAACAACTTCCTCTGGCTTTCAAGATTTGAAGCACAAACTGTGAAATCATTGCCCTTGGCTTCCTTTTAAATCTTAACCTTAAAAATATGCCTTTTGTTTTTTTATTCCCTACTCTGCAAAAAAAGACAGTCTGCATTCACCCTCGCTATGCTTCCCATGATTTCAAACACATCTATATGATCACTCCTCAGACTCCAAATCACCAACCAATCCTGCCAACCATTTGCAATAACTCAGGCCCTTGAATCCTGGCAACATTCTCGGAAATCTTCTTTGCACTCTTTCCAGCTTAATTGCATCTTTCCTGTAGCAAGGTTACCGAAATTCTACACAACACACCAGGTTTGGCCTCATCAACATATTGTACGATTGCAACGTAACGCCAAATTGCTGGAGTAACTTAGAGGGACAGGCAGCATATCTGGAGAGAAGAATGGACAACGTTTTGGGTTGAGACCCTTCTTCACGCTCGACTCAAAACGTCACACAATCCCTCTCTCCACTGAGTTACTCCAGCTGAATTCCGCTGAGTTACTCCAACATTTTTTACCTATCTTCAGTGCAAACCAACATCTACAGTTCCTTCCCATACTCGATGCCTTGACTGATGAAGAACAGTGTGCCAAATAACTTTGTTACCACCCTGTATACCTGTAACACAATTTTCAAGGAACTATGTACTTGTACTCCATCATTCTATACTTTTTAAAAACTTTTTTTAGAATTTTAGAGATGCTCATCAGAAAGAAATTGAGACATAATTTCCCAGACTCAGCAGCATGTTGGCTATCTATAATCATGCCTTGTGGTATGGTGGTAAACCCTGTCCCTCAGAAGCCTCTCCAGTAACATAACCACCACTGATGTCAGGCTCACCTGCCTGTAGTTCCCTGGCTTGGCCTTGCTAACCTTTGGCCCAACATGTCTACACTGACCAAGCTGACATGATGGGCCAGTTCTTTTTGCCCACATTTGGCCTATATCTCACAAAACTACTGGGTGGCGCCAGCAATGGCTACCTTGCCAACAGTCTGTCTGTCTCTTCCTTCTCTGTTGTTTCCTTAGTATGGGTTAAATGTGTTTTTAGTGTTCTTTAGCTTGTTTTATGTGGGGGATCCAAATAAATTCAACCTGTCTTTATAACTCAACCCCACGTCCAAGTTACATGGTGGTAAGTTCCATCCTTGCCATTTTAATGACATCCTTCCTACATTTGCCCGACCAGAACTGTGCTTGGCAGTCCATGGATGGTGGTACAGCTGCATTATGATGTCCCAACCATGGTACTCAATACCCTTGCCAATGAAGACAAATGTGCCAAATGTTCCTTCACCACTGTCCACCTGACTAGCTACTCATTGCTCGACAACACTTTCCAGGGCTCTACCATTTAATGAATACTAGACTAAGTGGGATCTGATGGGTCCCACTCACACAGGAGGCCTGGTCCCCCAACGCAACATTCCACCACTCAACTGCTCCCGCAACTCAATGGCGGGAGCGTTCTGTAGCTGGGGGACGGGGACGGCTTCAGGCGGGGAGTGTCCTGCAGCCACTGGAGAGGGACAACTTCAGGTGGGGCTTGTCGGGGGGGATTTGTGGGGAGAGGATGTGTGTGTGTGGGGGGAGAGGGGTTGTAGGGCAGGGGGGGTTGTAGGGCAGGGGGGGTTGTAGGGGAGGGGGGTTGGTAGTGGAGGGGGGTTGTAGGGGAGGGGGGTAGGGGAGGGGGGCTGTAGGGGAGGGGGGATAGGGGAGGGGGGGTGTAATGGAGAGGGGGTGTAGGGGAGGGAGGTTTGTAGGAGGGAGTGTGTAGGGGAGGGGGGCTGCAGGGGAGGGGGAGGGTGTAAGAGAGAGGGGTGTATGGGAGGGGGTGGTGTAGGGGAGGGGGGTGTAGGGGGGGGTGTAGGGGAGGAGGGTGCAGGGGAGATGGGGGTGTATGGGAGGGTGGTATGGGAGAGAGGGGTGTAGGGGAGGGGGTGTAGGGTTATGTGTAGGGGAGTCATAGGGGGGTGTAGGGGGGGTGTAGGGGGGATGTAGGGGAGGGAGGGTTTTGGGGGTGGGGGGTTGTGAGGGTAGGGGTAGGGAGGGGGTGTATGTGGGAGGGGGTGGTGTGGGCCCCCGCTCGCAGAACACAGAGCACAGCCCCCGCTCGCAGAACACAGACCCCACTCGCACAACACAGACCCCATTCGCACTTTGCTCACTACACTCCTTCAGCTTTATTCTCGCGGCTGATGATTGATAGCGGGTGCCGGAAGGGGAGTCGCCACCCTGGCGAATACCAGACCAATAACTTTTCTAATATTTCACCAATTGGAACAAAACTTATTTGACTTACAGCAGAGGAGAATGGTGAGTAAGGTGGCGAAAAATTGTAGCACTATGGGGATCGTTTTTGCGCAAATTTGACCACCGTAAGTGGTCAAGATGAGTTTTAGTAATAGTATAGAAGGATGGATGGATGGATGGATACATACATACATACATACATACATACATACATGCATACATACATACATACATACATACATACACACATACATACATACATACATACATACATACATACATACATACATACATACATACATACATACATACATACATACATACATACAAACATACATACATACATACATAGATAGATACCCTGGTTTGAAATACTGGTCCAATCAGTGGTTAATTTTTCCATTCCAGAGAAGTCTATTTTGTAAACACATTATGCGGTACTCTAGAAGTGCATTGAATTGGTATTTTCTCTGGAAGGAGGGTTTTGATTTCAAATTGATAGAATACCTGTTCCAACTGTTTCAGAAATGCCAATGAAGAGTTTGGGCTGATGGTACGATGCAAAGCTCAAGGACACTGAGCAGTTTGACCAACACTAAAAGGATACCATCACGCACATAGCTTGCATCAACAAGACCTTGCTACCTGCAAAACTCAAGCTGTGGTGCTTACAGTTGGGCATACTACCAAGACTCAGGTGGCTTTTAAATGTGTGTGAAATTCCCAAAGTGGAAAAGCTGGAAAGAATGATCAGCACACAAGTTCAGTGTGCTTAGACTGCTCTTCATTTCAAGGATGTGGTTGGCCAAGTCCAACATGGAAGAGACGGACTCGGGCTCATCCCAAAAGCTTCTCAATGGCACAAGGCAACATCAGTGCAGGAGAAGGCTCGTGGTGGAGGAGGTGAGAAAACAGGAGAAGGCAGAGGAATATGCCAAGGCCCTCTCAAGGTCAAGCAGGACCAATGGACTAACTGGGAGAGCCTGGAAAAGAGAAAACTCAGCTGGCGTGACATCTGGCAAATAGAGGGATCTCGGCTAAGTTTTGTCATCAGACTACATGATGTCCTACTCTCACCCAAGAACATGAAGCAGTGGTTCGGAGAAGACCCTGCTTGCTCCATTTGCCAAGCACCTGCATCACTAAGGCACATTTTAACAGGATGCACTATGAGTCTCACCCAAGGGCATTTCACTTGGCAGCATAACTAAGTTCTCAGACAGCTAGTATCAATCCTTGAACAGAGCCGAATGACCACAAATGCTTCCCCACAAGCATCGAAGGAAATGTCCACTTCACAAGATTTGTACCAGCAGGCCAATCTCCAGAGCACCAGATAATATCAAAAGATGCAAGCATTCTGCAGCCTGCACGGGATAGGAAAATGGACGTGGACTTGAAAAAAAGCTTGTGTTTACCCCAGACATTGTGGCTACAATTATCTGGCCAGACATGGTCCTGTGGTCCACAACAGCCAAGTTGGCATACATTGTGGAATTGACAGCACCATGGGAAGATGGTGTTGAAGAAGCTTATGAGAGGAAAAAGACCAAGTACTCTAAACTGGCAACTGAAGCTGCCCAGAATGGCTGGAAGACCAAGATTTCTCCCAAAGAAGTGGGAGGCAGGGGATTCGTTGCTACATCTATGACCAGTCTATTGAAGAAAATGGTGGTGAGGGGTCGCTCCCTGCAACAAGCAATCAAGTCATTATCAAATTCAGCAGAAAAAAAGCACCAATTGGCTTTGCATTAAAATACAACAATTGGGCTGCAAGATGTAGACAGGAGGGTGTGTAATTGATGGGGGGGGGGTGTAACTAGGACACCAGGTATCACCGTTGAGGCCTCTGGAGACGTGAGCTTATCAATGAAATGTCAAAGAAGGAGGGTGCCACCTGATGACCCCGATGATGTACCTACCCTACCTTTCACCACTCCAATCCCACTGCCAATATCAAGAGTGCTGACTTATTACAGGGATTGAAACATCAAGTCCTATTCACTTTACTAATGGTGTAAAACCAGTATTAGTGTTAGCATTCATTTTAGTTTCCATTTAAAAATCTATCCCAATTAGATACTCTAATGGCAAATTGATAAAGTCTTTGCACATTTTTATATGCACTTATGAATACAATGAGACAGATATCACCTGCAAAAAACTTTGAACTAGAAAATTAACATTTTGTATAGCGAATTGAGTATTAAATGCGGAAAATATTAACTGGGATCATTATTAAGTAATAGAAATAAGTCTGACTCAGCAAGATATTAGACTATCATCAAAACCCTTGTCAATGACATTAATGTTAAAGGATGAAGAAATGGGAGAGGTTTAGGAGGGAAGTTATTGAGCTCAGTGTCACAGTAGCCAAAAGGCCAGCAAGTAGTGAAACAATTAAACTCTGATGCTAGAATTTGAAGAATTATAGGGTTGTTGGGCTGCAGGAAATTATAGAGTTTGGAAGCGCTGACCCGTGACCAAGGAAGGATTTGAAAACCAGGCTTTGAATATTAAAGTGGAGATGTTGTTCAAGTGTGAACCACAGCAGCTTAGGAAACAGTGTGCTATTAGGGAATGAAATTTGGTGCATGTCAGGATACAGACAGCAAAGTTTGTGATGATCAAGTATTTACAGAAGAGGAGAAGGACAGATAACCTTGGACACATCACAAAGGACAAAAAAAGTAACATTCATAGAAAAAAACATTTTCATCCAGCAATAAATCCTGATATTGAAGAAATTATTTTTACTTATTTATTGAGGTGGGGATGTATTTCAGCAGAGGTTAGCTGTCAAGAAGAAGAGGGGAAGGACAGATAACCTTGGATACCACAAAGGGCAAAAATAGTAATTTTAGTAGAAAAAAAATAATTTCCATCCAGATATTGAAAAAATCATCTTTACTTATTTCCTGATACGGGAACATATTTCCAATAAACCCTTTTTCATTTCCTTCTCTGCCTGAAATAATGAGATAATTATACACGCAACAAGAATAGACGAGTATGTCTATTAGCACTTGACAAACACAATGGCTCTGTCCACAAAAGAGAACCAGAACGGGTTTGTGTCAAACTGAAGATAGAAACATTGCTGGCGTAACTCAGCTCTGGAGAGAAGGAATGGGTGATGTTTCAAGTTGAGACCTTTCTACAGACTAGAGTCAGGGGAAAGGGAAATGAGATATAGACGGTGATGTAGAGAGAAATAGAACAAACTAGCCTAAGTGAGATCTGTTGGGTCCCAGTCACATGGGAGGCCTGGTCCCCCAACGCAACCCATTACCCGACGCAATATCCCACCACTCACCCGTTCCCCCAATGCAACCCGTTGTGTGGGAAAGGGTGTGTGAGCGGGGGGGAGGAGTGTGTGGGGGCGGGGAGGGTTGTGGGCGCGGGGGGGTTTCTGGGCGCGGGTGGGTTTGTAGGGGCGGGGTTGTTGTGGGGGCAGGGGTGTTGTGGGGGGGTTGTTGTTGGGGCAGTGTTGTGGAGGGGGTTGTGGGGGAGGGGGTTGTGGAGGAGGGGGTTATGGGGGAGGGGGTTGTGGGGGAGGGTGGTTGTAAGGGCGGGGGATTGTGTGTGCAGCGGGTTGTGTGGGTGGCGGGGTGTGTCAGAGGTGTGCGGGGAGGGCGTGTGGGGGGTTGTGTATGGGGAGGGGTGTGTGTGTGTGTGTGGAGGGGGGCAGTGGGGTGTGTGTGGGGGGGATGCGGGGTTGTGGGGACTGGGGGGCGGTTGTGTGGGCAGGGGGCTTGTGGGGCGAGTGGTGTGTGGACAGGGGTGTTGTGCAGGGGAGAGGGGTGTGTGGGTAGGGGGGCAGTGAGCTCGCAGAAAATACAGGGGAAGAGCCATGGTGGAGAGGGGGGCATCACGGGAAGGGGGGAGGAGCCAGCGAGGACCATAGGGGTAGTGGCTGGAATTTGCGGTGCGATGGGGACTCACAGCAGGCACTGGTCGCTGGTCGTTCTCCTCCACCGGGATCAGAGTCTCCGCTTTCCGTTTGGCAACATCGGCGACATCTCTGATTCCGGGCTGGGCTCGGCCTCCGACTGTGCTGGGTCTCCCACACTGGGCTGGGTCAGGTATCTGACACTGGGTTGCTTGGGGATGGGTTGCTGCTTGGGGCGGGGCTGCAGCTTGGGGCGGGGCTGCTGCTTGGGGCGGGGCTGCTTCAGGTCCCTTAGAAAGTCCGGTTGGAATCCTCCGCCGACCATCCTCACTCCAGTAAAGACGCGAGAGTGCAGGAAGGGGCGGACTTTCCCGGGGAGTGACAGGGGAAGAAACTAATCCACGTGGCGCTGACTGGCATGTGCGGTTTTTAAGATTTTTAAACCTCGCTAACTTTTACGACATTCAATCGATTGGAACAAAACTTGTGGACTCGCAGCACAGGAGAACGGTGAGTGAACTGACGAAAAATTGTAGTGCTATCGCAAACTGTTTTTCGCAAATATAAAGACCGCCAAACCGGAAGATAACAAGATCAGAGTTTAAGTTATGTATAGATGAGTGAATGATATGCAAAAATGTAACGATGATGACGGAAACAGGCCATTGTTAATTGCTTGCTAATTGAGAAGCTGGCTCGACTTAGGTGGGGTTGGGATGGAGGGAGCGAATGCAGGGGTTACTTCAAGTTAGAGAAATTACATATCATACCACTGGGGTGTAAGCTGCCCAAGCGAAATATGAGATGCTGTTCCTCCAATTTGTGTTTGGCCTCACTCTGACAATGGAGGAAACTTAGTACAGAAAGGTCAGTGTGGGAATGGGAAGGAGAATTAAAGTGTTTGGCAGCGAGGAGATCAGGTGGCTCCAGGCAGACTGAGCAAAGGTGTTCAGTGAAACGGTCTCCCAGTCTACGTTTGGTCTTGCTGATATGTTCTTTTGGCTGAAAATGAAACAGAATAGTAAGATTAAACGAGAACTTACCAGTTCGAAGTTTGATCTGTATTTTATGAAGAGTAACGTTGAGGGAATACATGAAGAACCCGCTAGTCCGCATGCGCATCATTCTTCAAAGCAGCGGTGTGAATCACAGATACCTGTAATGACTTAAACATAGTAAGATTAGAGAAAAAGATACCAGTCAAGTTTATGATCCAGGGTGGGAGCGGAGGGCATGTATTCCCTCAACGTTACTCCTCATAAAATACAGATCAAACTTCGAACTGGTAAGTTCTCGTTTAATCTTACTATTTTACTTCGGAGTCACGTGAGGGACTCCATGAAGATTTCAAAGCTCTGTGATTCTTGCCGTGGACGAGTCCATGACACACATCTGCCTTGGTATAGGGGAGAAATATATTCGACATCCATACGGTATGTAGATGCAACAAACAAATTTATTAACAAAATAAATCATAAAACCCCGTATATTCATGGGGACAAATTATATTACAGAACTTAAAATAGTTTTTGAAACAGTTCCAGTTTCCTCCACTGGTTTATTATAAAATTTACGGAAAGTTCCTTCTGATGACCATCCTGCCGTCTTGAGGATCTGATCCAATGGAACATCCAACTTGTATGCTGCCGACGTAGCTGCAGCCCTGGTGGAGTGAGATTTAAAACAATTAGTATCTATACCTGCTTTAGTAAGTACTTGTTTTATCCATTTGGAAATGGTCTGTTTTGTTATTCGTTTATGAAGCTGTCTGTGGCTAATGAGCAGTGCCTTTTCTGTGCCTCTGATGGTTTTGGTTTGTTTAATGTATTCTTTTAGATGTGTTACCACACACAGTCGCTCATCTGCAGGGTAGTTATTGAAAATCACTTTTAGGCCTGCCGACCCCTGTCTGTTCTGTTTTACCTGTTCCTGGATGTAAAAATGTAAATTTCCCTGCGAACTGGTCATGTTATCCAGCCTCAATTTGTGTAGGGAGTGCTGTGCTGTGCTGTGACCAATGCCATCAGCATGACCGTTTTTAAGGTCAAAGTCTGTAATGACAGGCTAGTGGCTGGAGTCCAGTTCCTTAGTAGATTCAGAACGATGCCAACGTCCCATATATGGGAATATCTGGCCTTAGGAGGGTTAGCATTGAATATGCCCTCATGAGTGTGGTTACCAAAGGGTGTGACCCCACAGGCTGTCGTTCCGTTTCTCTCCAGAGGTAGGTAGACAGGGCACTTCTGGCACAGTTGATGGCGCTGTACGTAAGTCGTTCGTCATGGTGTAAATTTACCAGAAATTCCAATACCGGTTGAATGTTCGTAGGTCTGTGGATAATATTGTTCTGGTTGCAATACCTGTGCCATTTTCTGATATATACTAGGTATTGATTTTTTGTTGACTCTCGTTGGGCTCCAGCGATCATGTTCATAGCTCTCGTTGTTAAGCCCAGGTGTAATAAAGGAGCTTTCAGACTCTACAAACCAAAACGTCAATGTGACGATGACAAGGATGACTTGTCCTAGTTGCTGGATTTACCAGTAGATCCGGTCTGTGTTGAATGGTGATGTGAGGTTCTAATATCATCTCCTGTACCACTGGGAACCATGGTTGGGTAGGCCAATCGGGTACTATTAAGATACCAGACGCAGAGTCTTGTCTTATCTTACTTAGTACCCAACTGATGAGGCAGAAGGGAGGGAATGCATAAAAGAACAATTTCCCCCAATGCAGCGAAAAAGCATCTGTAGCTGCTGCCCCAGGGTCTGGTTCCCATGATACATATTTTGGCACTTGGTGGTTAAGCCTGGATGCGAATAGATCGACATCTGGTGTTCCGTATCGTGCTGTTATTTCAGCAAATACTTTTTTATCCAACATCCATTCGATGTTCTCATTGAATTTGCGTGACCTGGTGTCTGCCACTAAGTTTTGTCTACCTGGTAAGTAGGTAGCTGATATCCAAATTCCTCTGCGGATACACCATTGCCAGATCTTGTTTGCCAGATTGTCACATAATGTCGATTTGTTTCCACCCATGTGGTTGATGTATGCTACCACAGTGGTGTTATCTATTTGTAATCTTACATGCTGGTGAGATAACACTAAGCAATATGACTTAAGGCCGTGAAAAGCTCCCAACATTTCTAAGTAATTTATGCCCAAAGTGTGTAGTAATGATGACTCCTGTTCATTCCATCTCCCACCACAGCTGGTGATGGAATCCGTGGCACCCCATCCGAGAGCACTAGCATCCGTTTGTAGTGTGATAGACGGATTGCTGATAATGATTGGATTGGAACAATGCCTAATGTAGCAATGTTACAAAATTTTGAGATTTTAAAAATCAAGTCTGTAATTTATCCCATCAGATAAAGCATAAAAATAAGTTTAATTTGACACCTAATTCACTTTCATATCTCAAGTATTTAAAAAGTTATGGCCATTTTCATACTCGGAAATGAGCATCTTGTTCCCTATTGATTTTCTATGGACATAACAAAAAAGTTGTGATCGTGAACAGTCAAAAGCACATAACTTTCTTAAAAATTAAGAGAACTGAATGAAATTTTCAGTTATCATAGATTGAAGCATTCTGAAACAAATATAAAATAATCTTACTTGGATGACCTGAAATTAAAGCATATAATTAGTTAGTTACCTAATTGTAGCTAATTTCAGACTTCAATTACTAGATCTAAACATCTATCCATTTCTTAATAAATGATTAACATTTTTAAATAGCCTAAATGTCCAAATAATATTCACAAATAATTCACAATAAAACATGATTTTTAAATCTCATTTACATTAATTTATAGACCAAATGGAAGGAATTCAGTGTTCAATTGCTGTAAATAAATGCCCATTTAAATCAGCTTTCTAGTGGGATCCTGTGGAACGCGCTGGTTTAGAACGTTCACATTGCGGTAGATTTGTGCCCCAAATGCCCAGAAAAATACTGCGCGATATAATGGGCCCAAATTGAGCTACTCGCAATAGTAAATTTTGTATAAAGGGATCTTTAGAAGCCCTTTTTAATGTAAAAATATACAACCTACCTTCAGCTGTCTGCTTTATAAGACCCTGCGGTTGCTGGTGTTCGCGGGTTTAGAGATTGATTTTTAAACTACTATAACTATTTTACGAGGCCTTTAAACCTAATAATAGCTTTTGCGAAGGGGTCTTCCAGCGATTTTTCGTTAATAATTAACTAGGCTGAACATCTTCGATTTGAACAGCCTAGAGAAAATCGCGTTTTAAACCCGCCCCCTCTAAACGGCGCCAAAATCGCGCACACCCGCAACGACAGATTTTCAAAGACGCTTCAGGTAGGCTTTGCAACATACCTACCTAATGTTTTCTTTCCACCATTGTAGTTCTAATATGGCTTCTTTTGGTAGTTCCATAGGTCTATCAAAATGACCTCCATTGTATTTTAGAGCTCTTATTTTTGCCCTTTGTAAATCCTGATAATATAAAGGTCCGAATTGTGCAGCTGGAAAAGCTGCTATTATCTTGCCAATCATTCTCACCACCTGTCTAATAGATGGTTTTCTTGTGTCAATGATTTTGCTGCAATCCTCCTCAAGGGCTATTGCTTTGTCTTGTGGCAAAGTCACTGACATAAGAACTGAGTTAATAACCATATAACCATATAACAATTACAGCACGGAAACAGGCCATCTCGGCCCTACAAGTCCGTGCCGAACAACTTTTTTCCCTTAGTCCCACCTGCCTGCACTCATACCACAACCCTCCATTCCCTTCTCATCCATATGCCTATCCAATTTAATCGTAAATCCCAAGAAATCCATTGTTGTTGAAGGTTTCAATTTAGATTTAATGGGATGGATAATGAATCCTAGACTTTCAAATAATTGTATGGTGGCTGTTATTGTTAATTCTGCTTGTTTTACCCTTTTGCCCAATATAAGTATATCATCCAAATAAGCCATCACAATGTGTTTATATTCCCGTAGGAAAGCTAAGGCTGGTTTTAATATTTTAGTAAATAACCTAGGTGCAGAAGTAAGACCATTTGGTAGTGCTCTGTATTGCCAGTGTTGATCCATCCAATTAAATTTCAAATAACGTCTGTGGTCACCTGTTATGGGTACTGAATAGTAAGCATCTTTTAAATCACTGCTTGCCATGTAGTAACCTTTGGAGATTAATAGTTTAGCAGTAGCAAAGGTTTCCATTTTGAAGTGAATATATTTTACAACAACATTCAAATTACTCAAATCTATGATGATGTGGCAACCACCATCTTTCTTATGTTTAATAAAAATGTTGGACACGAATTCTAAAGGTTCGTGTTGGGTTTGTTCAATTATCGTCATGTTATGGGTCTCTGCAGTTCAGCATGTGCTTTTGCTTTATCTTTGCCCTTAAGCCTGAACACTCAGTTCGGTACATGCTGGACTGGAGGATTACGTGGTTGTAAGAACTCTATCGTGTATCCCTGGATACTGCTTAGGATATAAGTATCTGATGTTAACTTATACCATACATCCAGAAAAAAGTGTAATTTGCCACCAACACCCATGTTTTCGTTAATAAGTAAGGGACCAGACCCACCTACCTCTATGGTTACCAGTGGTCTTATTTCTTCCCTTGTCCGCGAGGACATTGAGGCCCCGGTGTCTTGATTTGTGTTGTTGTAGATGGGTGCATCTTCCACGAGGGCCGGCCTGGGCCATGTCCTAAAAAAGACCGCTGTCGGATTGGTCGTGCCCTCGACTGTTCCCCGGAGTAGTCCTTGCGACCCATGAGTGCATAGGGTGGTACTTCTGGGGGTGGCGTTTGGTTGCTTTTATGATTCCCAGGGCTTTGGATTCTTCGTCCAAATCTTTTACCTGTTTTGGTAGGTCCCCTCCAAACAGGTAAGTCTTTTCGGTGGTCGTTTCCGTTCTGCATAATCCTGCAATTTTGGGTCTAGTACCGGCTGTATGCTCTTCTTTCTGATATTATTTAGTTCATATTGGGTATTGCAGAAAAGGGCCAGGGCATCTTTCTGGTGTTGATTCATATCTTCCTCATCCAGGGTTCGTGTGAATGCTGTTTTCCCTGCGGTGAGGGTTTTAAGTACTTTTTGCAGGAAGACATCCCTTGTCCTGATGCTTGCTCCTACATGCTTCCAAATACATGCGTTCACGGTTGGGACATTAAGGGATTTACAGTTTCCAGGTTGCAAGTGACGCCCCATGGTGTCAATTAGGGCTTGTCCCTGTAGCTGGTACAGGGACATGTAATTAATACTTGCCGCTAACCTGGCTGGTAAATTATCCCCTGTGAGTTCTGGTTTTGCGAATTGAGCCACCATTTCAAGTAAGTTCCCACTCACCCCTTGCACTGAGTTTTCCATCAGTTCCTGTTCAGGGTCAGTCCAAATCTGCCCCGCTATGCTGTCCTGGGAGGCAATAGACGCCGAATACAGCCCTGAATAAGGTACTGCAGAGGGGCTGAATGTCTGCCCAGTAGAGCCAGACCCCCTCTGGAGTATTGCCTCCATCAGCCGCTCCATTTTCGTTCAGTGCTCTCCGGCACCTGGCTCTTGCGGCTTGTCCTGGACCAGCTGCCGCTCCAACGCGGTACAGAGCTTTCGAGCGCTGACCGCTCGCGGTCGCTGGTCCCGCAGCTCAAACGCGTTCCAGTGATCTCGGTCACTGGTCGCTTGCTGCTCCTCCAATTTTTTCAGCCCCACCGGCCCCTGAGCATAGGTGGCATGGGGCTGTTCGAAATCCGAGTCGTCCGAAAGAACGGCTCTGTCGGTTTTACGTTTAGCCTTTCCACCCGCCGGTGGTGAGGCTAGCTCCGGCACAGGTGCTCCCGACAATGGAGACAGCCCTGCCGTCTGCCGCCGCTGGCTGCCCGTTCCTGCACGGCTCTCCCCCGCCAGCTTTTTTGCAGCTTTGGTTCGTCTTCTGTCCATCCTAGAGGTAAGAAAAACGTAGATCTCTTACCTGTCTTCGCTGGTTTTATACACCAGCCGTTTAGGCGGAACGTCCTTCCTCCATCGAAATGACACATGCAATGCGTGTAGCGTAATGACGCGCATGCGGACTAGCGGGTTCTTCATGGAGTCGCTCACATGACTCCGAAGTAAAATTAGTGCTTCAGTTCATTGTCTTGATTCTCTCAACACAGATGCAGCGGGAGAAAGAACGTGCATCAGAGCCGGAGATGTGTTTTAAGTGACAGAGAGGTAGATGTGTTAATCCTGGCTAAATTGGATCAGCTAGGACTTCAAAATGGGGTTAAGTTTCAGGGTTGCTGGGAGATTGGGTCAAATTGGAATTACTCTCTGCAGAGCTGGGCCAGGCTGCGAAGAGGTGCCAGAGTGTCTGGAGCTTAGATACAATTTGCAAGCAAAGAATGGGAAGTTCCGCAAACCCTTTCAATACTAAATGCATAGAATGGATTGGATGGCTGTAAACCAGACATACACCTTATAAATAATTGTATGTAATGGTGCAGAGTCTGACTTTGCCAAGAGTTGTTTGGATAAGGTGTTGAGCCTTGTCTGGGTTATCAGTTAATCAGGGTAATTGTTTCCAAGTTGACTTCATCTCTAAGTCCATTGTGAATACAATGTATTGAACTGTTGTATCATTGGATAAGGGAAATGCCTGGTATGTATGGGGTTAATCGATATCTGTAATTGGCTTATTGAGAGACCACCCCCATATGGTTCGGCCCCTCGAGGTCCCGGGACATATAAATGTCCGCGATCACGAGGCTCAGCGTCAATCTTCTGGAAGAGTGCTAGGGACCGCGTAAACCTCTGGAGTGCCTCTGTCTGAGCGAGGCCTAGAGGGCTTGAACAGGCAGACGCGAGGATCGAGGTACAGTGTGTGATCTGTGACGCGCATGGGGGAAATAAAATTTGGTTGTTTAAAGTACTTGATTCAGTGTTTTTACTGAAACTAGACTATCGGGTAGCTTAGAAATGAGCAATTATATGATGGATGGGTGGATAGAGGGAATGTCCAATTGGATGGAGATTAATGTATCTGGATGACACAATTCAGGAATGTTAGGATTTTTTTATCATAGCTACAGAGAGTAAGATAACTGCCCTTTTATCCCACTATACATCTTCCAATCGACTGTACTGCATTTGGTGTCCAGTATGTGGACTCCTCTATATTGGAGAAACTAAGCACAGATTGGGTGTTGCTATGCCGTGTACTTGCACTCAGTATTTAGGAGTAATCCTAAGCTTCTGAGTCAATATTGCCAAATAAAATTAATTTGATTTCAAAGTCCCTTCAACATTTGGTATATTCAGCCTCAACCGATCAAATCAATTCTTGTTGATCCCCCTCCCCTTGTTTGAAAATTAGCTCATTTCTTTCTTCCTTCTTCCCAGACAGGAAACACTAGCTGCAGCTCTTTCTGCAAACATTGCCTGCCTGCTGAGTATTACCAGCATTTTTTGTTATGATTTACTATGAAGCGCTCTTGCCTTTTGGAAGTAATCACAAATTTCTCCCAGCCCTCAGCACAAATATTCTCAAAATATTTAGTCTTTTGCATGCTTCAGAAGAAAAACAAATCAGAACCAGGAACTGGGTGGCGCCCGCAACGGCTGCCTCGCTAACAGTCTGTCTCGTCCTTTTCCTTCTTTGTTGTTTTTTAGTGTGTGTTAAATGTATGTTTTGGTGTTCTGCAGCTTGGTTTATATGGGGCATGGTGGAGGGGTGGGGGAAATGATTTTTAATCTCTTACCTCGACGGAGATGCGTCTTTTTCCGTATTGTATCTCCGTCCGCACTGCGGCCTAACATCGTGGAGCTGGCGGCCTCTGCTGAGTACCGACTTCGGGGAGCTCCAAGCCGCAGGAGCTTCGATCGCCCTGACTGTGGATGGTTCGACTGCCCCGACTGCAGTTGAATAAAGTGGGAAGAAGATTTGACTTTATTGCCTGCCATCACAGTGAGGAATATGAGGAATCTGCTGTGGTGGATGTTGATGTTAACTTTTATGTAGTTGTGTGTCTTGTTGCTTTTTTTAGTATGTGTTGTGAGACAAATTATACTTTTACGCTACTCGAATTTACTTAAACTTTATTTAAGCTTAAATCAATTCATTTCTGTAATACGTAACTTCAAAGCGTTTGGAAAATATCGCTGATTCGGCAGGCCTCGCCGGCCCGAGACCCCGCACATGTGCACACTCTGGAGAAGCCGCACGCATGAGCACACTCTGGAAAGGCCCCGCACGTGAGCATTCTCCCCTCCTATTTATGTTGAGATGGTCAAGAGGTTTAGTATGTCTTGATGACTGTCGCAGCACTGGAGCATCAGGAGATAATGGTGTTTCAATAGCTGGTGGTACATATATTGCTTGAACATCAACTTCACTCATATTGTTATTTATATTTTCAATTTTAGAATTGCTTATAGAAGTTTCGATAGGGGATGATGGGAATGTTGAAGGAAGTTCTCGATTAGTGTTATCAAGGAGTGATGGAGCTGATGGAGAAGATGGACATGGTGCAAGGTCACGAAGTGAGACAGTTGACTGACGTCCATCCTGATACTTGATGGTTGCATAAGAAGGGTTGACATCAGTCAGTTCAACTTCATCAACAAAAGGCTCATTCTTATTTGATCGGACATACCGATGAAGCAACACAGGCCCAGGGCTAGTCAACCATGATGGCAGAGAGGTACCATTGGAAGAATGCCGTTTGAAGTTAAAGAACCGCTCATGTGGAGTAGTATTGGTAGCAGTTGACAGTAGAGATCTGATGGAGTGTAATGCATCTGGTAGAACACATTCCCAATGCTGATCTGGTATATAATTTGATTTTAAAGCCAGTTTCACTGCTTTCCAAATGATTCTGTTATACCTCTCAACCTGACCATTTCCAATAGGATGATATGGTGTTGTTTTACTTGTTGCAATTCCTCTATTAGAAAGGAGGTCTTTTAAATCTTTTGACATGAATGAGGTGCCACTATCTGAATGTATGTAACTTGGAAATCCACAGAATGAAAAAAGTTGATCTAAACATTTGATAACCGTAGCAGCTGACATATTTGGACAAGGAAAGGCAAATGGAAACCTTGAATATTCATCAACTTTGGTAAGTATATAAACATTTCGAGAGGAGGATGGTAAAGGCCCTTTGAAGTCAATACTCAAAGTTCCATAGGTTGAGTAGCTTTGATCAATCTTCCTTCTTCAGGACGGAAGAACCTTGGTTTTAACTTAGCACAGATTCTACATGAAGAACATGTCATCTTCACATCTTCTGTAGAGAAAGGTAAGTTTTTGGAACGAACATAGTGTAACATACGAGTGACTCCAGGATGACACAGCCCATTGTGAAGTTCAGTGAGTACAGAAGAATGAACAGAGGCACAAAATGCTCGAGTTAATGTATCCGGAGCAACATTATCCTTAACAGGGCAGTACTCAATTGAATAACTATATGCAGATAATTCAATCCTCCATTCATGAGTTTTACTGTTTTTAGTCTTTGTTCGTTTCCGATTATCCAGCATAAAAGCTACTGAACGCTGATCTGTTTTCAAAGTGAAGTGCTGGCGAGCAAGGAAATTACTCAATTTTCTCACTGCTTCAATAATTGCTGTAGCTTCCTTTTCGACGGGTGGGTAGTGCAATTCACTACCTTGGAGAGTACGAGACATGAAAGCCACTGGACGTCCTCCTTGATTTAATGTTGCTGAGACTGCTAAATCAGAGGCATCACATTCAACAACAAAGGGGAGAGCCTCATCGATGGCGTGTAATGTCGCAGATTCTAATTGTTTCTTTAAAGAGGTAAAGGCACCAATTGCCGTAGTCAAGGGGGAAAGATTTTGCTCTAATCAAAGGTTGAATTTTGTCAGAAAAATTTGGTATCGATTTAGCATAATATGCAAACATACCAAGAACCCTTCGTAGAGAGTTTAATGTAGCTGGAACAGGTATCTCTTGGAGTAGGCGGAGTCTTTCTGGATCAGGCTTGATTATATCATTTCCAACACGTGTATTGATAATCTTTTCTATTCGAGGTAATGGATATGCATCAAGCTCTGTCAACTGGTATATTGTTTGAGAGTAATCAATACAGAGTCTCTTTCTATGTCTCTCCAAGGGGTCCTTAACCACTACAACGTGTGCCCTCCAAGGGGAAGAGCTGGTTCTATGATACCTTCTCATAAAAGATTAGTTACTTATGTGTTGATAAAGTTTCTGTTATCTTTACTAAAATGTCTTGATTTGGTAGCAATTGGTTTGCACTTGGAGGATAAATTAGTGAATAATGAAGGACATTCAACAGATGCAGCAGAAAAAACACATAGAAGATAAAAATTAGAACATTTCCTTGTCCATGTTTGACCTGAAGCGAAGAAATCATAAAGTCATACATCATGGAATCAGGTCCATGCCGACCAAGATGCCCCATCTAAGCTAGCTTGTTTGCTCACAGTCCAAATTCTGATCAACTCTCTTGAAGTACAGGAGCAGCTCCCGATCAGTTAAGCCCAGGCTGTTGCAGGGCCTCCTCCATCGCACTCGACCGGCTTGGCCCGTGAACCGATGTCCCTCTCCTCACCCGACCACCTTTATGTCCTGGGGTGCCTCCTAAAGCCAACTATGAAGGCACTGGAGGCAATACTCCGGTGCCTCTCCTTGCATCCATCATCGCCAGCAACTCCCTTCCCCTCAGCTCTTCCGATTTAAGGCCAAGCTTGACGGCTTCTGAGCTTCCACCCGACAGGCAGAGATCGGCAGCTCCCACCTATAGCTTGGGTCTCCCTTCATCTGGCCACCAGGTTCTCACCTCTGCGGTATCACGGGAGCCTTCTGCCTGCGAAAAAGTCGGTGTATTCATCCTATCAATACTCATTATGAATGTGTAGACCTCTGTAAGATCAGTCTCTTGTGCTCCAAGAAATAAAGCCCTTGCCTGCCTACCTTTCTCTGCAGCTCATGCACTCGAGTCCTGACAAAAGCATCATTCATTTTCTCTGCACTCTTTCCAACTTAATGGCATCCGTCCTAGAGCAGGGTTACAAATACAGAATCCAATACTCCAAGTGTGGCCTCACCAACATCTTGTACAACTATAACATAACTTATCAACTTCTATTCTCAATTTTGACATTTAAAGACCAACATGTGAAAAGCCTTGAGCAAAACAAAGTATTGGAGTAACTCAGCAGGTCAGGCAGTATTTGTCGAGAGAATGGATAGGCAACGTTTTTATTCAGGACTCTTCTTCATTTTGAAACCTGATCCATCAAACATAGAACTGTACAGCACGGGATAGGGCCCTGTGGCCCACAATGTTTGTGCCAAACAGGATGTAAAGTTAAACTGATCTCACCTGCCTGTACATAATGCATTTCCCTCTATAACTTGCACTTTCATGCACCTATCCAAAAGCCCTTTATTGCCACTATTGTATATGCCTGTACCACCACCCCTAGCAATGCGTTACAGGCCCCTGCACCATCTATGTAAAAACATATCTCCATTAAACGTTCTCCCTCTCACCTTATAGCTATGTCTTCTAGTGTTGGACCTATCAGCCCTGGAAAAAGGTTCTGACTGTCAACCCTTTCTATGCCTCATAATTCGATATTCTTATGGAAGGGGGTGAGCAATAAAATGTGTTTTGAATCAGTAGCCTTGTTATCATGGTTATTTATTGATAAGATATGGTGAATTACTTCCCCTCTGCTAATCTGGCTGCCAAATCATGATAAGGATCTGAAATCCTGCAAGATTTGGAAATGACATTGAGATGAAGTGAGGACATGAGAAGATAACAATAGAAACAGGAATAGGCCAGTTAGGCCTTTGTGACTGCTCTGACATTTAATAAGATCTGTACCACTTTCCTTCAGTAACTCCCAATGTCTTGAATCTCTTAATATTTGAACATCTAATAATCATTGTTTGAATACAAAGTCAGAAACTGAGACTCCACATCCTTCTAGAGTATGGAATTCCAACATTTCACTCCAAATATTCCAAGTGAAGAAGTTTCTTCTCAATTCTCTCCTGTATGGCTGGGCCCATAATTCGATAACTGGAGGACATAGACCCATAGTGCTGTGCAAAATACTCAGGAGGGATGTAATTTCCTTTTCCAGAGAACAAATGATCTGGTAGTCACTGACTGTAAGAGAGATGGAAATAGTGTCAATCCAGTCTTTCCAAAGATACGGACGAGCAATGGGTCTTTATAGAATGTTCTATTAAAAAAAACATGCTCATTTAAATGCCAAAAATGGAGTAGCTCAGTGGGTCAGGCAGCAAATCCGGAGAAACGAAATAGGTGACATTTCGGGTTGAGACCCTTCTTCAGACTGTTTGGATTGGTTTAGAGATACAGCGTGGAAACAGACCCTTTGGCCCAACTAATCCACCCCAACCAGCGATCCCCGCACATTAACACTACCCTACCGACACTAGGGACAATTTACACTTATACCAAGCCAATTCACCTACAAACCTGTAAGTCTTTGGAGTGTGGGGGAAAACCGAAGATCTCGGAGAAAACCCACGCAGGTCACAACGTACAAACTTCTTAAAGACATCAGGACGGTCTGCATCTGGGCTGGAATGCAACCAATGTCCTTGGGGGAGTGTTTGCTAGTGCTGTCGGGGAGGATTTAAACTAATGTGGCAGGGGGATGGGTACAAGAGCAGAGAGGCAGGGGGGGGTGTAAAATGAGGGTAGAAGCAATAGGTAGCAAGGTGAAAAGTAAAAGTGGCAGGCAGACAAATCCAGGGCAAAAATCAAAAAGGGCCACTTTTCAACATAATTGTATAAGGGGTAACAGTGTTGTAAAAACAAGCCTGAAGGCTTTGTATCACAATGCAAGGAGTATTCGTAATAAGGTGGATGAGTTGAACGTGCAGATAGCCATTAATGAATATGATATAGTTGGGATCACGGAGACATGGCTCCAGGGTGACCAAGGCTGGGAGCTGAACATCCAGGGATATTCAATATTCAGGAGGGATAGAGAGAAAGGAAAAGGAGGTGGGGTAGCGTTGCTGGTTAGAGAGGAGATTAACGCAATGGAAAGGAAGGACATTAGTTTGGAGGATGTGGAATCGGTATGGGTAGAGCTGCGAAACACTAAGGGGCAGAAAACGCTGGTGGGTGTTGTGTACAGGCCACCTAACAGTAGTAGTGAAGTTGGAGATGGTATCAAACAGGAAATTAGAAATGCGTGCGACAAAGGCAAAACAGTTATAATGGGTGACTTCAATCTACATATAGATTGGGTGAATCAAATTGGCAGGAGTGCTGAGGAAGAGGATTTCTTGGAATGTATAGAATAGAATAGAATAGAATAGAATAGTTTCTTTATTGTCATTGTAACATGAACCATGTACAACAAAATTTAAAAATGTCAGCCAGTCAGTGCACCATTCAAACATTCTAAAAGCTAACGATACATACAAGGTAAAATATTAAAAAAAGATAAACAACTAAAATAAATATCATGAAAATAGCACGCATAAACACCCAACCCTACATTCTTCTGTCGATTTCACAGTCCCTTAGTATGTATCGCCCCTGCGTTCCTTGGCGGCTACATTTAGTGCCTTTATAGCAGTGGGGTAAAAACTGTTTTTAAGTCTGTTTGTCCTTGTCCTTGTAGATCTGTACCGTCTGCCTGACGGCAACAGTTCAAACAGGGAGTGTCCGGGGTGGGAAATGTCCTTTATAATGCTCTGGGATTTTTTGATGCAGCGGGAACTGTGTAAGTCCTCCAAGGTAAGGAGAGGGCAGCCGACAATCCTCTGGGCATTGTCAATGGCCCTCTGGAGCGCTTTCCTCTGAGCCGCTGTGCAGCTGGTGTACCATACGCATACATGTTAGGATGCTCTCAATGGAGCACCGATAAAAGGACAGCAGCAGTCTCTGAGTGATGTTATTCTTCCTGAGCACCCTCAGGAAGTGCAGTCTCTGCTAGACCTTCTTCAGCAGCGCAGAGGTGTTCACGCTCCATGTCAGGTCCTCCTCAATATGGATTCCCAGGAAGCGGAAATCCGCCACCCTCTCCACACAGTCCCCTCTGATAATTAATGGTACCATGTCCGTTTTATTCTTCCTGAAGTCTATTATTATTTCCTTTGTCTTTAAGGTGTTGAGGAGCAGGTTATTTTCTCCACACCACACTGTCAGCTGCTCCGCTTCATCCCGGTAGGCGTACTCGTCCCCCCCAGAGATGAGTCCCACCGCCGTAGTGTCATCCGCAAATTTGACAATGGTGTTGCTGTGGTGGGCGGGGGTGCAGTCATGTGTGTAGATGGTGTAGAGCAGGGGGCTCAGCACGCAGCCCTGTGGAGAGCCGGTACTGAGGCTGAGGGCCGTGGATGTGTGATGGCCCACTCTGACTCTCTGGCTGCGACCCGACAGGAAGCTATTTATCCACATGCAGGTGGAGTGTGGAAGTCCCAAGTCCCCCAGTTTGTCCACCAGTTTGTGGGGAAGGATGGTATTAAAAGCAGAGCTGTAGTCCACAAAGAGCATCCGCACGTAGCTCCCCCGCTGCTCCAGGTGGGACAGTGCAGCATGGAGAGCTGTGGCTACAGCATCCTCTGTAGATCTATTCGCTCTGTACGCAAACTGGTGGGGGTCAAATCTTCGGGGCAGGAGTGATGTGATATGACCCCTTACAGTTTTTCAAAACACTTCATCACCACTGGTGTGAGTGCGACTGGCCGGTAGTCGTTGAGGCTGGAAATGTGGGGTTTTTTTGGCAAGGGGACTATGGTTGCGGACTTCAGACAGGGTGGAACAGTGGACTGGGCCAGAGACTGGTTGAAAATCCTCGTACAGACTCCAGCCAGCTGGTCTGTGCAGTCCTTCAGCACGCGTCCAGAGACGCCGTCGGGTCCAGTAGCCTTCCTTGGATTGATGGCCCGCAGCGTGTGCCTCACCTCATGCTCCTCTATCTTGAGGGTTAGGCTGCTGTGGACCATGTGGTGTGATGTGGCTGTCTCGGGTGGCTCCACTTCAAAGCGAGCAAAGAAGAGGTTCAGCTCCTCTGCCAACGAGGCGTCACCTTCAGCAGCTCCAAGGTTGGTCTTGTAGTTGGTGAGATACTGGATCCCCTGCCACACCTGCCTGCTGTTGCTACTGTCCAGGTGGTCCTCTATCTTCCTCCTGTAGTCTGATTTGGCCTCTCTGATGCCTCTCTTCAGGTTAGCTCGGGCCGTGCTGTATAAAGCCCTATCGCCAGACCTAAAAGCGGTGTTCCTCTCTTTTAACAGCCGCTGGATCTCCCGGGTCATCCAGGGCTTCTGGTTGGGGTAGACCCGGATGCGTTTGTCCACTGTGACCGTGTCCATGCAGTTTTTAATGTAACACAGTACACTGTCTGTGAACACCTCCAGGTCCCGGTGTTCAAACACATCCCAGTTGGTCGTGTTGAAGCAGTCCTGCAGCTGCTGAGATGCACCATCAGGCCAGGTTGTGATGGTCTTTGTGATGGTAGGAGCGGTTTTCCTGAGGGGGGCATATGCAGGACATGGGGGGCATATAAAAGCAGGGACATATGGTCCGACTGACCCAGGTGTGGTAGTGGTCTAGCCCTGTAGCCCAGCTTGATGTTGGAGTAGACCTTGTCCAGTGTGTTAGCTCCTCTTGTAGCACATTTAACATGCTGGTAGAATTTGGGGAGCATTTTCTTCAGGTCCGCGTGATTAAAGTCCCCTGCTATGATGTGAACACCGTGAGGATATATGCTCTGTTGACTGCTAGTGCTACCATACAAATGTCCGATAGCCGAGTTAGCATTAGCATCCGGTGGTATGTACACAGCAGTTATCATGACAACAGTAAACTTCTCTAGGGAGATAAATGGGCCTGCATTTAACAGTCACATACTCCAGGTTCGGGGAGCAGTGACTGTCCACAATCACTGTGTTTGTACACCAAGTGTTGTTCACGTACACCAGGTGTTGTTCACGTTCACGTATGCGGGATAGTTATCTAAATCAACATGTAGAGGAACCAACGAGAGAGCAGGCTATTTTAGACTGGGTATTGAGTAATGAGGAAGGGTTAGTTAGCAGTCTTGTTGTACGTGCCCCCATTCGGCAAGAGTGACCATAATATGGTTGAGTTCTTCATTAGGATGGAGAGTGACATTGTTAATTCAGAAACAATGGTTCTGAACTTAAAATAAAGTAACTTTGAGGGTATGAGACGTGAATTGGCCAAGTTTGACTGGCAATTAATTCTAAAAGGGTTGACGGTGGATATGCAATGGAAGACATTTAAAGACTGCATGGATGAACTACAAAAATTGTTCATCCCAGTTTGGCAAAAGAATAAATCAGGGAAGGTAGTGCATCTGTGGATAACAAGGGAAATCAGGGATAGTATCAAAGCGAAGGATGAAGCATACAAATTAACCAGAAAAAGCAGCATACCAGAGGACTGGGAGAAATTCAGAGACCAGCAGAGGAGGACAAAGGGCTTAATTAGGAAAGGAAAAATAGAGTATGAAAGAAAACTGGCAGGGAACATAAAAACTGACTACAAAAGTTTTAATAGATATGTGAAAAGAAAGAGATTAGTTAAAACAAATGTAGGTCCCTTGCAGTCAGAAACAGGTGAGTTGATCATGCGGAACAAGGATATGGCGGACCAATTGAATGACTACTTTGGTTCCGTCTTCACTAAGGAAGACATAAATAATCCGCCGGAAATAGCAGAGGACCGCGGGTCAAAGGAGTTGGAGGAATTGAGTGAAATCCAGGTTAGTCGGGAAGTGGTGTTGGGTAAATTGAATGGATTAAAGGCCGATAAATCCCCAGGGCCAGATAGGCTGCATCCCAGCGTACTTAAGGAAGTAGCTCCAGAAATAGTGGATGCATTAGTAATAATCTTTCAAAACTCTTTAGATTCTGGAGTAGTTCCTGAGGATTGGCAGGTAGCAAACGTAACCCCACTTTTTAAGAAGGGAGGGAGAGAGAAAACGGGGAATTACAGACCAGTTAGTCTAACATCGGTAGTGGGGAAACTGCTAGAGTCTGTTATTAAAGATGGGATAGCAGCACATTTGGAAAGTGGTGAAATCATTGGACAAAGTCAGCATGGATTTACGAAAGGTAAATCATGTCTGACGAATCTTATAGAAGTTTTTGAGGATGTAACTAGTAGCGTGGATAGGGGAGAACCAGTGGATGTGGTGTATCTGGACTTCCAGAAGGCTTTCGACAAGGTCCCACATAAGAGATTAGTATACAAACTTAAAGCACACGGCCTTGAGGGTTCAGTATTGATGTGGATAGAGAACTGGCTGGCAAACAGGAAGCAAAGAGTAGGAGTAAACGGGCCATTTTCACAATGGCGGGCAGTGACTAGTGGGGTACCGCAAGGCTCAGTGCTGGGACTCCAGCTATTTACAATATATATTAATGATCTGGATGAGGGAATTGAAGGCAATATCTCCAAGTTTGCGGATGACACTAAGCTGGGGGGCAGATGCAGTATAATGTGGATAAGTGTGAGGTTATCAATTTCGGTGGCAAAAACAGGAAAGCAGACTATTATCTAAATGGTGGCCGATTGGGAAAAGGGGAGATGCAGCAAGACCTGGGTGTCATGGTACACCAGTCATTGAAAGTAGGCATGCAGGTGCAGCAGGCAGCGAAGAAAGCAAATTATATGTTAGCTTTCATAGTAAAAGGATTTGAGTATAGGAGCAGGGAGGTTCTACTGCAGTTGTACAGGGTCTTGGTGAGACCACACCTGGAGTATTGCATACAGTTTTGGTCTCCAAATCTGAGGAAGGACATTATTGCCATAGAGGGAGTGCAGAGAAGGTTCACCAGACTGATTCCTGGGATGAAGAAAGACTGGATAGACTTGGTTTATACTCTCTAGAATTTAGGAGATTGAGAGGGGATCTTATAGAAACTTACAAAATTCTTAAGGGGTTGGACAGGCTAGATGCAGGAAGATTGTTCCCGATGTTGGGGAAGTCCAGGACAAGGGGTCACAGCTTAAGGATAAGGGGGAAATCCTTTAAAACCGAGATGAGAAAAACTTTTTTCACACAGAGAGTGGTGAATCTCTGGAACTCTCTGCCACAGAGGGTAATTGAGGCCAGTTAATTGGCTATATTTAAGAGGGCGTTAGATGTGGCCCTTGTGGCCAAGGGGATCAGAGGGTATGGAGAGAAGGCAGGTACGGGATACTGAGTTGGATGATCAGCCATGATCATATTCAATGGTGGTGCAGGCTCGAAGGGCCGAATGGCCTACTCCTGCACCTAATTTCTATGTTTCTATGTTTCTATCCATAGTCAGGATTGAACCTGGGTCTCAGGCAATGCAAACATTGTAAGGCAGCAACTCTACCGCTGCGTCACGTCCCACACCACTGCTTTCTTTGTCTTCTTTCTTTGTCTTAAATATTTCAAGTTTCTAGTAAACTCTGATTCATTAAACAGTTTATGAGGTAGGATTAGCTATAGTTACATCTTCTTGATGCAATTCATGTCACTGGTTCTCTTCCTACCTTCAAATGCATCATTCTGTCTGAATATCCTGTGTTCTTCCTGGTTAGTACATTAATATAGGCCAGAGGCATTCAAATTGGTACAAATTGGTACAAATGGTTAATACTGAAAGTGAGATTAAGTTGCCCACAGAGTTTAACATAAACCTGTTTAATCTTTGGAAATAAGAGTTGGAGGAAATTAATTGAATTTTAAGAGACAGAAACAAAGCAAATACAACATTAAAATAAATGTAAGCAACTTTATTTCTGGCAGCATGTGCTCACCGTGGTGAAAAAATAGTGATGGCAATCAAAAAGATTTTAGAAACTAATTCTGGCAGAAATTATTGGTAGAAAATTTGATTGCACGTGTCAAGAGGTGTAAGAAAACGGGTTATATATTCTACCCCCTCCTGATTATTTTCATATGTTGGAAAGGAACATGTGGCTGACAGCCAGGAACCCTTAGCGTCAGCAAACAAAGACAAATTGCTACTCCTGGATTATCATAGAGTCATTGAATGGTATGGCATGGAAACAGGCCCTTCGGCCCAACTTGCCCACACCGGCCAACACATCCCAGCTATACTAGTCCCACCTGCCCATGCTTGGTCCATATCCATACAAACCCGTCTAATCCATGTACCTGCCTAACTGTTTCTTAAACATTGGGGTAGTCCCAGCCTCAACTCCCTCCTCTGGCAGCTTGATCTGTACACCCACCTATCTTTGTGTGAAAAGGTTACACCTGAGATTCCTATTAATTGATTTGATACTTTTCTGTAAATACAACCAACTATCTTCTTTGGGCCCTAATTATTCCACAGCATTCTCCTGCATTCTCCCCATAACTCCCGACGCCTGTACTAATCAAGAATATATCTATCTCTGCTTTAAAAATATCCACTGACTTGGCCTCCACAGCCTTCTGTGGCAAATAATTCCACAGATTCACCATCTCTGACTAAATAAATGCCTTCTAATCTCCTACCTAAAGGAACCTCCTTTAATTTGGAGGTTATGACCTCTAGTCCTAGACTCCCACTTGTAGAAACATCCTCTCACGTCCACTCTATCCAAGCCTTTCAGCAATTACAGTAATAATTCCAACTTCAATGCCTGTCATTTATCACCAATGCCAGTGGATGTTTCCAAAAATAGGACATGTACACATGCCCCTTTTTACCTCTTCTTCTGCACTCGGTCCACAAATGTGACACTGAGCAATAATTTAGTTGCAATTTCGATTCACTCATTTCTCTGTCCTCTGAGGAAATGCAAGAGCCAAAATGTTATTTTCAGCTTAAATTCCTTAAATCTTTCAGTACTGAAAAACAAGTTCAACAACTGTCAGAATTATTTCATAGAAATAGAAATTAGGTGCAGGAGTAGGCCATTCGGCCCTTCGAGCCTGCACCGCCATTCAATATGATCATGGCTGATCATCCAACTCAGTATCCCGTACCTGCCTTCTCTCCATACCCTCTGATCCCCTTAGCCACAAGGGCCACATCTAACTCCCTCTTAAATATAGCCAATGAACTGGCCTCGACGACCCTCTGTGGCAGGGAGTTCCAGAGATTCACCACTCTCTGTGTGAAAAAAGTTCTTCTCATCTCGGTTTTAAAGGATTTCCCCCTTATCCTTAAGCTGTGACCCCTTGTCCTGGACTTCCCCAATATCTGGAGCAATCTTCCTGCATCTAGCCTGTCCAACCCCTTAAGAATTTTGTAAGTTTCTATAAGATCCCCTCTCAATCTCCTAAATTCTAGAGAGTATAAACCAAGTCTAACCAGTCTATCTTCATAAGACAGTCCTGACATCCTAGGAATCAGTCTGGTGAACCTTCTCTGCACTCCCTCTATGGCAATAATGTCCTTCCTCAGATTTGGAGACCAAAACTGTACGCAATACTCCAGGTGTGGTCTCACCAAGACCCTGTACAACGGCAGTAGAACCTCCCTGCTCCTATACTCAAATCATTTTGCTATGAAAGCTAACATACCATTCGCTTTCTTCACTGCCTGCTGCACCTGCATGCCCACTTTCAATGACTGGTGTACCATGACACCCAGGTATCGCTGCATCTCCCCTTTTCCTAATCGGCCACCATTTAGATAATAGTCTGCTTTCCTGTTTTTGCCACCAAAATGGATAACCTCACATTTATCCACATTATACTGCATCTGCCAAACATTTGCCCACTCACCCAGCCTATCCAAGTCACCTTGCAGTCTCCTAGCATCCTCCTCACAGCTAACACTGCCCCCCAGCTTAGTGTCATCCGCAAACTTGGAGATATTTGTAAAAGGACTTGATCCAACACTCAAAGTCTCTTACCAAGTATCTTTATTCATTCACTACATACATTATGCCCTAGCTGTCCGTGGTCATCACTGGGACTAGAGAGAGAGCTAGAGGCGGGGAAGCTACAATTATACAGGAGACAATGGGGCGTGGTTAGTAGTGGTGAGGTCCCTATGTTAAAGGAGCATGCACTGATCTACATCCTTTCTCTTGGAAACAAAGCGACCACGGCTCATACGCTAGAGGCAAACCAGGAACAGTTGGAAAACATAATGAAGCAGACTACTCGCCCACTCCGTACCGGACAGGCGGCTTGACCAAACGCCCAGAGCGGGTGCGCAACCCGCCTTCCCCTTCCACCGCAGGAGCAACAGGAACGGGTGCAGGGACAGAGATAGGGGAACCGGGAGATGAAAGCCCAGGGACAGAGATAGGGGAACCGGGAGATGAAAGCCCAGGTGGAGGAGGAGAGCAAGGCGACGGAACGGGATCCACAGCAGGTGAAGGAGGAGAAGGGGGACCGTGCGGGCTGGGCACCATGAGCTGAGAGGGAAGGGTCCGTGGCATGCGAGGAGTGACAGGGGCAGGAGTAGTCGAAGGCGGCTGTGAGTGGACTGGCGGCGGGGGCTGGGTAGGTTGCGGGGAATGAACAGGCGGCGAAAACGGGTCCGCGGGAGGTGGAGCAGGTTCGTTGACTAGCAGCAGGTGCTGGCGTGTCCGACGGTACACGGTGCCCTCGTAATTAACCAGGTAGGACCGGGGAGAGTCGGCATTGCCAACAACAACGGCCAGCCGGTGATGACCGGAGGTGGACATCATCCGAACAACCTGGCCCGGGAACAGACGGGTAAGTAATCGGGAAGATTTATCACAGGAGCGCTTTTGGATGACCTGTTTCTCGATGATGCGATCCTTGACAGCGGCAGGGCTTAGGACAGCGGGCGTTAGAGATTGCTGAGAAACCGGGAGAGGGGGTCTAGTGGTGCGGGACATGAGGCGCTGGGCAGGCGAACCAAGTGCGGGGTCCCGGGAAATGTTGCGGAGGTTGAGGAGGGCAAGATGGAAGTCCGAATGGGACAGACGGCAATGTTCCAGCAGCTCCTTGGCACTGCGGACAGCGCGCTCCGCAAGGCCGTTGCTCTGCGGGTACTCGGGGCTGCTGGTGATGTGGCGAAAGTTCCATAGGGCGGCGAAAGCGGCGAACTCTGCGCTGGAAAACTGTCCGCCATTGTCGGATTGGAGAGTCACAGGGGAGCCAAAGGTAGAAAAGTGGCGGCGAAGCTTCCCGATGACGGCAACAGACGTGAGGGAGGGCAGCTGGTCCACCTCGAACCAGCTGGAGTAGGAGTCCACCAGGACCAGGAAGTGTTTGCCACGCCATTCGAAAATGTCAGTGGCGACAGCCATCCACGGCAGCTCTGGAGCCGGCTGCTGCATGAGAGGTTGGCGTTGTTGATGAGGCAGCAGGCTGTTGCAGGCAGCACAGGCGGAGACCCTGTCACGAAGAAGTGGGATCCGAACCCACGCCATCTATTGATCCGCCGGCGGCCAACGTTACCGGTGAAGTTGATGTCCTGGGACTGTGGGTGGGAAACGGAGCCGACAGCAGAGGCCATACGAGCAGAATGCATGGCATCCTTTAGCGTGAGGTCGGGTTTCATTAGTAGATCTTCGCGCAGCTTTGAGTTCAGGAGACCGTATACCAGGACGTCCCTGATCAATTCGTCAGTTGTAATAGCTTCGAGGCGGCACCTCCGAGCCAAATGACGCAAAGAGGCAATGTAAGCGTCAATGTGCTCACCGGGAACCTGACGTCTTGAGAAAAACTTAAAGCGCTCAATTATGTTATTTGTGGGAATGTCACATAGGGCATTAAATTTGGCCATGAGACATACCGGGTCATGGCGGTCTTCCGGAGGGTCGAAATCGAACGCCGCATAATGTTCCATAGCCTCCGGACCAGCCAGGTTGAGGAGTAGGTGAGCCTGTACCGCAGGAGATACACCAGGATGAGCAATAGCGATGTAATGTTCATAGTCGCGCTGGAAGACAGTCCAGCGGTGCACGATGTCCGCGTCAAAAATGAGCTTGTCAGGACGACGGCACGAGTTAGCCATAGTAAATGTAAAGGTGGGGAAACAACTGGGAGAAACAAATAATAAAATAGAAACCGATAAACAGGAGACGCAAGTCTACCGCGCTGACACCATGTAAAAGGACTTGATCCAACACTCAAAGTCTCTTACCAAGTATCTTTATTCATTCACTACATACATTATGCCCTAGCTGTCCGTGGTCATCACTGGGACTAGAGAGAGAGCTAGAGGCGGGGAAGCTACAATTATACAGGAGACAATGGGGCGTGGTTAGTAGTGGTGAGGTCACTATGTTAAAGGAGCATGCACTGATCTACAATATTGCCTTCAATTCCCTCATCCAGATCATTAATATATATTGTAAATAGCTGGGATCCCAGCACTGAGCCTTGCGGTACCCCACTAGTCACTGCCTGCCATTGTGAAAAGGACACGTTTACTCCTACTCTTTGCTTCCTGTTTGCCAGCCAGTTCTCTATCCACATCAATACTGAACCCCCAATGCCGTGTGCTTTAAGTTTGTAAACTAATCTCTTATGTGGGACCTTGTCGAAAGCCTTCTGGAAGTCCAGATACACCACATCCACTGGTTCTCCCCTATCCACGCTACTAGTTACTATTTCCACCACTTTGTCAGGTGATACTGGCACTAGTTCCTTTTATATAAACATTCCTCTAGACTTGCCTTTGGCATTTAATAATTCCAGCATTCTACCCCACCCATGTCCCCTTTTGTTCATCAGACTTGGGTCTCCTATCTTGACTTTGGATCTCCTATCTTGACTTAAAAATGTCCATCTCTGATGACAAACAATGACCTGAAACTAAAAATATAATTTGTCTCATCCAGGGAACTATCTGAAGTTATAGAGTTATGGAGTGATACAGTGTGGAAACAGGCCCTTTGGCCCAACTTGCCGAAACTGGCCAACATATCCTATCCATGTACGTGCTTAACTGTTTTTTAAATGTTGGGATAGTTCCTTCCTCAACTACCTCCTCTGACAGCTTGTTCCATACACCCACCACCATTTGTGTGAAAACGTTTCCCCTCAGATTCCTGTTAAATATTTGCCCCTAAACGTAGGTCCTCTGGTCCTCGATTCAACTACTCTAGGCAAGAGACTCTGTGCATCTACCCAATCTATTTCTCTCATGATGTTATACTCCCCAATAAGATCACCCCTTATCCTCCTGCGCCTACCATGCGTAGCCTTGTCAAATGCTTTGTTGAAGTCCATATATACAACATCTACAGTTCTGCCCTCATCGACCTTTTTGGTCTCGTCTTCAAAAAACTCGATCAGATTTGTAAGACGTAAGCTCCCACGTACAAAGCCATGCTGACTATCCATAATCAGCCCTTGTCTATCTATATGCCTGTATATCCTATCTCTCAGAATACACTCTAGTAACTTTCCAACTCCAGATGTTAAGCTCACTGGCCTATAGTTCCCATTATTTTCCCTGCAACCCTTCTTGAATCGAGGCACAACATTTGCCACCCTCCTGTCTTTCGGCACCTCTCCTATATTTAAAGACGACTCGTATATTTCACATGGGCTCCAGCAATTTCCACTCTAGTTTCCCTCAATGTCCTCGGATATATCCAATCAGGCCCTGGAGATTTGTCTATCTTTATACACGATAGTACCTTCAGCAAATCTTCGACCATAACACTGACTGCTCTCAAGACACTTCCATTGACTGCCCCAAGTTCCTCCGTCCTACTGTCTTTCTCCTCGGTAAATACAGAGGAGAAATACTCATTGAGATCCTTGCCCATCTCCTGTGGCTCCACACAGACTTGACCGCTTTGATTCCTGAGAGGTCCCACTCTCTCTCTAGTTACTCTTTTCCCTCTTATGTATTTATAAAATCTCTTGTGATTGTCCTTAATGCTACCTGCCAGAGCAATCTCCTGACCCCTTTTTGCCCTTCTGATCTCATTTTTTACCTTGCTCCTTCATTCCTGGAACTCCTCCAGGGATACACTTGATCCCAGCTGCCTATAACTGGCCCATGCATCCCTCTTATTCTTGACCAATGCCTCAATGTATCTCGTCAGCCAAGATTCCTTACACTTGCCTGCCTTGCCTTTCACTCTCATAGGGACATGCATATCTTGAGCTTCTGTCAGTACACTTTTAAAAACATCCTACTTGACTGATGTTCCTTTCCCCTGATTAAAGTATGGCAATTTTACAGTATTTTACAACTTCATTTTTTCTATAAAATGCTGTAAATCATGAGAATAAAAATACATTGAAGAACTTGAAAATTTAGATTTTTTTATAAAGGGAGTAGGTTGCAGAGTAATTGAAATACGTTTTCAAAATTGCAGAGAGCAGAGCAGCTATGAACAATTAAATGATTAAGCCATTAAAAAAAAAGTTCATCAGTTTAAATGAATTGCATCCAAAGGGAATGGAAAACATCATAGGCATAGAAACATAGAGAATAGGTGCAGGAAGAAGCCATTTGGTCCTTCGAGCCTGCACTGCCATTCATTGTGATCATGGCAGATAACCCACAATCAGTAATCCGTGCCTGCCATCTTACCATATCTCTTGATTCCGCTAGCCCCTGGAGCTCCATGTAACTATTAAATTCAACCAGTGAATTGGCCTCCACTGCTTTCTGTGGCAGAGAATTCCACAACTTCACAACTCTCTGGGTGAAAAAGTGTGTTCTCATCTCAGTTTTAAATGGCCTCCCCTTTATTCTTAGACCGTGGCCCCTGGTACTGGACACCCCCAACACTGGGAACATTTTTCCTTCATATAGCTTGTCCAGTCCTTTTATAATGTTATATGTTTCTATAAAATCCCCTCTCATCCTTTTAAATTCCAGTGAATACAAGCCCAGTCTTTCAAATCTTTCCTCATGCCCCTGTCCCACTTAGGAAACCTGAACGGAAACCTCTGGAGACTTTGCGCCCCACCCAAGGTTTCCGTGCGGTTCTCGGAGGTTCCCGGAGGTTTTTGTCAGTCTCCCTAATGGTCGAAAGTGGTTTCCGCTTCTTCTATGCTCCGGCGATTATTTCAAAAAATTCAAAACCGGCCGCGACTAAAAATAGGTTGCCGTTATAAAAATCGGTAATTTTTTAGTCGAAGCCGGTTGCGATGCTAGTTGAAGGTGGTTGCCGGAGGTTGCAGGTAGTGGAAGGTCTTACAATCTTACCATATCTCTTGCCTTCCACAGAAGGTCGTCTTACCTTCCACTACCTGCAACTTCCGGCAACCACCTTCAACTAGCATCGCAACCGGCTTCGACTAAGAAATTACCTCCGGGAACCGCACATAAACCATGGGTGGGGCGCAAAGTCTCCAGAGGTTTCCGTTCAGGTTTCCAAAGTGGGACAGGGGCATTATATGACATTCCCGCCATCCCGGGGATTAACCTCGTGAACCTACGCTGCATACCCTCAACAGGAAGGATGTCCTTCCTCAAATTAGGAGACCAAAACTGCACAAAATACTCCAGATGTGGTCTCAACAGGGCCCTGTACAACTGCAGAAGAACCTCTTTGCTCCTATACTCAAATCCTCTCGTTATGAAGGCCAACATGCCATGAGCTTTCTTCTATGCCTGCTGCACCTGCATGTTTACTTTCAGTGACTGGTGTACAAGGACACCCAGGTCTCATTGCACTTCACTTTTTCCTTATCTGAGACCATTGAGATAATACTCTGCCTCCTTGTTCTTGCCACCAAAGTGGATAACCTCACATGTATCTACATTATACTGCATCTGCCATGCATCTGCCCGCTCACCCAACCTGTCCAAGTCACCCTGCAAATTCCTAGGATCCTCTTCGCCTTTCACACTGCCACCCTGCTTTGTGTCATATGCAAATTTGCGAGTATTGCTTTTAATCCCATCCACTTAATCATTAATATATATTGTAAATAGTTGCAGCCCAAGCACCGAGCCTTGAGGCACTCCACTCGCCAGTGCCTGCCATTCTGACAGGGACACATTTATTCCTACTCTTTGTTTCCTGTTTGCCATCCAATTCTCTATCCATGTCAATACCCTACCCCCAATATCATGTGCTCTAATTTTGCCCACTAATCTCCTGCATTGGATCTTATCAACGGCTTTCTGAAAGTCCAGATACACCACATACACTGACTTTCCTTCATCCATTTTACTTGTCACATCCTCAAAAAGAAGATGAGTCAAGTAGGATTTCCCCCTTCATAAATCTATGCTTACTTGGACCAATCCTTTTACTGCTATCCAAATAGTCCTCCCTCCACCACCTCCAGTTTAAATTCCATTTGGAATATTTTAGAGGATCAAGAAACCAAGAAGACAAGAACAAATGCACCATTATTACTTCTTTAATAATTGACTTCAGCAACTTCCCCACCACCAATGTCAGGCTAACTGGTCTAGAATTCCCCGTTTACTCTCTCGCTCCACATGAATTCCACAACCGGAGCCTCTTGGAACCGAGCACTTACCAATATTAATATGAGTGATTAAAGAGAAGGGACAGAGGAGGGGGTTCAGAACTGGGTGTGTGGCAAATACATGGGATTAGGAATCCTATTGTGGCACACAGTCAAGATGCACTGGTGATTCCACGTGTTGTAATCTGCATTTGTTTATAAATGTATTTAACATCATTTCACGATACGATATGATAGAACTTTATTTATCCCAGGAGGGAAATAGATCTTCCAACAGTCATAAAAACATGAAATACATGAAACATAAAATTAAAGTGACTTGTTAACTATCTTTACTTGTGCAGGTTAAATATAAGAGTAATGCAATAACTTTAAAAATATGAGTAATTTGCTTACTGTTAAGGGCCTGTCCCACTTTGGTGATTTTTCAGTGGACTGCCGGCAAGTGTCAAGCTCACGGCACTCGCTGAAAACCGGGAATTGAAACGGCGAGTGTCAAGAGTGGAGCACACACACACAAACACACACACACACGCACACACACACACACACACACACACACACACACACACACACACACACACACACACACACACACACACACACACACTCACACACACACACACACACACACACACAGCGCAAAGGCGGGGGGCCAGGGAAAGCGGGGGAGCGCTGTCTGAAATTCACATGGTGAAAAGCCAAGATGATACAGACACATACCGCAATGAACAGGAAGGTTAAGACGGCTAGCACAGTGTACGGTAAATCCTTTAAAAGAGCGGGGGGAGGGGGAAGAAGGGGGGGAGAAGGTGGGAGAAGGAGGGGGGGGGGGGGGAGAGAAGGGGGGAGTAGGAGTGGAGATGCCTTTAAGAAACCAGACAATGTTTAATAAGCCAGAGATACACAGCTGTGAAGTTTGGCGGGCATTTAACATTACCGGTCAGTTTTCCTCTGTTCTGAAAACACGTGCTTACGTTTTTTTTCCCCAGTCAGCAAAGGAGATTAACTAAAACTACCTACGACTACCTCAACTACCTACAACTACATGGTGACCCCACTATCACTGCACCTACAACTACAAAACTATCGATTTTCTCCATGGCAACCAATTTTTGGTCGCAGAAAAATGTTCAACATGTTGAACATGTTGAAAAATTTGTGGCAATCATTCTGAGGCCGCGAATAGTTCCCAGAATGAGGGAATTCCTCGCGACCATGAAGGAGACTCAGCAGAGACCACCAGCAAACATGTGGCGACCATGTGGCAAACATGAGGCAAGCGCAGTCCCCTCCACTCGCCTAAAAAGTTGCCTAAATTGGACAGGCCCTTTAAATTGTGGTTTCATGTAGTAACAACTGGTCAACATTATCTGAAATACCTATACTTGTCTTTATTTGTATAGTGTAAATCTAAAACACAGACCAATTGTGTAATCACTGATAGTACTAGAAAATGATGGCTTATTCCAGAGATCAATCATGCGGCTGTATAAATAGCTAGGATCAAAAGTCATGGTCTTGATATGATGATCATCAAATACTCTGCCTTCTCCACCTGCTCCTCCTTCAATTTATACAAAAAGGTTAAACATTTGTTATGACTGAACTTAACAATCAGGTTATTTCTGTTTTTCATCTGCCTTAGGCAGCCTCCTACAATTGAGCATGACTTGCTTTCATTCAGGTTGTGAGGCAACTGATGAACTCAATGTTCCCCGCAGCTCATGTCAAGGGGAACTTGACAGAGATGTGGAGCCAAGATCTTTACCTCAAAATCCTTCAAGGTCATCTTCCAATTCAGAGTCCCTTTCGTGGAGCAGAATGAGACGTGTATGGCAAAGACTGCATGGATGAACTACAACAATTGTTCATCCCAGTTTGGCAAAAGAATAAATCAGGGAAGGTAGTGCATCCGTGAATAACAAGGGAAATCAGGGATAATATCAAAACAAAAGAAGAAGCGTACAAATTAGCCAGAAAAAGCAGCCTACCAGAGGACTGGGAGAAATTCAGTCAGCAGAGGAGGACAAAGGGCTTAATTAGGAAAGGGAAAATAGATTATGAAAGAAAACTGGCAGGGAACATAAAAACTGACTGCAAAAGTTTTTATAGATATGTGAAGAGAAAGAGATTAGTTAAAACAAATGTAGGTCCCTTGCAGTCAGAAACAGGTGAATTGATCATGGGGAACAAGGACAGGGCAGACCAATTGAATACCTACTTTGGTTCCGTCTTCACTAAGGAAGACATAAATAATCTGCCGGAAATAGCAGGGGACCGAGGGTCAAATGAGGTGGAGGAACTGAGTGAAATCCAGGTTAGCCGGGAAGTGGTGTTAGGTAAATTGAATGGATTAAAGGCCGATAAATCCCCAGGGCCAGATAGGCTGCACCCCAAAGTATTTAAGGAAGTAGCCCCAGAAAAAGTGGATGCATTATTGATAATTTTTCAAAACTCTTTAGATTCTGGAGTAGTTCCTGAGGATTGGAGGGTAGCTAATGTAACCCCACTTTTTAAAAAGGGAGGGAGAGAGAAAATGGGGAATTACAGACCAGTTAGTCTAACATCGGTAGTGGGGAAACTGCTAGAGTCAGTTATGAAAGATGGCATAGCAGCACATTTGGAAAGTGGTGAAATCATTGGACAAAGTCAGCATGGATTTATGAAAGGTAAATCATGTCTGACGAATCTTATAGAATTTTTCGAGGATGTAACTAGTAGAGTGGATAAGGGAGAACCAGTGGATGTATTATATCTGGACTTTCAGAAACATAAACATAAGAGATTAGTATACAAACAAAGCACATGGTATTGGGGGTTCAGTATTGATGTGGATAGAGAACTGTCTGGCAAACAGGAAGCAAAGAGTAGGACTAAACGGGTCATTTTCAGAATGGCAGGCAGTGACTAGTGGGGTACCGCAAGGCTCAGTGCTGGGACCACAGCTATTTACAATATATATTAATGACTTGGACGAGGGAATTGAATGCAACATCTCCAAGTTTGCGGATGACACGAAGCTGGGGGGCAGTGTTAGCTGTGAGGAGGATGCTAGGAGGCTGCAGGGTGACTTGGATAGGCTGGGTGAGTGGGCAAGTGCATGGCAGATACAGTATAATGTGGATAAATGTGAGGTTATCCACTTTGGTGGCTAAAAACAGGATAGTAGACTATTATCTAAATGGTGGCCGATTAGGAAAAGGGGAGATGCAACAAGACCTGGGTGTCATGGTACACCAGTCATTGAGAGTAGGCATGCAGGTGCAGCAGGCAGTGAAGAAAACGAATGCTATGTTAGCATTCATAGCAAAAGGATTTGAGTATAGGAGCAGGGAGGTTCTACTGCAATTGTACAGGGTCTTGGTGAGACCACACCTGGAGTATTGCGTACAGTTTTGGTCTCCAATTCTGAGGAAAGACATTCTTGCCATAGAGGGAGTACAGAGAAGGTTCACCAGACAGATTCCTGGGATGTCAGGACTTTCATATGAAGAAAGACTGGATAGACTCGGCTTGTACTCGCTAGAATTTAGAAGATTGAGGGGGGATCTTATAGAAACTTACAACATTCTTAAGGGGTTGGACAGGCTAGATGCGGGAAGATTGTTCCCGATGTTGGGGAAGTCCAGGACAAGGGGTCACAGTTTAAGGATAAAGGGGAAATCCTTTAGGTCCGAGTTGAGAAAAACATTTTTCACAGAGAGTGGTGAATCTCTGGAACTCTCTGCCACAGAGGGTAGTTGAGGCCAGTTCATTGGCTATATTTAAGAGGGAGTTAGATGTGGCCCTTGTGGCTAAAGGGATAAGGGGGTATGGAGAGAAGGCAGGGACATGATACTGAGTTGGATGATCAGCCATGATCATATTGAATGGCGGTGCAGGCTCGAAGGGCCGAATGGCCTACTCCTGCACCTATTTTCTATGTTTCTATGTTTCTATGTGCTCACGCTTCTTCGTCCAAAATTTTCACAAAGGACAGCTCATTAATTCCTTGCCGATGGATATGTTGGGGATTTGCAGGTCCTTCGAAGCCAAACTGTATATCAGAGAGCAGGGCGGCCTTAAGCCGATTGGACCGATTTCTCCCAATCGGGCCCCATGCGTAAGGGAGGCCCCACGTTAATTTTCCGTATTTCGTACAGAAATACAAATTCGCTTTGTTAAATAAAGATTTTACTTTCCAAGGGATGTTATATGGCATGCATTAACCTTAAGGATGCTTATTATTTGGTCCCTATTCACAAGGAACACAGGAAGTACCTGAAGTTCAACTGGATGGTGCAGTAATGGCAATTTAAAGCACTGCCTAATGGGTTGTTCTCAGCTCCTAGGCTGTTCACTAAAATATTAATACCTGCACTGGCTCTTTTACGAGCACAAAGGTATATTGTAATGGCTTACCTGGATGACATTCTCATCATAGGTAAAACTATGGAATTAGCTATTTTGGCAGTTTCAGCCACCAAACCTGTGCTTGAAAAGTTGGGATTCCTCATTCATCCAGTAAAATTCACTATCATGGATTACTTGGGATTTACTGTTAACTCCAATCACCTGGTTGTGACTTTGCCCGAGGGCAAGAGATTGAAGTTAATAGAGTCCTGCAGCATATGATTGCACAGCAGCTGCCTTCTATTCGACAAGTGGCAAGTTTAATTGGCAAATTGGTTGCTGCATTTCCAGCAGCTACATTATCAACAATTGCAAAGAGACAAGGTGCATGCACTTAAAAACAATTTGGGCCACATTCACAGGGCTATGCAATTGTCGGTGGAAGCTCTTGATGAGCTCCAGTGGTAGATAGCCAATCTTGGCCATTGTTCTGGCAATATTTCAATTAAAAGCACTTCATTGGTAATACAGACTGATGCAAGTGCTTTGGGGTGGGGAGCTACTGACACCGATTCCAGCTGCGGTGGCAGATGGGATTTGCATGAACAATCTTTTCTACAGGTGCATGGGGTTAACTATTTGGAGTTGCTCACAGCCTTTCATGGGCTGAAAGCTTATTGTATACACAAGCATCATCTGCATGTTCAGTTACAGATAGATAACACTACTGCAGTAGCATATATAAATCACATGGGTGGTATCAAGTCAGCATCCTGTAATAAATTGGCTAACCTCATTTGGCAATGGTGTATTATTCGTAACATTTGGGTTTCAGCAATCTACCTACCAGGTAGATTCAACACGGTGGCGGACACCAGGTCACGTAAATTTAATGACAACACCGAATGGGTGTTGAATCATAGAGTATTTAATGACATTGTTTCTGGGTATGGTACACCGGATATGGATTTGTTCGCTTCAAGATTAAACCATCAGTTACCAAAGTATGTTGTGTGGGAACCAGACCCAGGGGCTGTAGCTGTGGACGCGTTCTCGTTACACTGGGGAGGAATGTTTTTCTATGCATTCCCCCCATTCTGCCTCGTCACTCACTGTCTTCATAAGATTCAGCAGAACTCTACCTCTGGCATTCTGGTAGTCCCTGACTGGCCCACTCAGCCATGGTAACCTCTCATTCTTGGCATGGTGGTACAACCTGTATGGAAGGTGCCAAAACACAGGTCTTTGTTGACTAACCCCAGTTCGGGGGAAGCACATCCTCTACATGATCGACTAAATTTGTTATTTGCAGGTTTTGAGAAGACCTTTCCTCGGACTGGGACTAGCTGACCGCACGGTGGATTTGTTAACTGCGGCATGGTGAAGCAGTACACAGAAACAATATGCATTGTATATCAGGAAGTGGGATTTGTTCTGTGCACAGTCCGAGATTTTGTATGACGAAGAGCACATCACAGATGTCCTGGAGTTTCTTTCAAAATTATTCTATGATGAGAAATTGAGTTACAGTGCTCTGAATAGTGCCAGGAGTGCGTTGTCGTCATACTTGCAACCAAGTTCACTACACCAGTCTGTGGGCTCTCATCCTTTAGTGTGTAAATTTATGAAAGGTGTTTTCAATTCTAACCCTCCTCGACCCAGATACACTGAAATTTGGGATGTAGGGGTCGTTCTTAATTCACTTCGCTCATGGTCCCCACCTTCTTCCCTGTCTCTACTGAGACTTACACACAAGGTGGTCATGCTGATGGCTTTAATGTCAGCTCAGAGGGTCCAGTCCTTGCAAAAGTTACGTATCGATAGGATGCTCACCTCTGATACTGGGTTCACCTTTTTTATTTATGACAACATAAAACAGAGTAGACCAGGGTCCTCGGGACTAAAATTACATTTTATGGCATACCCTGTGGACCCAGAGTTGTGTATAGTTCGTTACCTCAGACAGTATATAAAAGTTACTAAAGGGTTTAGAAATTCGGACTTATCGTTGTTGATTAGCCATAAGAAGCCACATAAGGGGGTGTCTACTCAGACCATCTCCAGGTGACTTAAATTAATTTTACTTCATGCGGGTGTGGATACTAAAATATTAAAATCTCATTCCACCAGGGCTGCAGCAATGTCCGCAGCAAGAAGCATGGATGTTCCATTAGACCAGATTCTGTCGTCTGCAGGATGGTCCTCCGCACGCACGTTTCAGGAGTTTTACAACAAACCTTTAGTGAAAAAATGTTGTTGCTAGTTCAGTTTTGAGTTCAGTTGTATAGTCCCTCTCGGGTAGAGAGATGACCACCGTTGTATTGTTTTGTTTCTATATTAAATTGTTATTGTTCGAATACCATGACTGAACAGTTTCCTTTCTTCAATTGTTAACTATACAGTGTGTGACGCATGGACTCGTTTCCACGGCATGGAGTCACAGAGCTTTATTTTACGAGGAGTACGATGAGGGATTACGTGCCCTCCACTCCCAACCCTTCCTCATAAAGCTAACTGGTATTTCTAGTTTCTTGAATCTTACTAGTTTCAGGTCAATCGGTTCCGGTCTGTGACTCCACACCGCTGCTTTGAAGGTTGATGTGCATGCGGGCTGACGGGCTCTTCACATAATCCCTCATCGTAACTCCTCATAAAATAAAGATCAAACTTCAAACTGGTAAGTTCTCGTTTAATCTTACTATTAGTAAGGCCCGTTGGTATACAATGAATGTAATATGGATGACATGCAGGCAGAGGAGACAGTTTTAATCTGGCAACATATTCAGCACAGATTCAGATTCCGATTCAGATTCAGATTCAGATTCAATTTTAATTGTCATTGTCAGTGTACAATACAGAGACAACGAAATGCATTTAGCATCTCCCTGGAAGAGCGACATAGCAAATGATTTAAATAAATAATAATAAGTGATAATAAGTGTCCAGGGGGTGGGGGGGTGATTGGCAGTCACCGAGGTACGTTGTTGAGTAGAGTGACAGCCGCCGGGAAGAAGCTGTTCCTGGACCTGCTGGTTCGGCAACGGAGAGACCTGTAGCGCCTCCCGGATGGTAGGATGGTAAACAGTCCATGGTTGGGGTGAGAGCAGTCCTTGGCGATGCTGAGCGCCCTCCGCAGATAACGCTTGCTTTGGACAGACTCAATGGAGGGGAGCGAGGAACCGGTGATGCGTTGGGCAATTTTCACCACCCTCTGCAATGCCTTCCGGTCGGAGACAGAGCAGTTGCCATACCATACTGTGATGCAGTTGGTAAGGATGCTCTCGATGGTGCAGCGGTAGAAGTTCACCAGGATCTGAGGAGACAGATGGACCTTCTTCAGTCTCCTCAGGAAGAAGAGACGCTGTGGGCTGAAGCCCCTCGTCCTGTGCAGTATTGCTCTATGGAATACAATTATATTTGTTAGTTCTCAAACAATAAAGTAGCCCATGCCCCCATGTAGCAAACGGTGGAGAAATTAGAATCAAGATGAACTGCGGAAAAGGCACCCAAAGTGTGTCTGTCACCGTTACCACCCAAAAAAAACAAAGTCTGAAGCAACTATATTTCCAAGTTCATCTTCATGTCACCCTACATTCTGAATTGGAAGCAGTGTAAAACTCTGATAATCTGTTATCTGACATTTCTACAATTCTGAAGAGATGTTTACAATCGCCACTCATCATGCCCCTGATTCTTGCACTCGCCATGAACACACCAGGACCCTGATACCCACACTCTCTTCCAAATACTAAGATCTCAGTCCCCATACTCCCCTCCTATACTTTATGTCCATGGTTCCCACACTCCCTTCCATTGACTCCCCCCACCCTTCCCCCCCCCCCCAGTTTCTACACTTCCGCACTCTCTTCAAACTCTCCCGGTTCTTTTGACTACACTCCCTGGGAACTTATCTGCTTTTGTCGGACATGATCTCCTCTAACCTTTTGGATTAACTGATAATATGTGTGTCACTTTTTTTGATAAGGATAAACTCAATGTGTATTATTTTAAGTAAATAATATCCGATAATCCAGAAAATGTGTGAATCCCAACAAGGTCCTGGTTTGCCGGTTTAATGGAGTTTTCCTGAATATTGCAATTTCTTCACTGGTTCAAAATCATGAAACTACAATTCAAGAAGGCTGTTTACCATCCCAGGAAAACTCGGGATGGGCAATAAATGCTGCCTTTTCCAAATACCCTCTGAATGATGATGAATAATTTATAAATGTTTGAGAAAATTGATTATTTTCTTTTATGATTTCTAGTGGCAACTGTTCACATATGGAACAGAAACCTAAACCAAGGGATTAAATTGGGAAATGAAACTGATGGATGATCTGCAGCAATGGCACCTACCATGTGTCTGTCGATGATGAAGACTCACGGTGTCGACGTGCTGCCACCTAGTGAGGAAACAAGGGAATTGCGTGGTTCTATATAAGATTAGATTAGATTAGATTAGATTCCTTTATTTGTCATTCAGACCTTTCGGTCGGAACGTAATTTTGTTGCCTGCAGTCATACATATAATAATAAATAACAAAACACACAATAAACACAAATTAACATCCACCACAGTGAGTTCACCAGACACCTCCTCACTGTGATGGAGGCAAAAGTCTTAAAGTCACTGTCTCTTCCCTCCTTATTCTCCCTCTGCGCTGAGGCGATCCAGGCCTCCGATGATGTTACCCCACCGGGCGATGGTAATTCAGTCCCGCGGCTCAACCGAGCTCCGCGAACGGGCCGGTTCAAGCTCCGCGGCCCGGGGTGGTCGAAGCTGCCGAAGATTCCGCCCTCCAGTCCAGCAGACGCAGCTGTTGCTGCGGGAGCTCCGTAAAAACAGGTCACCAACCTGTGACCTGCGAACTCCTGACGATGTCGTCCACTGGCCCGCGGCCGAGCCCCAGATTCAGGTCGCCGCCGCTGGAACGCCGCCTCAGCCCCGAGTCGGGTCGCTGCCACAGGAGCACCGCCTCAGCCCCGAGTCGTGCAGCCGCCACTGGAGCACCGCCTCAGCCCCGAGTTGTGCCGCACCGGAGCACCGCCTCAGCCCCGAGTCGTGCCGCCGCCACCGGAGCACCGCGTCAGCCCCGAGTCGTGCCGCTGCCACCGGAGCACCACCTCATATATAACCATATAACCATATAACAATTACAGCAGGGAAACAGGCGATCTCGGCCCTTCTAGTCCGTGCCGAACACTTACTCTCATCTAGTCCCATCTACCTGCACTCAGACCATAACCCTCCATTCGTTTCCCGTCCATATACCTATCCAATTTACTTTTAAATGATAAAATCAATCCTGCCTCCACCACTTCCACTGGAAGCTCATTCCACACAGCTATCACTCTCTGAGTAAAGAAGTTCCCCCTCATGTTACCCCTAAACCTTTGTCCCTTAATTTTCAAATCATGTCCTCTTGTTTGAATCTTCCAACTCTCAATGGAAAAAGCTTATCCACATAACTCTGTCTGTCCCTCATAATTTTAAAGACCTCTATCAAGTCCCCCCTTAATCTTCTGCACTCCAAAGAATAAAGACCTATCTTGTTCAACCATTCTCTGTAACTTAGGTGCTGAAACCCAGGCAACATTCTAATAAATCTCCTATGTACTCTCTCTATTTTGTTGACATCTTTCCTATAATCTGGCGACCAAAATTGTACACCATATTCCAGAATTGGTCTCATCAATGCCCTGTACAATTTTAACATTACATCCCAACTTCTATGCTCAATGCTCTGATTTATAAAGGCCAGCACACCAAAAGCTTTCTTTACCACCCTATCTACCTGCGATTCCACCTTCAGGGAACTATGCACAGTTATTCCTAGATCCCTCTGTTCAACTGCATTCCTCAATTTGCTACCTTTTACCATGTACATCTTATTTTGATTTGTCCTGCCAAGATGTAGCACCTCACACTTATCAGCATTAAACTCCATCTGCCATCTTTCAGCCCACTCTTCCAAATGGCCTAAATCTCTCTGTAGACTTTTAAAATCTACTTCATTATCCACAACACCACCTATTTTAGCATCATCTGAATACTTACTAATCCAATTTACCACACCATCATCCAGATCATTGATGTATATGACAAACAACAGTGGACCCAACACAGATCCCTGAGGGCACCACACTAGTCACCGTCCTCCAACCTGACAAACAGTTATCCACCATTACTCTCTGGTATCTCCCATTCAGCCACTGTTGAATCCATCTTGCTACTCCACTATTAATACCAAACAATTGAACCTTCTTAACCAACCTTCCATGTGGAACCTTGTCAACGGCCTTACTGAAGTCCATATAGACAACATCCACCGCTTTACCCTCATCAATTTTCCTAGAAACCTCTTCAAAGAATTCAAGAAGATTAGTCAAACATGACCTTCCAGGCACAAATCCATGTTTACTGTTCCTAATCAGACCCTGTTTATCCAGATGATTATATATATTATCTCTAAGTATCCTTTCCATTAATTTGCCCACCACTAACGTCAAACTAACAGGTCTATAATTGTTGGGTTTACTCTTAGAACCCTTTTTAAACAATGGAACAACATGCGCAGTGCGCCAATCTTCCGGCACCATTCCAGCTTCTAATGACATTTGAAATATTTCTGTCATAGCCCCTGCTACTTCTACACTAACTCCCTCAATGTCCTAGGGAATATCTTGTCAGGACCTGGAGACTTATCCACTTTTATATTTTTCAAAATGTCAGTACTTCCTCTTCTTTGATCCTCATAGTTTCCATAGCTATCCTACTTGTTTCCCTTACCTCACATAATTCAATATCCTTATCCTTGGTGAATACCGAAGAAAATAAATTGTTCAATATCTCCCCCATCTCTTTTGGCTCTGCAGATAGCTGCCCACTCTGACTCTCTAATGGACCAATTTTACCCCTCGTTATCCTTTTGCTATTAATATAGCTGTAGAAACCCTTTGGATTTACTTTCACCTTACTTGCCAAAGCAACCTCACATTTTCTTTTAGCTTTTCTAATTTATTTCTTAAGATTCTTTTTACATTCTTTATACTCATCAAGCACCTCATTTACTCCATGCTGCCTATAATTATTGTAGATCTCTCTCTTTTTCCAAACCAAGTGTCCATTTTCCCTTGAAAACCATGGCTCTTTCCAATTATTACTCTTTCCTTTCAACCGAACAGGGACATAAAGATTCTGTACTACATCCTTCCCATAAAACAAAATGTCCCAATTCACTCCTTTTAAATCCTTTCGCATCCCCTCAAAGTTAGCCATTATCCAATCAAAAATCTCAAACCTTAGTCCAGTTCTGACCTTCTCCATAATTATATTGAAACTAATGGTATTGTGATCACTGGACTCGAAGTACTCCCCAACGCATACCTCCGTCACCTGACCTGTCTCATTTTCTAACAGGAGGTCCAGCATTGCCCCTTCTCTAGTAGGTACCTCTATGTATTGCTGCAAAGAACTATCCTGCACACATTTTACAAACTCCAAACCATCCAGCCATTTTACAGAATGTGTTTCCCAGTCTATGTGTGGAAAATTGAAATCTCCCACAATCACTACCTTGTGCTTACTACTGATATCTGCTATCTCCTTACATATGTGCTCTTCCAATTCTCACTCCCCATTAGGCGGTCTATAATACACCCCAATAAATGTTGCTACACCTTTCCCATTTCTCAATTCCACCCAAATAGCCTCCCTAGATGAGCCCTCTAATCTATCCTGCCATAATATCTGCTGTAATATCTTCCCTGACAAGCAATGCAACACCTCCACCTCTTGCCCCTCCAATTCTATCACACCTGATGCAACGAAATCCTGGAATATTTAGTGTCCAATCACAGCCATCCTGCAACCATGTTTCACTAATCGCCACAACATCATACTTCCAGGTGTCAATCCAGGCTTTAAGCTCATCCACCTTTCTTACAATGCTCCTGGCATTAAAATATACACATTTAAGAAACCCACCACATCTTATTCTCTGTTTATTATCTTTTTCTTCTTTCTCCCCTACATGTTGGGTCTGAGTGCTTCCCTGCTATGCCTCCTGCCTCACACACTGTCTACTAGCCTTCTCTATGAGTCTCTCCCCCCAACATGGTTTCAAGTTCCCCACTTACTTTTTGCTGGATAATGAGAAGTATATGGAAAGGAAGCTGGATGAACACAAAGCCAGACTGATCTACCTTAATGAACTGAGAGACCTGCCTGCTCTGTTTCACAGAGACATGGCTCACCCCTGACATCTGAGATGTCCACATTCTTTAGGGCACGGGCGTTCCCCTCTCCCATCATAGATGAGGCCTCACTCGTGCCTCCTCGGTATGCTGCAGCTCCATCCTTGCTCCCCCTCCCCCTAATCACAACAGAGACAGTCCACCTAGTCCTTACCTTCCACCCGTTGCAGACAAAGCATAATCCTCTGACATTTTCGCCATCTCCAATGGGATCCCACCACAAGCCACATTTTCCCATTTCCATCCCTTTCCGTCTTTCGCAGAGACTGTTCCCTCCACAACTCCCTGGTTAACTCTTCCCTTCCCACCCAAACCACCCCCTTCCCAGGTACCTTCCCCTGCAACCGCAGAAGATGCAACACCTGTCGCTATACCTCCCTCGACTCAAGTCAAGTCAATTCAAGTGAGTTTATTGTCATGTGTCCCAGAGAGGACAATGAAATTCTTGCTTGCTGCAGCACAACAGAATATTGTAAGCAAAAATACAGAACAGTTCAGTTCAATATATACATAAATAAACAGATAAAGTGCAATAGTCTCTTACAGTTCAGAGTCTGGTTGTTGGCGAGTTTAATAGCCTGATGACTGTGGGGAAGCAGCTGCTCCTGAACCTGGATGTATCAGATTTCAGGCTACTGTACCTTTTGCCCGATGGTAGCGGAGAGATGAGTGCGTGGCCAGGATGGTTTGGGTCCTTGATGATGCTGGCTGCCTTTTTGAGGCAGCGACTGCGATAGATCCCTTTGGTGGTGGGGAGGTCAGAGCCGATGATGGACTGGGCAGTTGTTACAACTTGCTGCATCCTTTTCTGCTCCTGGACGCTCAAGTTGCTGAACCAACCCACGATGCAACCAGTCAGCATGCTCTCTACTGTGCACCTGTAGAAGTTCCAGAGAGTCCTCTTTGACATACCGACTCTCCGCAGGAGTCTTCTCAGGATGTAGAGGCGCTGATGTGCTTTCTTTATAATTGCATCAGTGTGCTGGGACCAGGAAAGATCTTCGGAAATTAGCATGCCCAGGAATTTGAAGTTCTTGACCCTTTCCACCATCGTACTGTTGATATAAAAGGGATTGTGGATCCCTATCCTACCCCTTCCAAAGTCCACAATCAGTTCCTTGCATTTGCTGGTGTTGAGAGCCAGGTTATTGTGCTGGCACCATTTGGTCAATTGGTCGATCTCACTTTTATACTATGACTCCTCCCCATCAGTGATTAGTTCCACAACAGTGGTGTCATCGGTGAACTTGATGATGGAGTTCGCACTATGTCCGGCTATGCAGTCATGAGTATAGAGTGAGTATAGACTCTGTCTAGGGACCACAAAAGTCCTTTCAGGTTAGGCATTGGTACACTTGCACCTCCTCCAACCTCATTTACTATGCCCGTTGTTCAAGATATGGACTATTTTACATCGGCGAGATCAAATGCAGACTGGGCGATCTTTTTGTGGAATACCTTCGCACTGCCCGTGTGAACCAACCTAATCTCCCGGATGCTGGACACTTTTATTCTCCTTCCCATTCCTATACAAACCTTTCTATCCTCGGTCTCCTCCAATGTCAGAGTGAGGCTAAACGCAAATTGGAGGAACAGCATCTCATGTTTCGCTTGGCCAGCTTACAGCCCAATGGTATGAATATTGATTTTGCTAACTTCAGGTAGCCCCGGCATTCCCTCTCTCTCTCTATTCCTCCATCACCCAAGTCACATTTGCATCTCATTTTCACCCTACAAACAGCTTACTATGGCCTTTATCATCATTACATTTTTGCACATCTTTCATTCGTTGTTCTTTATCTCTCCACATCACCGTCTAAATCCCTAATTTCCCTTATCCCTAACCAATCTGAACAAGGGTCTCGACCCGAGATGCCACCCATTCCTACTCTCCAGAGATGCTGCCTGTCCCACTGAGTTACTCCAACTTTCTGTATCACCACTGTCATACCTGACTGTGCCATTCAGCCCAAGGGCTTCTCCCTTCATCAGATCTGGAACATCTGACTGTGAAGTGCCATCCCTATTATCTGCCAAGGGAATTCACCTCAGCTATCATGACAGCAGTTGATATCCCTCCCCATGCAGATGTCAAGCTTGCTCTGCATTCCACTACAGAGAGTTGCTCACTGCTGCTCGGCGGACAAACGTGATATCCAACACGACTGCTTTGAGTCAGTGGACTGGTCCATATTCAGGGATTCTGCAGCCAACCTGAATAAGTTCACCATTGCCGTGACTGACTTCATCAGCAAGTGTGTAGAGGAGTGCGTGTTGAAGAAGACAATCTGAGTGTTCACCAACTGGAAACCATGGGTGAACCGTGAGGTACATTCCCAGGTGAAGGCCAGGTCAGCTGCATACAAGACAAGTGATCTCAAGCAGTACAAGAATGCTTGACATGATATTCACAAAGCCATCAAGGATGCCAAGAGACAATACTGGGACAAACTTGAGTCTCGGTACAATCGGTTGGACACCCGCAGACTGTGGCAAGATCTAAATACTATAACTGGCTGCAAAGGGAAGTCGGGCAACACCACTGGTGACAGCGCGGCTCTACCTGGTGAACCTAATGCTCGCTACGCTCACATTGAGCAGAAGGCCATCCGTACCATCAGAATCAAGTGTGTCTCTTTCCAGGTTCACTGTTGCAGAAGTTAGATCGGCTTTCCTTAGGATGAATCTACAGAATGTAACTGGCCCAGAGGGAGTCACTGGCCATGTCCTTAGGACCCACGTGTGCTGACTAAAGGGGCTGTCCTACTACGGCAAACTAATCTGCGAGTTCTGACGTGTTTGCCCTCGACTTTTACTCGCAGCATGGTTGACATGAGGTCCTAGGAGGTCTTTGTACCTCTCCTTCATGCTTGAGAGTAGTCCCCGCATACGCGAGGCCTCAGCTAGGTCGCGGCGTATTTTTCAAAATGTTGAAAAATGCCCGTGAGTAAAAAAGGTCGCCATGGAAAAAATCTATACTTGTTTTACTCGTAGGTTTAGTCGTAATAAGTCTTAGTAGGTCGGCATGTTATTCATAGGTAATCGAGGGTAGTCAAAGGTAGTTGTAGATAGTCTTCAACATAGTCGAAGGGAGGTCAAAAGGAGGTCGAAGGAGATCGAAGGAGGTCATCTTCATTCTCCACAATTCCGTGTCCAATTTTCCCGAAGCTAGTCAAAGCTAGTCTTCAACAAAGTCGAAGGAGGTTGTAGGAAGTCTTCTACATAGTCGAAGGAGGTCTTCAACATGACATTTTTTCAAACTCTCCTAAAATCTTTTAAACTCGCGAATTAGGTTGCCGCAGTGGGACAGCCCCTTAACAGGAGTGTTCAGACATCGTTAACCTCTCCCTACACTGTTCTGAGCTACCCACCTGCTTCAAGACTACTGTTATCACGGTGGCAAAGAAAAGTAAGAACACATGCCTTAACACAGGGGTTGACAACCTTGTTCTGTATTGTGGGCCAGGACCCATGTCTGTGAGCGGATGGCGGGCCACATCTATCGCCATAGTGACACTTGGATTTGCTTTTCGCATTCGTTTTCACGTGTTTTTCAATATTTTTCTGCAATTCCCAAGTCCCTCGCGTCCCGGGAATCTCGCCTGCCACGGGACTGGCTGTAAGTCGGCTCGCCTGCCCCGGGACTGGCTGCAGCGCCCAGGTCATCTGCGTACCCCGAGACTAGCTGCAGTTCCCAGATCAGCTCAGGTCCTTGGGACTGGCTACAGTTCCCAGGTCACGAAAATGAATTGAAAACAATTACGCCTGCGGGCTAGATGATTACGGGTTACGTTGCTGACCCTTGCCTTAGCGACTACCGTCCAGTGGCCTTGACATCCACCATCATGAGTGCTTTGGGGGCCTAGTTATGGAACGCATTAAATCCAGTCTACCGAATAACCTTGACCCACTACAGTTCGCCTACTGCCACAACAGGTCCACGGCTGATGCCATCTCACTGACCCTACACTCATTCCTGAAACACCTTGACAAGAGAGACACATGCATCTATTCGTAGACTACTGCTCTGCTTTCGATATCATTATACCAGCCTAGCTCATCTCCAAATTCATGGAACTTGCAGTCAGCACTCACCTCTGCAACTGGATCCTCAACTTCCCAACAGATCACAATCTATGAGAGTAGGTGACAAATCATCCTCCACGTTAACTGGATTGTGTCATTGCTTGCTTGGGAAGCATTATGTATTAGTGTTTTTATTGTCATGTGTACAATGATAAAGTGAAAAGCTTTGACGTGCATGCTATCCAATTAGATCAGATAATAATAAATAATAAAAAAATTAATGTCAAACTCAAATACAATAGAGCAAGGGGGTAGATACACCATGCAGAATATAGTTCTCAGCATTGTAGTTCATCAGTTACATAGACAAGGTTCAATGACCACAATGGGGTAGAGATGAATTGGTTGATGCCCTAGTTTATCAGAAGCCTGATAACAGAAAGGAAGAAGCTGTTCCAAAGTTTGGTAGTACATGCTTTCAAGCTTTGGTACCTTCTGCCAGACCCAGTATATACCTCCAGGTACATAGTCCAGCAAATTAATCATTATCCCCGATTATTTTTAGATGGATTATTTTACCAGTTTTGTTCTGGATACTACAAAAAACATCCCAGATTTACCCTATTCCACCCTATTACCTTATATAATAGGAAAAAACGAATCGGGGGAGTCTTACATTGGCTGTTGGCACCAGTTTTACAGTGGTGCACAATACCAGTATTGATTACTTTATGTCACCAAATTTTAGGCCACTAATGGTAAAGTTATTGTCCCAATAATATTGAAAGTCACTCACAGCCACATACATAAAAGGTGTTCAACATAACCTCAGGAATATTCAAAGTACGGTTCACTATGAGAGAATCTGGAGATTCCCATTGGAATCTTTGGATTTGAAGTTGGAATCACACATTTTTTAATAAATTCTTTATTACAATCTTAATTTATCTTACAATTACATTGATTTTTTTACACAATATACTTACAGAAATCAATGTAGCAGCCTTTTAATCATCTCCAGTACTGTACTCTAATTTACAGTTTACTGTACAAAAGTGCATTAAAGATAATGCTTCTAATTCTTTTTTGTCACGAAACATTAAGCGTACATTTTTTTCTATTTCTATTGCAAGTTCCTGCCCTACACCTCAACTGGATCTCTTTGCTCCAATCCATGCATGATCGCTGACTATGCTTTTCAAACATTTATTTTGGCACCTGAAGCATACTCACTGAACTCTAGAGAGGTGAAGTACTTTTGGAAATCATATTACAGCATAATATCAAAATTCATGCGAGAGGCGTATGTTTTGATTTTCAGTTAAGCCACCACCAGCTGCAACTAATTTAGGCAGTGATTCTCAAAGATTTTGGTACAACTTTTGATAATCTCCCTCGTATCCTTTATGCACAGGAGAACTAATGTCACCTGAATAATCATAATCAATCATACTTTAATTGCCAAGTATGTTTTGCAACATACGAGGAATTTTATTTGCCACACAGTCATCATACCAATAAAAAGCAACAGAGCACACAAAATACATTTTTTCATTTATTTATTTATTTTTTTAAAATTTTTTTTTTTTTTTTTATATAGAAAAAGAGAGAAATAGAGAATAAAGAGTTACAAATATCAAAAAAACAAAAAAGGTGGAATGGATTACTTATAATACGTCATTGGAGATAGGTTCATAGATTATAAAGTATGACTTTTCATCTAATCCTGAGTTCAAGTTTCAGTTGGGTTTTCGTGTTGGGCCAATCTATCCCGTCAGATAATTAATGAATGGAGACCATATTTTATCAAAAAGTTCTTGTTTGTCCATTAAGACAAGTCTAATTCTTTCTAGATATAGGGTCTCCGACATTTCCACAATCCACATTTTAATTGTGGGGGTTGTAGGGCCTTTCCAAAATTTTAATATTACTTTTTTCCCGGTTATTATACTGTAGTCGAGGAAATTTCTTTGGCTTGTTGTGAGTGTTAAACTTTGCTCTGATATTCCAAGTATTATTAATTTTGAGTTTGGATCCAGTTTTGTATTATTAACTTCTGAAATTATTTCAAAAATATCAGTCCAGAAATGTTTAATTTTTATACAATTTGCAAACGTATGTGTTAAATTAGCATCTAGATGTAGACATTTATCACAAATAGGAGAGATTTGTGGGAAGATTCTATTTAGTTTTATTTTTGAGTAGTGTAATCTATGTAAGACTTTAAATTGTATTAAAGCATGTCTGGCATTTAACGAACATTGATGTATATGTTGTAAACTTTCGTCCCACACAAATCATACCAATAAAAAGCAACAGAGCACACAAAATACATTTTAATTTTAACATGAACATCCACCACAGTGACTCCTCCGCATTCCGCATTGTGATGGACGGCAAAAAAAAGTTCAATCACCCCCTCCTTTGTCCTCCAGCGTCTAGCTTTCTGTTGACGGGACGATCTTACTCCCATTGCCGGCTGCGGACCTCCTCGTTGGGAGGATCAAATTACTGCATCTGGGGGGTGGGGGAATCTCAGCTCCCCTGCACCGGCCGATCTACCCTGGGTTAGGGCTAGTTGAACGTTGTACGGCATTTGGAGCTTCCGGTCTCAACCCAAAACTGCGAGCTCCTTGAAGTTAAAGTCCGCAGGCTGCGGTTGGAGCTTCGATCCCAGGCAAGGAAACGGCTCCGAAGGTAAGTCCACGCCCCAAGGTGAGGCTCAACATCAGTCCTGAGCAAGGCCTCCAGCTCCACGATGTTAGGCCGCAGGGTGACCAGAGATACTATCTGGAAAACAATCGCATCTCCGGCAAGGTCAGAGATTGAAAAAAAGTTCCCCCCTCTCCCACATAAAACAAACCAGAGAACATTAACACAAACTTTTTTTGATAACATTCCTCTCCATTATGAAATTATTTTTTTCATCAGTACTCAGAGCAGGGAACCGGGCAGAGCAGAAGACCTATTAATACAATTGAATATACTGCCAATAGCTAAGACTAGCACTGTGAATTCAAAGTAATACTTAAGCCCCTGTCCCACTGGGCGACCTCCACCGTGACCTCTAGCGACCTTGCCCGTGACCCTTACGGAAAAGTCGCCACGAGGTCGTAGGAGGTTTTCGTCAGTCTCCTTCATAGTCGAAAGTGGTCTCCGCGTAGTCGAGGCTTCAGCTAGGTTACGGTGTTTTTTTCAACATGTTAAAAATTGGTCGCGATTAAAAATAGGTCGCTGTGGGAATTTTTTTTAGTCCTAGGTCTAGTTGTAGCCGGTTGTAGTAGGTCGTGATGCTAGTCGTAGGAGGTTGTACACATAGTCGTGGAAGGTCGTAGGAGGTGGTAGGTCACCGCGACCTTGACTTTTTTTGAAGTCGCTTAAGGTTGCCAGAGGTCGCGGTGGAGGTCTCCTAAGTGGGACAGGCCCTTTAATGTCAATAAATCACATGCAATCCAATCATTAGTATTTCAGTCTTTATGAACAGATACACCAATTTTATGCCAAACACTTTTTAAGGCAAAATTTGCCTAGAATTTCAGGTGCTTAAACCCTTGTCTCACGGTGCGAGTTGACCCACAAGGTACCCCGAGTTTAAAACAAATTTAACTTGTGGTAACTACGTACAATTAACATAGCGGGAACGTCGGAACTCGTGGACGCAACGTAGCGACTCGTGGCGCTAGCGGCAGGTACCCGTGAAACCTGTTAACTCTTGGAAAAATTCAAACATGTTTAAAGTTTTCCACGAGTAAAATGTACTGCTGAAGTTAAAAATTGAAACATTTAAAATCGTTTTAAGAACATAGTGGCCCCGTGCATTTACCTTAGTGCCTCGTGAATCTACCGTGGGAACTCTTTAGGGATTTAAGCAAAAAGCACGTCGTGGATGCGTTTGTGTTTTCCATACTTTATAACCACACTGGAATTCATGTAGAAATCTTCACAGAATTCATACTGTAACAATTTCTATAGATCAGGAATCCATCATTTTTGTTAGTTCAATTCCAATAAGCAGAATCATTTTGGGGGAACCCCCCCCCCCCCACGTTATATTCTTGTGGGTAGAGCAAATGACATTGTAAAATTAAATTGAACTATTCAAGCATTGATTTTTAAAATAAGATTATCGAGGTGTGATAGGAGAATTGACAAATTTTATTTTCCTTTACTGTGCAAAATCTTGTGATTTGAACACTGACACCACACAAACAGAAATGACCAGTTTCCTCACATAATATAGAAAACTAACGTGTTTTAAACCGCTGATAATGTTGTTCCAGGCTATATTCTGCTGGGTACAGACACTACTCGCTATATTTCTAGTTGTATAGTTGGCTAGTAATTCTAGTTCGAGTGTATTATTGTCATACGTCCCAGACAGAATAGTGAAATTCTTACTTGCTGCAGCACAACTTAATGCAAGCACAATTTAATTATATACACACACGTAACGATACGAATGAACAAGGAGGCTTTGGTGTGGAGGCAGTGGGAAGTTCTTGCCAGGGACGGTGAAAGATAACACTCCCCACCCGCTGTAGTTGTGCCTCTGGTCCGAGGGTTGATATGACATACAACACGCACGCACTGCAGCCGCCTTCCACCCTACCCCCCCACCCCCTCCCCTAATGCGTGATATGGTCACACCGTTTGTGACAAGCCGGCGACCTGGGGGAATCGGAAGAATCCGGTGGATGGAGCGAACCGCCTGTTGACAAACTGTCTGCCCACACTGTGGTGCACAGTAAACCATCTCTCTTAGATAACCCGGGCTTCACTTACAGATTAGATAGACACACACTCCGCTGGAGTAGCTTAGCGGAACAGGCAGCAACTCTGGAGAAAAGGAATAGGCGACGTTTTGGGTCGAGACCCTTCTTCAGACTCCAGCATTTTGTGTCTATTGTCGGAGTATTTACAGTTTCTTTCTACAAATTCCTTCACTTGCAGTTAAGTCCCCATGGCACACTAACCGCAATCATTTGTAAGAAGAACTCAACGGGTTCCAGGGGTACAGATTTAATGTTCTGTTTAACTGCAACTGATTGTCATTCATTAATGATGTAGGTGAACGAATTTCCCTCTCACCTGACTCTCAGTCTGAAGAAGGATCCCAACCCGAAACGTCACCCATTCCTTCTCTCCAGAGATGCTGCCTGTCCCGCTGAGTTACTCCAGCATGTTGTGTCTATGTTTACTCTTTAATTGCCAATATCCACAATGCATTGATAGTATCGATCTATGTGCCTACGGCTCAAACCCAATAGATTAGTTTATTGCAATTTCTCGTGATTCTGTACCGCTCAGCTAGTCCAAACCTTTATCGACTGACAAAAATCCCCTACTTTTCAACAAATTCGATTCTATTTCTAGCAAAGGGATTTTATTTTTTTAATTGTTTCTTCTGAACCCATTTTAAGAAGTGTACCCATTATGTTCCTAATACACTGGCGATTATACCAGTATCGAGTTAATTGTGTGCATTCCATGTTCTCTCTGCTGGTATTAGCCCAAATCATCTCCGTGGCAAATCTATATATTTTTTTTAAAACTCCTGTCTAAGTCAAGACATGAATTTTAAATTCTGGAGGTAATTGTACGACTTTTCCTTGTTGAAAATGCGTAACTAAAATGCGCAAGCTTCCCGTTTAAAATCTTGCGGTTGTTATTAAATCGAATTTCGCAACGAATTTGCCGCCCCTTTGGTCCAACTTGTTCATGCCAAGCTAGGTCCTTCCTGGAGGGCTTGGGTTGCAAGAAGAAGGTGGATAGGTTTGAGTTTTTTTTTCTTTGCCCTGCAGGAGGCTGAGGGATGACCTCGTCTCACATTTGGCCTCTATCCCTCTAAACCGCCCATATCCACCAGGTATCTGCTGAGTCTACAGTACAACAAGCCTTGTGTTCCATTCAATATTTCCGCCACCATCTCCCACTACCCTGGTAGTTACTCAAGAGTAACTCGGGAGAGAAACTTAGTAACTCGGGAGACGAACTTGGAACATCGCAGAAATGACAAGTAAATGGCAAACTTAGTCAAACCCGTGGGAACTCGGTTAAACTCTTGATCATACACTTGAAATCTCGTACAAAACCACGAGCCTTTCGCTCGGGGTACCTCGTGGGTCAGCTCGCACAGTGTGACAGGGCTTTTAATTAGACCCAGAAGTTAAATGGCGCCAGTATTAGTGTGGAACTTTGAAATGCTTATCATTCTAGCAGGGACCATAACAGCTCCAGCAAGATAGATGGGATTTTTTAAAAAGAATTCATCGAAGATTCTCAATATTGATAAATAAATAAATAATACTTACGATTGCTATTGTTTAATCTAAAATATTGATAATGTCAATCATCAATAATGATGTCTATTAGAAAAACTTTCCACATTTAATTCCAATTGGTTTCAATGAAAACAGAATGAAAGTGACAATTCCTGCGGGTTGAGGAGCTACAATGGCTGTTGGTTGTTTTTTCCTTTCCAGGTTAATGAACTAAAATTGGTTGGAGCAGCCTTCAAATATTTTGTAAAATCGAGGGTATAACACGTTTAATCAGTTGCAATGTACCCAAATGGTGTAAATGTCAACCCATCTGTTAGAATAGCATTTCTATACATAATTGCACACATAGGCTTTAGATAGGAAAGGAATTCAAATAATGTTAATATTAATTGTTTTATTTTAAGAGTAAGGAATATAATACACTAATATTCCAGATGAGATGGCAAGTATCACAAATATCACTAAGCTAAAACATTTTCTGTATCCTGCGCTTCTTCTGTTTCTAATTATCTGCAAAAAATAAAATTAGTATGATTAAGTATTTGCTTAGTTTTTATATATAATGACATTATAAATAGAGGTGAAACTTCTATTGATGACATTGAATTAGATTAACATTTTTATTGTATTAACCTTCTTTGCTAGATTTTACAAAATTGTGCAGTGGACATTTGAATTATATTCAGAGAAACAGGCCCTAGTAAGTGAAAAGAAACAGTGGTTCAAACCGATTGTGGATCACCAAGTATCATTACAATATATTGTTAGGACAATATGGATCCCATTTTGGGAGACACTTGCTTCCAATATCTCACTGAACTGATACCTGTGTCTGTGATACCATGGATTAATGAGATTCTTCCACACTATTTCAATGTTTCTATGTGACTGAAGTCAAGTTTATAAAAACGAAAGACAGTTTTTACATCTAAGTAACCACCCTCTACAGAACAAAGGTATTGTCAATGTACAATTGTGATTCATCCCATTTACTCCCAAAATGTACAACTAGGTTAAAGGAGTATTTTTTCACAGTCAGTCAACTGTTTCATTATTTAAGGGTTGACTTATACCACATATACTGTCGACCGGAAGGTGGCCGGTTCGAATCCCGCTTGGAGTGCATACTGTCGTTATGTCCTTGGGCAAGACACTTCACCCACCTTTGCCTGTGTGTGAATGTGTGTGAATGTGTGTAAGTGATTGGTGGTGGTCGGAGGGGCCGTAGGCGCAGAATGGCAGCCACGCTTCCGTCAGTCTGCCCCACGGCAGCTGTGGCTACAGAAGTAGCTTACCACCACCGAGTGTGACTGAGGAGTGAATGAATAATGCGATGTAAAGCGCCTTGAGTATTAGAAAGGCGCTATATAAATCCCATCCATTATTATTATTATTATATATTTGCACACCATTATTTTCCAGAACGTACCTTCTTTCCGTGTTCCCAAGAAGCTCACGTGATTGAGATTGAAGGGCTTGAATAACCTTCACTTTTATTTGTTGATCAGTCAAATTTAGATCCTCACTTGTGAACGTGCATCTCAGAATAACTCTCTGTTGTGCTGTAAATAATATTAAAATATAATTAAAGATTGAGGTCCATTGTGGATAGAATGTTCCTTGAAAATATTCTGGTGCTCTGAGTGCAAAAATAATAGGTATTCAGACAAAATCAATTGTAATCATGTATTGGCTTTCTGCCGACTGTATAGCACACAACAAAAGCTTTTCACTCTACTTCGATACACGTGACAATAAACTAAACTGGAAACTGACCAAGGATTGCAATGGACTATGATAATAATTTGGACATTTAGGCATTGGTCTTTAATGTGTTAGCTGTCATATCCGGACAAAAAAGCATTAAAAGATTGGTGTCAATCTACATCATATCTATATACTTTTAAAACTGTGTGTGTGTGCGTGTGCATGTGTGTGCGTGTGTGCGTGTGTGCGTGTTTGTGGGTGCATGTCAGATTCGGCCTTTGATTCCTTGGTCCGCCAAGACCACACGCTGAAACTCCGTAATATTTTCCATTTCACTAGCTAATTCACTTTTACATTCACTCATGCACTCCTCAAAACATTTGGACATTTTCGGGCGAAAAGCAGCGGGGGAACAGCCAGCGTGACAGAGCCGGCGTTTCGGAACCGCCAAGGATGCGAGGCCTCACAGTCTCTGATGGGGCCGCTTTCACAGAGTTTACCGTCAGCGGCAGGGACAAATTCGGATCCAGCAGCAGAGTGGCTCCGTTAATGCATTCATTCCACAGTGAGTTCAGTTCAGTAACAACACTGCTGGGAGTTAGGGAAGGGGGAAACTAGAGGTATGAAAAGGTACAGAACAAATCAGAGCTGGCACAGATGGGCAAGGAACCAACAATGGATAATTTCATTTTCACCAGAGATGCAGCCTGACCTGCTGAGTTACCCCAGTGCTTTGCATCTATCTTTGGGACATGTCTTTGGCAATGTTTTCTTCGGTGCATCTGAAGAAATATGTACGAGTATTCGAGGATTGATGAATTTCCAGTCTCCTGGGGGAAGTAGAGGCATTGGAGTGCCTTCTGCTTCAGATTTTGAATATTTCCATTAATGACAGTAATGCAATTTCTCTAGTTTTTCAACATCAATTCTCCATTTCTGCTATCATTTCCTATGCATTCTGTAAATGCTTAGCATTCTCGGGTTACCTCGGTTTTTGTAATGTTTTGTATTCATTGTAATTGCTTTGCATTCAAAGGGGGGAGAGGGGGAGAGGGGGAGAGGGGGAGAGGGGAGAGGGGGAGAGGGGGAGAGGGGGAGAGGGGGAGAGGGGGAGAGGGGGAGAGGGGGAGTCGATGATGAATTCTGATTGCGGATATATAGTGCATGCTCATTAGTATAGTGGTCAGTATTCCCGCCTGTCACTCGGGTGCCTTCATGGCTACCTTTTTGAAGTTTATTAATAATTGTTTGTTATATGCTCTGAACAATTAGGGGCGGGTACGTAGTGGCCATTTGGCTTATTTTGTGTCATTAATTATGGCAAGTGCCTTTTAAATTTGAGACTGCCCGTTATTATGTGGGTGGGATTTATTAAGTAGTCAAGGGCGTGTTTGGAGCTAGGTTTCTTGTGCAGAATCTTAGTTTTTAGTTTAGTTTTGAACTTACATGGGGAAGGTTTACTCTTTGACCATGTGACATTTAACAAAGACACGAGGAGTTTTCTAACGTTTAAACGATATGCTGGAGTTTGATGAAGATTAGAGTGTATGAGTCAGAGTATAAGGTCAGATGTATACCTTATTGGTTTTCTTCAACAATAAATAAACTATTAATCAAAAGTGTGTTATGAAGATTTATCTGTGAAGAAACTCTGAAGGTCTCACGGAGTGCTCACATGCGTATTACGACATTCTCCTTAACCATATAGTTTATTTAGTGGCTAGTGGGAGTAATCTCTTGAACGATATAAAAATCTGCCGCTACACACACTAGGTTATTAGTTCAAGGGTCCAAGCATCTGCACCTACTGAGAGGTAGCAGTTTGATTTGTTTTGGATAATGCTAAGAGATTGAGCAATAAGTTTATGTTTTACTTCGGAGTCACGTGAGTGACTACGTGAAGAAGACCCCGCTCGTGCGCATGCGCGTCATATCGTCGTTCGCATGGCGAAGCACAGGACTGGCAGACATTTCGCTGCCTGCCAGCGGTAAGTTTAAACTACAGGTAAGGTTATTGCTTCTTACCTGCTTTGGTTTACATACAGGAACCTCCTTTTTGCGCAGGTTTCCTGTCCGATACTTCGCGAGGCCGACGAGGGAACCAGCTACGGGCTGTGCGGAGACCCCGGTTCCAACCGCGGAAGCGGGTAGCTGGGGTATGTCGGGTTCGTGATTCCAGTCACTGACAAGTCGGTCAGTGACTTCCAGACTGCTGGGGAAGTCCAGCAGCTATGCGACGCCCGGGCCACGGTGGTCACAAGGAAATAGGGTAAAAAAGCCAACCGGAGCGGTCAGCCCTATTGCCGGGAGGGTTTCCCTCCGGTAATATATACAGATGCTGGGGTTCCCATGGAAGTGAAAATCCAGCAGCAAAGTGGCTCCCAGTCCGCAGTGGTCCCCATGGTATGGGGTAAAACTGACCAGAATGGTCAGCCATAATGCCGGCAGGGTTCCCCTCTGGTAAGGTATAAAAAATTTGGAGGTTGGCCAGGATGGAGCTCCTAATGGAGAGGATGCTCCATCTAGACACACTAGGGAGTTGTGTCAGCGCGGGCCTATGGGAGAGCCCGCGCCAGCAGCGCCTAGAACAGGGCTGCTTAATGTGGATGCCTAGTCTGTGGCAGCGCTGGGCCTATGGGAGAGCTCGTGCCATCAGCGCCTTGGGACAGGGCTGCTTCATGTTGATGCCTAGTCTAATGGCAGCGCCGGCCTATGGGAGAGCCTGCGCCAGCAGCGCCTTGTAACAGGGCTGCTTAATGTTTCCCTCTAGGAGGACTAGAGCATAGCGGATCAGTATAGTCTGACGCCGAGTCTATGGCAGCATCGGCCTATTGGAGAGCCCGCGCCAGCAGCGCCTTGTAACAGGGCTGCTTAATGCCTCTCTCTTTTTGGAGGAGGGAGCATGCGGGGTCAGTATAAATCTAACGCCGAGTCTGAGGGTTGAGCTGTGGAGCATACCCAAGGGATGAAGGGCACGTGTCAGAAGTACCATTCCTGGTAGAAAGGTTTGCCATCCCAACACAATGCAGTGAACACCGCTCAGGGGGACATTAGAGACAGCCGCCGAATCTGCTATTCAGGTGAAACATATTCAACAGGGAAAACCTGGAGGACGAAGCACAAGCTGTTGGACCAATCAAGGCCAACAACGAGCAAAGCTTCATCGTTTCGGCGACAATGCACCCCACGTCTTCATCGGCAGTAAGCGGTTCACTGAAGCTGGTGGCAGCATGAAAGCGGGCCAGAGGCTCCACGCACTCTGCCAGTACTACTCTACAACTAAGGACCACTTACAAGTTGGTAAGATTTACACTTGGTTGCACAATACACGAATGATTAAGACATTATCATCTCCTTAGAGGCATCTAACCATGTAAAAACTGGACAATACTAGGATTCCAAGTAGGTTGGAATTAGGCCAGAATTGTGTTTTGAGGCAAGCTCATTTTTTTTGGCCAGGATTGCCTTCGAAACAGACTCATGAAAATGGGCAGAATTGTTTTTCAAGGCAGGTCCAGAATTGGGGCCAGAATTGTATTATGGCCAGGATTGTCTTGCAAGACAGGTTCGGAAACTGGGCCAGAGTTGTCGTTTAAGGCAGGAACAAAATGATGGCAGGTGTGGCCTGTTCATTATGAAAGATGGCTGATTAACAACTGATTTTGGGCTCCTCTATACAATTAAATTAAGTTGTTACCAAATAGACTTGTTAGTCATTGTGATTTACCTTCAACTATTAATTGGCCTATGACGCCGCCCTGGGCAACAGATTTCAGTTAATAGAAACCTGTAACAGCCTTGTGGTTAGAATCAGCCTCTATTCATTAAGACTAATTGGCAATATATAGCTGTGATTCAACTGTGCAAGTGGGATAATTGACATCATGCTAAATGGCAAACTCTAAAGTGCCATCTAGGTCATTGTTAATACACTGATGCTATTACTAGCTGAAGCTACCAAAGTCACTATGATGGACAAACAGTATTCAGCATTGTTCCAGCAGTTGGTCAGTAAATATTGCAGGTATATTGCAAAATAATGCTAATGACCCTAACGTGGAAAATTGCGAAGGTCATCTCCAGTTTGGAGGTGGAGAAGATGCATGAATTACCAATTCTTCAGTTATTGGTATCAACTATCTATAGACCCTACGTGCATTCTATGGGTTAAAGAGTGATTGAGCGAATATGCATAATCTGCATGCTCAACCTCAGGTTGATTCACTATGATGGTGGCATATGTTAGTCACATGGGTGCAATCAGGTAAAAGTATCCTGTAATAGTTTACCTAGTCTTATTTGCTGCTGGTGTATCATCAAGTATAGATCAACGACAACACAGAATGGGTGTTGGATTACACAGTATTTATGAAATTCTGGTTCAATGGAACACCAATATCGATATGTTGCATTCATGCTTATTCACAGGTTGCAAAAATATGTGGCATAACAGTGGCGAAAGATACATTCTCGCTACAAGGAGGAGGAATGGTCTTTTATAGCTTCCTCCATTTTGCCTCGTAAGTCGGGTCTTCAAATAAAGTCATCAAAATCCCGCTTTAGGTTTTCCTACTGTCTGATTGGCCTATGCAGCTTAAATTCCTGATTTGTTGGGAATAATAAGACAACCTTATACGGTTATTCTAAACGTAAATTTGCTGGTTCAGGCTGTGGCTCGGGAAATCAGCCGTTGCATGATAAAATCAATTTATGCTCTGCAGATTCTGAATAGACTGCACTACAGCTTGAGTTGGCTCACTTATCCTTGTATGTGTTCACTCCAGAGTGCTGAGATAGCACCAAAAAAGGGAAAAACAGTACATTTCCTTTTTCAGGAGATGGGAAGTGTTGTTTAATGCTAATGTTACATTTAAAACGGTACAGATTACTGACGTCTTGGAGTTCATTTTAAATGGTCTTTTTGACAATAATTGAGTTATAGGGACATTAACTGTGCCAACATGCTTTCCCATGATATTTACTGCAGAAAATGGGACCCACTCTGTCGAGTTCACCTTGGATATCGAGTTTGTGAAGGATATCTTTCTCCCAGGACAAGTACAATGCAGTATGGGATATTGACATTGTGTTAACACTATTTAATAATAATAATAATAATAATATATAATAATAATATATATTTTATTGTCATTGCACGTCAGTGCAACGAGATTTAGTGTGCAGCTCCACTGATGTACAAGAAAGGTAAATAAATACAATACATAAATAAGCAAGCTGAATTGATTGACGTGACCATCTGAGGGAGACTGTCCAAAGGGAGTGGGTGGGGGGGGCACTCATTAGGGCCGGTTCAGAGCCGCTATAGCTCTTGGGATAAAACTGTTCCTTAGTCTAGAGGTTCGGGCGTAGAAGGCCTTGTAACGTCTGCCGGAGGGAAGTAGTTGAAACAGACCATGGCAGGGGTGTGATGAGTCCTTATGGATGCTGAGGGCCTTCCTGAGGCACCGCATGTGGTAGATGCCCTCCAAGGCTGGTAGCTCTGTCCCGATGATCCACTGCGCTCTGTTGACGACGCGCTGAAGAGCTCTCCTCTCCGCCTCCGTGCAGCTGAGATACCACACAGAGATGCCATACGTTAGCATGCTCTAACCTATGGCATAACTATAACAAGGGGGCTCCAGTTACATCCTTAGTTTTGGCCGGCTCTCATAAGGTAGTTATCCTACTGCCGCTGGTTTAGCGCAACAGGTTCAGTCGCTACATATTTTGAAGGGACAGGGTGATTACATCTGTAAATAATATATAATATTTAATGTTTATAATTACTTAAGCACAGCAGAAGGGGTGTGAGGTCTCAAAATAGTTCAAGGCATACCCGGGGACCTTTGGCTATGTGAGGGCACACATAGACAACAATACATCAAGGTCACCAAGAGCCTTCAAGGCTCTGAAGTTGCAATGCTTGTTAGTGCACAAAAACATTATAAAACGTATCCGGTCAGACCATTTCCAGGGATAAAACGGGGTTGATCTATGCAGGAGTAGATACTGATTTCCAAATCTCACTGCACCAGGGCTGCTACAACATCAGCAGCAAGGGTTATTGACGTTCCACTGGATCACATCCTAACGGCTGCAGCATGGTCAAATGAACGTTTTCAAAACATTTTACAATAACCCATTGCCAGACCAAGGGTATTTGTCAACTCTATTTTATGTTTTATTTATAGTTCCAACCGGAGGAGAGGTGTTACTATTATTATTACTTCATTTGACAGCATCAGCATCACATGATTCCATAGTAAAATAGTAAGATTAAACGAGAACTTACCAGTTTGAAGTTTGATCTTTATTTTATGAGGAGTTAGGTTGGTGAGTACGTGCCCTCCACTCCCAACCCTCGCTCACAAAGGTCATCTTGTAGTTCTAGGTTTCTGATCTTACTATGATACTTCAATTTCTGTGATTCTGTGATTTAACACCGCTGCTTTGAAGATTGACGCGCATGCGCATGAGCAGGGTCTTCTTCACGCACTCACCAACATAACTCCTCATAAAATAAAGATCAAACTTCAAACTGGTAAGTTCTCATTTAATCTTACTATTTTAGCTCAATTTTTCTATTTTATTTGAAATTATGTAAAGGAGGCCTGAAGTTCACGACACTCATGCACATAATGCATTTTGCATCATGTGCTTCAAATTAACATTTTCCTGCAGGCATGCCCAAAACTGGCTCGAGTTACAATTCTAACATTTCATAAATGATCTGTGTAAATCATTATTTGATTTGATTTGATTTTATTAGGGACAGTGCATATTAATAAAACATTTGCATGTAATATGCAAGATTGTAGCCAGTGGCTAATTTCCATCTTTAGTCCCACACAAAATAAACACATCCCAAACAAGGTAAAAAACAAAAGACAAAAACAAAAACAAAACAAACAATATGGTTTAGCCCGCAGTCATAACATAGAATAAATAACAAATATTCAACACAGTTTAAAGTCCCAAAGTCATTGTCTCTTCCCTCCTTGCTTTCCCTCTGCGCTGAGGCAATCCAAGCCTCCGATGTTATGACCCCGCCCGGTGATGGTAGGTAAGTCCCGCAGGCCGAATCCGAGCTCCGCAAACGGGCCGGTTCAAACTCCGCGGCACGGGGCGGTCGAAGCTGCCGAAGCTGCCGTCCTCCAGTCCAGCGGACGCAGCTGTAGTTGCGGGAGCTCCGGAAACAGAACTCGAGCTCCCGATGATGTTGTCCACTGGCCCACCGGCCCGCGGCCGAGCTTCCGAGGCTCCAAAGTCGGGTCGGAAGCCGTGCCGCACCGCAACCACAGTCCCGAAGTCGGTCAGGCTCGCGTTGGCAAGTCCTGGCTCTGCTCCACAGCCTCCACAGCCTCGAGGTCGGTCGCAGTTGGAGGTCGCCAGCTCCGCGATAGGCCTCAGCGCAGACGGACACGGAGACGGGGGATAAGGCAGGAAAAGTCACATCCCCCCCGAAGGAAGAGCCAAAAAACACACCACACCCACCCCCCCACACACACACAGCCAAACAAACCGAAACAAACCGCAAAAGGACAAAAGAAAACAAATAACAGAAAAGACAAACGGACTGCAGGCGAGCCGCAGCTGCAAGGCAGCGCAGCCACTCCCACCGATTATATTGTCGTGTTTTTAAATGCATTGTTATGTTAAGGATAATCATAGATCAATATAGGCCGATAAAAAGGGCACAGTGTTCATTAATAAATTATGGCAGAAGTTCTACTAAACCAATGAAATATCAACATTTAAAAATAATAATAAAAGTTACACATATTAATTAACCTCATTATTTTAATCAGAACTTTTATTTACCTTTTCTGATTTGGCCATAATGTTTAGGGTGCTATTTGGCACTTTAAATTTCACTTTCAAATCAGCAAAGAAACAGAAAATAGGTGCAGGAGTAGGCCATTCAGCCGTTCGAGCCAGCACCGCCATTCAATATGATCATGGCAGATCATCCAAAATCAGTACCCTGTTCCTGCTTTCTCCCCATATCCCTTGATTCAGTTAGCCCGAAGAGCTATATTTAACTGTCTCTTGAAAACATCAGTGAATTGGCCTCCACTGCCTTTTGTGGCAGAGAATTCCACAGATTCACAACTTTCTGGGTGAAAAGCAGCACCTAAAGGTTAAAAAAAATTAATACTGTATATATATTTTTAGTATATAAAAATTTATCGACAAAGATTTGTAATCATAAAGCAAAACCCTGAATACATTGTTCCAATAATTATATTAATATTGCAATGAAACTATACCTCTGCAAATTAATCCATCACCTTCGTACCCTTCCCTGCAGGAACATATGAACGATCCCAATGTATTTGTACAGATTCCAGCACTCCGATCACAGTTGTGAGTACTTATAGCACACTCATCCACATCTGAATTAGAACATAATTATGTTAAAAATGTAAAGATGTTATGATAAAATAAATTGATTTAGATGCTTCGTTTATGAATTAATAATGTTTCAAAAAGTATGATTTAAAAAGTTATGCTCTATATTACAACCATTCCTAAGATGAGAGATTAAAAATTCAGAGCAATAACTTGCAATATGTCAAAGCAATAAAACTCGTCCACAGTTATGGAAGGCTGCTTTTAGGATAGAAATGTTAAAAACAAATTATTTTCTATCATTGCAGAGCTTATGAGCTCTCCATGTTCTGCATTATTATTTGTAACAAGAACACAAGTGATGCATGAGTGAGAATTACATGAAGCTATCTCCCCTTTAGAGTCCCAATCCCACACTACATGGAATTCACCCACTGGCCCACAGTTTCCATGTCAGCCATAAATTACCTATCTAAACAAATCCCATTTCCCAGCACTCAACCCGATGTCTCTACCCTTCTCATCTACATACTGCACTATTCCTTCAGGAAGTGCACTCCAGATTTCACTCATCTTCTTGGTAAAACATTCTTCCTTAAGTCCCTTCAAAATCTCTTAACCATAACTTTTACTGATGCACTTTATTTATAGGCCACCCGCCCTAATGGGAAATCTTTCTCACTGCTTACACTATCCAAGCTCTTCAGAGCTTTGTTTATCTGAATCAGGTCACCCACAGCCTTCTCTCCCGGGAAAACAAATCCTTGTCTTTGTTTCTCTGATAAATAAATATGACAATATTTCTCGTTTGCCTTTTTCTTCAGTTAAAAGATGCCTTATAAATTCATAGATTCAGAGTCCAGATCATTGAACCTCGATCACAAAATGTCTGATATAGATATGTTGCAATAGATACAGAGGACACATTTCTATTTCTCCTCAGTTCCACCTCAAATTTGCCAAATTTAAATTTCTGATTCTGGATCTGGATCTTGATCTTCGACCTGTCTCTGACATGAAGGTGGAATTCAAGCTTTGCGCAATGCAAGCAAGATGAACCTCCACCAAATAATTCTTAACGCAAGTATATTTGAGCCTTTCTGAAGTCCTAGAAATATTCACTAAAATAAATTAATAGATCTTGGAGAGAGTTAATCTCTTATTGGAGTGGCTTCATATAACGGTGGAATATGAATTATTTTATACATTGACCAGTTTGTCCTCTGCAGAGTTTTGTTTGTACTTGGGAGGGCTGATTAGTTATAGCTAAGCCAGCTGCCAATGATGTGCTTTTTTAGGCATCAATAACAGCCCCTGTTATACCAATGACCTTGTCCATTATTTGAAAGTGGAAAGAAGTTTTCAGTATTGCACTTGCATTGGTGGAGTGGAATCCAAAACATTTTTCTGGTATACCTGTATATATTCCTAACAATGGATTAGCTCTTCAGTAATTCCGCTTTAAATATGTTCAATGATGATAAGTAGTAATGAATATATGTACAACTGATTGCTTTAAGAAATATCAAAACTGTTGTTATATTTTGCTTTGGGTAGCAGGCACTGATGCAGTTGATAGACCTGCTGCCTCACAGTATCAGAGGCCTGGGTTCAAATTTCAAAGCTTGCTTTGACCTTGCACATTTTCCCTGAGACTACGTGGGTTTCCTCCAGGTGCTCCGGTTTCCTCCAACGTTCCAAAAATGTATGGGTTGGTAGGTTAAAATTACCATTGCGAGTTATCCCTAGTGTGTAATGTAAGTTGTAGTAAGAGGGGATTGTTAATGATGATGAGGGGAGAATAAAAGTGTAGAGTTCATGTAAATGGATGGTTAATAAAGGACAAGGAAGGGCTAATTTCTAAGGTACACAAGGAAGGGCTAATTACCTATGCTGTATCTCTCTCTGATTCCTTGTCTATGCTTTCATTGTGATTTCTGTGAGCATTACTTCCATTGTATTTATGTTTAAATAATAGTAAATCTGATTTATGTAAATAAAGTAAAATAGAAACATAAACATAGAAAATAGGTGCAGGAGTAGGCCATTCGGCCCTTCGAGCCTGCACCGCCATTCGATATGATCATGGCTGATCATCCAAATCAATATCCCATAGCTGCCTTCTCTCCATACCCCCTGATCCCTTTATCCACAAGGGCCACATCTAACTCTCTCTTAAATCCAGCCAATGAACTGACCTCAACTACCTTCTATGACAGAGAATTCCACATATTCACCACTCTCTGTGTAAAAAATGATTTTCTCATCTCGGTCCTAAAAGACTTCCCTCTTATCCTTAAACTGTGACCCCTTGTTTATTCGAACAAACCTGTTGTGCAGTCTTGACCTTACCAATTGCCAGGACATATACATGTATAGTTGTTAATGCGGTCCTGGCAGGAACCTTCATTTTGGCATGGATTGCTAACACATTTACTAATTACTGTTTCAAAATAGAAAAAAAAATGTTATTCAGGTAATTGAAATAAAGAAAAGGATTTGTTAAATTAAAAAGGCAAATTAATTTAGCTAGTCAGCAATTGTTTACCAAGTAGATTTACATTTGATAAATTCATTCTACACACTGCATTTTCTTTGCTGAGATCTACTGTGTTTGAGTTTGGACTGCTTGATTCTATGTAAGAAAGCATGCAAAAATGAAGCCTTTCATTACCTGGGTATATGTAAAATTAATATACCTAAACCTAAACATTTGTATAAATTCCCTTTTAATTTCTTTTTTTTGTTGCAATAATCTGCATATTTATTACCTTGCACTATCCCACCCCTTCCATCAGTTTTTATGGAAGGTCGTTAACCTGATACATTGATTTTCACACCACAGTAGCTACAGTTGCTGATCCGCTGATTGTTTTCAGAATTTCTGTTTTAATTTCAGATTGTCAGCGTCTGCGATATCTGCTATATACTTCTACATGTGGAAAATGTTGGAAACATTCAGATGTGTTCCATTCTTGTTCCTGAGATCAGCATTACTTAAAATCAGAAAGGCATTTGCATTAATGTTATTGATAATGGTCATACTAAAATTGATATTCAAGAAAGTAGAGGTCAATCTGCCTTAAAAGCTGCTGCAGACAAGATTTTTTATTCACCATACTTTGTATTGTAAATAGATGTATTGGAATGTCAGATGTGAAGAGCGAGAGAGCAAGAGACTGTTGATGTTTCAAGGCCAAGACTTTACACCAAAACTTGTAACAGTAAAAAGATGTTGCAGTTTTAAGGATACAGAGATATTGTGAAGAGGGTGAGGAAGCCTAAATGAAAGGCTTGTGAGAACTCAAGAAGCAGAAGATATTAAAGAGTAAAATATATGAAGGCAGATTGAGAAAAGGGGAGGAACAGACAAAATAAATTATGGATCAGGATGAGATGTAAATGTGAAAAACATTAGAATAATGAAGTACTGTGCAGGCTTGAATTAGTACAGCACACTATTCTCTGCATCAGTGTGAGACTGAAGACCAACGGCTTCTTCTTCTTCTTCTTGCGTATGGTGTGCACAGCCTCAAGTTGTAGGACAACTTGTTCTATTTGATCTTACTTGATTGTGCATGCCAGGTTGATTGCATTCGTCGAAACAGGGCGGGCCACATGAAGGTTGCAATCTCCCACCCCAAGACCAACTGGCACTCCTCTTATACTTGTAGCTGGGCCCCGCCCCTGGTCCAGTCCAATAAGTGCCAAGGGGGGCGAACCAGGGAGTAGCCTACTTCCTAGGAACAGGCACAGGACCCCCCCCCCCCCCCAAGACCCGGAGGCATGAAACAGACAGGGGGACGTATGATACGACCAGCCCGTGTGCGCACCAATGAAAGATTGGTCGCAGGAACCGGAGACACACTGCCAGGTGAAGGTGGGGGCGCGGGCGCTTGGGGAAAGGGCCGGACCGGAGGATGACCCCGAGGGCGAGGCCGAGCAAGTAGCACTGGCTGGCTGATGTCAACATGTGACGGCTTCAGCAGCGGAACGGAGACCGTCTCACGACGACCCCCCATGTCCAAAACGAATGTGGAAGGGCCACCAGGGCCAGATTTACGTAAAAGCTTCACAAACTTAGGCTTAGGGCCTCGAGATCTAGGGGGGCCTCGCAGAGCCAGATTTACCACTTGGCTTCATAGGCTGAAGCCTAGAGCCTCGAAATCTAGGGGGCTTCCGGCCAAGGCAGGACACCTACCATTCAACTCTGGGCGGTCCCCCCTCTCTATCTATCTCTCTCTCTCTGTCTGTCAATCTCCGTCTACGCCGTCCATCTGTATCCGTGTCCGGGCCGCCGGGCTCCGCACTCCGCTCGCTCCTCATCCGCCGGCAAGGCAGGCCGCCTTGCACATGTGCACTGCTACGGCCAGCACATCCTCCCACCTGCACATGTGCACAACCACGGCCAGCACATCATCGGCCGCCCTGCGCATGCGCACTGCCATGGCAACTGATCGGCGCTGGCCACTTTCTTCTTCGCTTTGAATTGTGGGAGATCTGGCCGCCATTGCTGTCCAGTCACCGACTCGCCGCGACCATTGAAAACCAACACAGAATCACTCCCTGACCCTGGATCTGGAGTAACTCCCTGGAGAAACTCTTGCTTCTGGTTTCCTGGTCCTTCATAAATATTCTAAATGGAATTTAAACTGGAGGTGGTGGAGGGCTGAACAATAACAGCCTATTGCATTTTATCTGTTTATTTATTGTGTATATATATGGTCAATGGTATATAAACACACTGAACTTTTATCTCCTGCTCAGTATTATGTTTACATATTCTGTTGTGTTGCAGCAAGCAAGAATTTCATTGTCCTATCTGGGACACATGACAATAAAACTCTCATGACTCTTGACTTGGACTTAAGCAAAAAAGGGTTCTTCGGGAAAAAAGAGGTACCTTAAATTTAGTTGCGTCTGGTTGGGTAACTATGGTAAGGTGAAGATTATTCCATGCTTTAATTGTGCGGGGGAACTCCATGGAGCAGCCAGCAACTCTGGATAGAAGAAATTGGGTGACGTTTCGGGTAGAGACCCTTCTTTAGACTCCCTCTGGTTTTAGTGGGTTTTGGTTTAATTTAAAGATACAACGTGGAAACAGGCCCTTCGGCCCAACAAGTCCATGCTGACCACCGATCACCCGTGCACTACTTCTATCCCACACATTGGCAGAGTAAGTCAGGAGTCAAGAGTGTTTTATTCTCTCATGTCCCAGTTAGAACAATGAAATCCTTACTTGCAGCAGCACAACAGAATATCTAAACATAGTACTCTGTAAACAATGTTATAAACGAGAAAACAAAACGATGAATATTTATATATGAATATATAACTATAGTATCGTGTGTGTAGGAAGGAACTGCAGATGCTGATTTAAACTGAAGATAGACACAAAAAGCTGGAGTAACTCAACAGGTCAGACAGAAACTCTGGACAAAAGGAAAATATTATGTTTTGGGTTGGGTCTGAAATAGGTTCCTGCACACCTTTGGAATGTGGAAGGAAACAAGAGCACCCGGAAAAAACCCATGCGATCAAAGGGAAAAGTAGCAAACTCCATACAGACAGCACCCATATTCAGGATCAATTCCGGGTTTCTGGCGCTTTTAGGCAGCAACTTTATGGCCAATGTACTGCCCCATAGTCTTGAACTTAATTAAAACATACAGTAGCTGTAAAGGGGGACATAGACATGGAGAATTAAAACTTATCAACTTATCAACGTATAATTTTTTGTGTGTTGGAAAACAAAGTATAGTGGCACAGCTGGTAGACTTGCTGCCTCACACGCCAGAGATCTGTGTTTGATCCTGTCCTCGGGCACTGTGTGTTGAATTTGCACATTCTCCCTGCAAGCGTGTGGGTTTACTCCCACATCCCAAAGACGCATTGGCTTTGTAGGTTAACTTGTATCTGTAAAATTGCCCCTAATGTGTACGGAGTGGTCGCGTAAAGTGGGATAACAGAACTTGTGTGAATGGGTGACAAAAATGTTGGAGAAACTCAGCGGGTGAGGCAGCATCTATGGAGCAAAGGAAATAGGCGACGTTTCGGGTCGAGACCCTTCTTCAGACTGATGTGAGGGTGGGGGGGACGGGAAGAAGGAAGAGGTGGAGACAGTGGGCTGAGGGAGAGCTGGGAAGGGGAGGAGAAAGCAGGGATTACCTGAAATTGAAGAAGTCAATGTTCATACCGCTGGGGTGTAAACTGCCTAAGCGAAATATGAGGTGCTGCTCCTCCAATTTACGGTGGGCCTCATTCTGGCCATGGAAGAGGCCAAGGACAGAATGGTTGGATTCAGAATGAGAGGGGGAGTTGTAGTGCTGAGCCATCGGGAGATCAGGTTGGTTATTGTGGACCGAGCGGAGGTGTTGGGTGAAGCGATCGCCAAGCCTTCGCTTGGTCTCACCGATGCAGAGCAGCTGACACCTAGAGCAGTGGATGCAATAGATGAGGTTGGAGGAGGTGCAGGTGAACCTCTGCCACACCTGGAAAGACTGCTTGGGTCCTTCAATGGAGTCAAGGGGGGAGGTAAAGCGACAAGTGTAGCATTTCCTGCGGTTGCATGGAAAGTGCCAGGAGAGGGGATGATTTGGGTGGGGAGGGACGAATTGACCAGGGAGTTATGGAGGGAGCGGTCTCTGCGGAAAGCCAACAGGTGAGGAGATGGGAAGATGTGGCCAATGGTGGGATCCCATTGGTAGACATAAAAGCTGGAGTAAATCAGCGGGTAAGGCAGCATCTATGGAGCGAAGGAATAGATGACGTTTCCGGTCGAGACCCTTCTTCAGATTGATGTCGGGGGGGAGGACACGAAAAAGAAAGGAAGAGGTGGAGACAGTTTGTTGTGGGAGAGCTGGGAATGGGAGGGGAAGGAGGGAGAAAACAAGGACCATCTGAAATTAGAGAAGCCAATGTTCATACCGCTGGGGTGTAAACTACCCAAGCAAATATGAGGTGCTGCTCCTCCAATATGCGGTAGGCCTCACTCTGGCCATGGTGGAGGCCCAGGACAGAAAGGTCGGTTTCGGGAAGGGGGGTTGAAGTGTTGAGCCACCGGGAGATCAGGTTGGTTATTGCGAACTGAGTGGAGGTGTTGTGCGAAGCGATCGCCAAACCTGCGCTTGGTCTCACCGAGGTTGATCATTCGCTGAATAATCTAACCACATTTTTGGAAGTGGAAAGAAATAATAGAAATTGCATTCATTGCAATGTGTAAAAAGTGTGAGATACTGTATTATAATTTTGCTGCATGTCATTGTGGTATATATCATGTCTTGATTGGTGAATATGTTTAGTTTGTGACTTTATTTGAAGCTGAAATAATATGTGAATGCTTCATTGAGCATAATTCCGACAGGTAACTACGCACTTCGTCCGAGCACATTATCGCACGCATTATGCAAGCCATCTTAAATGACCATCCAATCTTTCATTTGGCAACTTAAAAAGCTGCCAAGGTTGCCCGGCTGACAACAGAGAAAAAAAATGAAGTGAGAACCCTGCAAGGTGTATAATATTTTTGACACTGTCATAGGCCTTTCTTACATATGCTGTCACAATGCACTGTAGCCTCTAAACAACCCTTCAGTAATTTTCTTGCTCTCCATTTCAGAATAATAGTGTTTTAAGCCAATAACTTGACACTTGCACTGGCATAAATAAATAAATAAATAAGCGCAGCTTTCCAACCCCTTATCTCATTGGCCGCGCTCAGCATCAAATCGGTGTCAATCTGGTGGACCATCTTCCTCTAGTCATGGGGATGTGGGATTGGGAGGGGCCTCACAAGTGGATCAGCTTAGGGCCTCTCTTCATCTAAATCCGGCCCTGAGGGCCATGCTCGAGGCCCTTGAATGGTCCTTCGTACGGCTTCGGAAGAGGTGCGCGTCCGATGCAGGAAAACCAACGGGCAGTCCTGGAGAGTGGAAGGAATGTGCGGCCTACACGAACCGTGGCAAGACGTCAGCACCGGTGCCAGCTTGCCCACCATGTCTCGAAACCGTTGCAGGGCGGCTGATGGCTGCTCCGCCTGGCCCTGTGCTGATGGTATGAACTCATCAGGCACTGTCAGCGGGGCCCCATACACCAACTCAGCTGAGGAGGCGGCCTAGTCCTCTTTGGGCGCGGTGAGGCCACCCAGCAAAACCCACGGCAATTCGTCGACCCAGTCCAGGTCCTTGAGCCGAGCCTTCAGGGCATCCTTGAGTTGCCGGTGGAAACGCTCCACCAGGCCGTTCTCCTGCAGATAATACGCAATGGTGCAGCGCAGGTTAACCCCGAGGAGGCGGGCCATGGCCGACCACAGTTCAGATGTGAACTGAGGCCCCCGGTCGGACGTAATGTCCAGCATCACTCCAAATCGGGCAATCCAGTGTGCCGCCAAACCACGGGCACGTGGCCGCAGAGGTGTCTGCCAATGGAACCGCTTCCGGCCACCGCGTGAAACGGTCGACCATGGTCAGGAGGTGGGTGAAGCCCGGAGAAGGCTGCAGCGGCCCCACGTTGTCCACGTGGATATGGTCAAACCGCTGCCGTGAGAGACGGAACTCCTGGACCGGTGCCCGCGCATGCCGCTGTACCTTGGCAGTTAAGCACGGGATGCAGGTGGCTCAATGTCCAACCTGCTTGCGCAACCCATGCCACATGAAACGGGAAGCCATGAGGGCTGTGGTCGCCCCGAGTGGAAGGGTGGGCCATCCCGTGGAGCACCTCGAACACTCAATGCCAGGCGATGGGGACGATGGGCCGCGGCTGATCAGTCGAGATGGCACACAGCAGCCTCGCACCTCCGGGGCCATATGGAACGTCCTCCGCACCGACCAGCTCCACACAACTCCATACGGTTCCGGTGATCAAAGTGGGACCGGCCCCGCGAGGCCGTACGGCTCAAGCGACCACATTAGGTCGCGCTTGCCGCTGGAGTCGCATGCTCGTGGGACAGGCCCTTTAGATCGCGCTTGCCGCATGGATTCGCATGCTCGTGGGACAGGCCCTTAAGTTTCACACTTACCTGAGGCATTTTAAAACTTACCGCTGGAGTACCGATGCACCTCCCAGCCGGTCATTGCGCCATGAGTCAAACGTAATGACGCAAATGCGGACTGGCGGGGTTCTTCACGGAATCACTCACGTGACTCCGAAGTAAAATGGGTGATTGATGGTCGGCATGAGATTGTGCTTTGATCAACTGTTTTGGTATGTTTTAGAAAAATTGTAGGAACCACAATCAAACATCGCCCATGGTTTGGTACTTGAGTGCATTGTAAATATTGGTGTAGAAAGGAACTGCAGATGCTGTTTTAAACCAAATGTGGACACAAAAAGCTGGAGTAACCCAGCGGGTGAGACAGCATCTCTGGGGAAAAGGGGTACGTGAGGTTTGGGATTGAGACCCTGCATCAGTATTTTCTTAAATATGAGTCTGGGAAGATGAACAAGGCATACAGTTGATGCAAAATTATACCTGTTGTGCTGCTTGTGGTGGGAGTGGTTTTAGATGTAGTTGGCTCTAAAATGGAAAAGAGAAAAGACACATTGATAACAAAGGCACCATAATCATTTGAAAGTAATAAAACATAATTCTATGACAAAACATTTCAACTACTGAAGAGAAAATAAAAGTTGGTGCTCAATAAGATTTGAGCAATATATTGTTCTATTGTTTTATTGGAACTTGGAGATCTAACTAAATTCATGCTCTTGATTTTCATGGACTGTTAATGCTATGGATTGTAATTTGTTCTTGGTCTTATGCATGACAGGTCATCTGTTATTCCACAGCAAATAATTTGGTCTTCTGGTAGTGAATGCTTTGCAATTCTGCCTGCAGGTTTCAATCTACATTTGTGATGTGATTGTAATGTGATGAATAGTTTAATAGTGATATTTTTTACACATTGCTGAATATTAAATTGCATGTAAATTACTTGAATCAGAAATTTTAACTGGATGAGATATCACAGACAATACAACATTAAATGGTTTTAATTTGGGGATGACAGTCAAAACTAGAACTTTGAATAATAACAGAATCAAATACACAGGACAAGATGTTAAGAAGTCCCTTGTGCCAATAGGTGGGGAGCATTTCACGACATTCGTTGATTGTTGAGAGTGGTAGATGCTCAACATTGGTGGGGGGCGGGGGGGGGGGGGGGGGGATACGTATATCTTGGCCTGGGTAACCTTCAGGACAGTTGGGCACAGGACACATCATCAGTAGTGTACCCTTGCATCACTGGGTGTTTCGGCCTTTTAACACTATACACCCTCCACAAGGGCGGCCCGCTGCAGGATGATCAGCCCTCAGCGCGTGTCCCGTGTCAAACCGTCCCAAAGATTCACCCTGAAGTACTTGGGGCCCAGCATGGGTCTTTCCGCTTGAGCCAAATCCACCGGCTGCTTCTTTCAGCCGCCTCTGAGAGTGATCTTATGGTCTTCCGCAGAGCCTGACCGTGGATTCAAAGCTCCTTCAGCAGTCTGATGGTAGATGACGCAACAAATCCTCTGCATCCCACTTCAACTGGATAGACTTTGGTGTTCCAGCCACGCTGCGTTGCCTCTGCTGCAAGCTCTGCGTAGCGCAGCTTCTTACGCTCATAGGCCTCCTCAACAGAGTTCTCCCATGGAACTGTGAGCTCTATGATGTAAGCAGTCTTCTGTGAAGGGGACCAGAACACCAAGTCTGGCCTGAGGTTGGTGGAAGCAATTTCAGGTGGAAAAATTAGTTGTTGGCCGATGTCCGCCAGCATCCTCCAGTCGCGGGCCCTGCATAGGTTTCCTTCTTCTGATCTGGTGGAAGGATGTTTAGATGTTTTCTGTCCTTTTCGGACAAAGGTTGTTGCCCTTAGGGAGGGGGGGGGGGGGGTTGCTTGCTCTCGGAGGCAAGGAGTTGGTCGCACACCGCCTGTTCTCAAGGGCTGATGCCAGGCTTTTTAGTACCTGATTATGCCGCCACGTGTATCTCCCTTGCATGAGGCTGGTCTTGCAGCCTACCATGATGTGTTTGAGGGTCGCTGGAGTTGGGCAGAGGGCACAGGTTGGATCCTCGCCGTACCACTGATGGAGGTTTTTTGGTGATGGAAGCACGTCATGTCGCTCTGATGATGAAGCTGATCTTGCTTGCTTCCATTTCCCATAGTTCTTTCCAGCTGATCTTCCTCCACTCCACACCTTCCCACTGCATCCATTGCCCCTGTTTTGCAAGAGAGACCGCCTTTGCACTTCTTGCGGCCTCCTCCTGTCGCCGCACCTCCTCGACCACCAATGTCCTCCGCTCTGATGTTGTGGCCTTTCGCCAAGTTGGTTTACTTGTCGTAAGGCCAAAGCCTCCTCTTCCCTGCTGGACTTGCCCCACGATGTCTTTGTGCCTCAGGGCTGATGAAGCTTGCTGTACTGCATCAGATGGTGTCCACTTCCGGCCAGTTACTAGGGGCAGCGCAACAGCACTGATGGTCTTGTCTCTAGAGTCCCTCAGTGTCATCTGGAGTCTTACTTTAGAACACTTGTATTCCTCTGTTAGACTAGTGAGAGGTAGTTCCAGGACCCCTTTGCCATATAGGCCGATGTTAGTTAGACATCGTGGGACCCCGAGCCATTTCTTCGCGTATGAAGTTATGGTTCGCTCCAGCTTCTCCACAGTTGTTATTGGGGCTTCATAAACGGTCAGTGGCCACATTGTCCGAGGAAGGAGTCCAAACTGTAGGCACCAGAGCTTCAGTTTCCCAGGCAGTAGGGTCTGATTGATGTTCTCCAGGCCGTTGACAATTTCTTGCCTTAGTTGTTGCACCTGCTCTTTGTCCTTGAGACTTGCGTTGTACCATCTGCCCAGGCTTTTAACTGGCTGTTCAGACACTGTTGGTATTGGGTCGTCACCGATACAGAACCTTGTGTCTCTAAGCACCCCCTTGACTATGGAGATGCTTCGAGATTTACTTGGTTTGATTTTCATTCGGGCCCACTTGATGTTCTCCTGCAGCTTTCCAAGTAGCCGCTTGGTGCATGCTGCAGTAGTGGTTAGTGTTGTCATGTCGTCAATGTATGCCCTGATGGGTGGCAGACAGAGCCCAGCCCTGGTTCGTTCACCGCCCACCACCCATTTTGAGGCCCTGATGATGACTTCCATGGCCATTGTAAAGGCCAAGGGTGAGACTGTGCAGCCTGCCATGATGCCTACTTCCAAGCGCTGCCATGTTGTACTGAAGTCAGCTGTTGTGAAGCACAGCTGCAGGTCTTGGAAATAGCTCTTGACCAGTGTGGTGATGTGCTCTGGTACATGGAAAAAGGCAAAAGATTCCCAAAGGAGTTCATGGGGAACTGAACCAAATGCATTGGCCAGATCGTGGAAGATCACATGTAGGTCTGTTACGACTCCCGAATGCAAGTACTTCAGAGCCGCGTAACACAAGTCAAAAACCAGGTTCAGGTTCAAAAACAGTTTTAATTATTCATTGGAACACAAAACCCAAACCTGATTTAAACAACCCAGTCAGGGATATGGATAAACCGACAAACAATTTAACAATGCTCCAGCCAGCCACGCAATGGGCCGTCGAACCGGAGATTCCAAAACCTGCCCAAAGAGATACAACCCTGAAACCAAAATACACGAAAACTCTAAGGTCAGCCCTTATCCGTCCCAATTCAATATCTGTTAACAAGGAATGGTGAAAATACACAAAGTTCTATGCCATGTGGTCAGGCTTCCTCGGCCCACACCAGCAGTCTGCTCATCAGTCAGGGTCGACGAAGAAGAGAGAGAATCCTGGGAAGCTCTGGTATTTATACTTCAGATGAGTCACCCGTCACCTGACGCAGCTTGGCCAATCGGGTACAGGAGCCTTTAACCCCTCGATTCCAGACTCACAGCCACGAGGCCTGTACTTGGGATAGAAACAGAGAAAGGTAAGTACATAGCATTCACCAGGAGGGGGAAGCGCCTAACACCCCCACCCAAAGATACTGAATAAGTTTCTGAAAATGAACAAAAAAATCACCACCAAATTTCAGCAACTATTCAGTAGCACAGACATCACTGGCGCGACAATGCATCAGCCAATACATTATCTTTGCCACGGATATGCCAGTCAAATGAGACAACCGCAAGGGAAGCGTCTCCAAAGCCTCAGAGTTACTCAGCTTTCCCTGCGTTACTGCCACAGACAACCGTGCCTCCCCCACATCACCACCCGTGTCAGGGGGCAGCACCACTGCAGCCAAAACAGGCTTAGAAGGACATAGCTCCGACCCATCAACCTCCACAGGCTCCTGCTCATGGTACTGTTTCATCATGTTGACATGACAGAGCTGAGTCTTACGCCTCCGATCAGGGGTACCAATAACGTAATCCCTCTCACCAACCTTCTTAACCACCTGATAGGGACCGCTATACCGAGCCTGCAGACTGGAACCAGGAATAGGCAACAACACCAGGACCTTGTCACCTGGAGAAAAATTCCTACTAGAAGCCTTCCTGTCGAACCAGTCCTTCATCCTAGACTGAGCAGAGGCAAGATTACCCATTGCCAGTTCGCATGCCCTCCTCAGTCTAGAGCGAAAAGTACAGACGTGGTCTAAAATACTACGTTTTGTATCCTCCTGCAACCATTTCTCCTTCAGGACCCTCAACGGACCACGTACAGTATGCGCGAACACCAGGTCAGCAGGACTGAACCCTAAAGACTCCTGCACGACCTCACGCATCGCAAACATAACTAGATGAACTCCCTCATCCCAGTCTTTTTCAAACTCCAGGCAGTAAGTCCTCAACATAGATTTCAAAGTATGGTGAAACCTCTCGAGAGCTCCCTGGCTCTCAGGATGATACGCACTGGAGTAACAATGCTTAATATCTAACAACTTCATTACCTGACCAAAAACCTTCGACATGAAGTTGGTACCTTGGTCACTCTGCACAACCTTGGGCAAACCGAACAACGAAAAAAACTTAGTGAGAGATTTAACAATTGCAGGGGCAGTAATTCTACGCAAAGGGACCACCTCCGGAAAGCGGGTAGTCGCACACATAATTGTTAATAAAAACTTGTTGCCCACCCTTGTCCGAGGTAGAGGGCCCACACAATCAACTAGAATCCGCTCAAACGGCTCACCGACCACAGGGATTGGATATAAAGGCGCAGGAACAATCGATTGGTTCGGCTTTCCTGCCCCCTGGCAAATGTGACAACACCTGCAGTGCTGTTTCACGTCCTTTTTCAACCCTGGCCAAAAAAAATTCCGTAAGATGCGGTCATACGTCTTATTGACCCCCAAATGTCCACCCAGAGGACCATCATGAGCCAAACAGAGTATCTCGTCCCTATACCGACGAGGCATCACAATCTGATCAACCACGCTCCAATCATCATGCCCAGATATATCCAAGGGAGACCACTTTCGCATCAGTAAGCCATCCCTTAGAAAATACCCCTTTGCTGTGGAATCCATATCCCCCTCAGGCACTGCGCAGTCAAACAGATCAGATAAACCTGGATCACTCTTTTGCTCCTCAACCAGCCGGTCACGTGACAGTGACACCGGCACATTTCCAGACACTATCCCATCTTGAGATGGAGAAACACCCTTCACCACACAGGATCTATCATCCTGATCCCCAAAAATGCTCTCACTCAGGTCCACCACATCCTCAAACTTCGCCTGGCTCTTAGCCATAGCCCTCGTGACAGCACAAGCTGCGAAGACCTTTGGATGCTGCATAGCCAATCTATCAGGACTCTGCACCATCGGAACAGCCGTCACCTCAGGAGTGACTAAAACTCTACCTCCTGCCAAGTCATTCCCCAAAATCACAGAAACTCCCCCAACGGGAAAACACGGCCGTAACCCATCAGTTACCCGGCCTGAAACCAACTCGGACTCGAGACGCACGGTATGCAAAGGCACTACCATGTCATCCATCGCGAATCCTACCACTGGGACACTTGACCCAACCGATGATTCCCCAGAAAACGGCAGAACACCATCCAATATAAAGGACTGAGTAGCACCAGTATCACGCAAGATGGATACTGGAACTCTATCACCCCCATCCTCTAGAGAAACAAAACCATTCATGATGAACGCAGAATAATTCCTACACTCATCAGACTCAGGCACCTCAGGTACGACAGGTGCCTTCTGTGCACCCACCAAAGCCACAGGCTTTGCATTTTTCTGCTTCAGAATGGGACACGACTTTAACATGTGCCCTCTCCTTCTACAATAGTAGCACACAGGACCTTCATTAGTCCTCACATTTCCGTCAACCTTATCAGCTCGGACCTCCCCCTGTATCAACGTGCTGCCACTTGCAGGCACAGAAACAGCTTTGACACTGCCACCGGCGACACCACCACGATCAACCGGCCGTGCACCAAAACTATAGGATCGCCCAACAAAATCAGATTTATGAGTCAATACATACTCATCTGCCAACACCGCAGCCTTAGACACCTCATTCACCTTCTGCTCATTAAGGTAAGTAGTAACCCTCTCAGGGAGACAGTTCTTAAAGTCTTCCATAATCATCAAGGCCCGCAGTAGCTCAAAATCCTTCACTCCTTGAGAAGCGCACCACCTGTCAAAAAGTGCCTCCTTCTCCCTAGCAAACTCCACATAAGTCTGACTATCAAACTTCCTAAAGCGCCGGAACTTCTGCCGGTACGCCTCTGGAACTAATTCATAAGCCCTTAATACTGTAGACTTCACACACTCATAGTCCAGACTGCTTTCAACAGATAAAGACGAGTACACCTCCCGTGCTTTACCCACAAGGACACACTGTAATAGCAAGGTCCACACGTCCCTAGGCCACTTCAAGGACAAAGCCACCCGTTCAAACACTGTGAAATACTTGTCCACATCCTTCTCACGAAACGGGGGAACCAGGCGGATGTTCTTGCTCATATCAAACTCCCGTTCCCTAGAAAAAACCCGGGAATTATCTATTTCTTTTTCCCGCAGCTGAAATTCAGCCCTTTTGGTTTCCTCCTCAAGCTCAAGCCGTTTCATTTCAAGAACATGCATGAGCTCTTTCTCTTTTAACAAAGAGGCAATTCTCTGTGACTCAAGCTCCATCTCCTTCAGTTTAATGACGGCCTCCATGTTCTGAACTGGCTGAACAGAAGGTGGGGGACTGTCTGCACCACCAGGCAAAACCCCACCCTCCACCAACGCAGCCCACAACTCCGATTTAATGGAGTGTTTCTTTGAATGCTTGTCAATAGTCACGGCATAGTTCTCAGCCAGCAAAATCAAATGCTCCTTCGTACATCTATCAAACAACTCCCGACTAGGAGCCTCAACATATTCTTTCACCTTAAATTCCATTTCTAATGTAGCACCAAACCACCAGCTAAAACTTGGGCACTAATGCTACCACAAACAGGGAAGAAAAAATTCCCTCACAACACACAGACTTCCTCAGTCCAGAAGCCTACCAGAAAACCCCCTAAAAACGTCTAGGGTCCTCAAAACTTAGGACGAGCCTCCATTTGGTTACGACTCCCGAATGCAAGTACTTCAGAGCCGCGTAACACAAGTCAAAAACCAGGTTCAGGTTCAAAAACAGTTTTAATTATTCATTGGAACACAAAACCCAAACCTGATTTAAACAACCCAGTCAGGGATATGGATAAACCGACAAACAATTTAACAATGCTCCAGCCAGCCACGCAATGGGCCGTCGAACCGGAGATTCCAAAACCTGCCCAAAGAGATACAACCCTGAAACCAAAATACACGAAAACTCTAAGGTCAGCCCTTATCCGTCCCAATTCAATATCTGTTAACAAGGAATGGTGAAAATACACAAAGTTCTATGCCATGTGGTCAGGCTTCCTCGGCCCACACCAGCAGTCTGCTCATCAGTCAGGGTCGACGAAGAAGAGAGAGAATCCTGGGAAGCTCTGGTATTTATACTTCAGATGAGTCACCCGTCACCTGACGCAGCTTGGCCAATCGGGTACAGGAGCCTTTAACCCCTCGATTCCAGACTCACAGCCACGAGGCCTGTACTTGGGATAGAAACAGAGAAAGGTAAGTACATAGCATTCACCAGGAGGGGGAAGCGCCTAACAAGGTCTCTCTTCTCCTTCTTAGCTGCTTGGATCTGTTGCCAGATCATGCTTGTATGCTCCAAGCAGCCCGAAAATCCTGGAATTCCTGCTTTCTGTACAGATGTATCAATGTACTTGTTTGTTACCAGATAGGTGGACAGCCTTTGTGATACAATGCTGAAAAAGATTTTCCCTCGACGTTGAGGAGACATATTGGCCGGAATTGGCTGATGTCTGACGCATCCTTTTCTTTAGGTATTAGCACCCCGCCGGCCCTTCGCCACGCCTTAGGTATTGTTTGCTTCTTCCACACCACCCTCATGAGCTTCCATAGAAAGCGTAACACATCCGGTGCGTTCTTGTGGAGCTTGTATGGTACTCCGTTTGTCCCCGTAGCTGATGCTGCTCTTGCTCGCCGGACAGTGTTCTCTACCTCTTTCCATCTTGGAGGGCTGGTGTCCAGGTTGAATTCAGGTGGTTGAATAGGCGGGATGTCATGTGGGATGACTAACTGCTCATGCCTTTTCGTGTCTTGGTGGGCCTTTTCCAGGTGTTCCTCCAATTCCCGTTTTGATGTTTTCAAAGTTCCACTTTTTTCCTTTGCGAAGAGGTCTTTGATGAACTTGAAAGGGTCTTTGTAGAACCGTGTTCTTGTGTGTTCTTTCTTCTTGCGAAGTTTCCTCAAGTTCTCTGCTTTTCGCAAGGTTGCCAATTGGCTCCTGATGTCCTCTTGGAGTAGCATGAGACCTTCTCTCTCTGCGTCAGTTGCTTTTTTCCATTGCTTTTTCAACTGTCTCCTCTCTCTGATTAGCCTCTCGATCTCCTGCTGCCTCTTGGACTTGATTGGTGTTGGTAATTTCTTTCCACCTCTCCCTTTACGCACCCCAAACCATTCTTCTCCATAGCTGTAGATTGTGTTGCCCTTCCTTTCAAGCTTTTCCACTGCTGTGCCCGCTTGTTGCTCCAAGATATGTATAAGGTCACTGTTGACCGTCTCCCACTCTTTCTTTTCAACAGCTTTGGGCCATTTCACTCCAGGTTTGTGCCCTTTGATCTTTCCTTCCAATGGAGGTCTTTGTCGTTGTTGCGTGGGCTTCTCCACCGGCATTTCTGTGCTTGTATCACCCTCTTCAGTGACATGGGTGCTGATGCTCTGCGAACTTTAGTTTGAGTCCCGTCGCTGTGCTTCACTCGACTGATTTGACTGGTTGCTTCGTAAGAAGTACTGGTCAATGCGAGGCCTATGTCTCTGCTCTCTCAAGCACTTTTTCTTCCCTTGGTGGATCTTCAAGCCCTTCACTGATGTAATTTTCTCCCAACCACAAATGCACACCTGAAGTTTGTGTCCCGCAGCTGTTGTGGATGTCTCATATGCCATCCTCACCTTGTCCGTAGTAGTTTCTGTTCCTGGGTCTGTAACCGTGTTATCAATCAGTGAGCCATCTTGCGCCCCCGCTCTCGCAGGCTCTAGGGGTATTCTCCTTAATTTACTTTTAGTAGCATACACGGTAACAAGACAATTTTTTTGAACAATTGCCCTTAGGAATAACTTTTGAAATAACTATTGGAATGTCTTTTGGAATAACTATTAACAATACAAGGAACCTCTCAAGGTTGTTGTTGACTCAGTTGCATAGGAAGTCAAAGAAACCAAAACTTCATATGCAGAAAAAAATGTGAGTAAAAATACTGGGCTGTGCTTGGATGTCTACTCTTATAAGTTATTTAAAATACCCCTAAAATTCTAAGCAGACTACAGTTACTTGTTTTCTTTTTGAAAACAAATATTAGTATCTTGTAATCAGCTACCAGGTAACGTAGCCATGGACCTGTTGCTAATTTCCAATTGACAAAGATTCCAAGATTCGGTGAGGGGATTTCAATATTGACAGGATTTACATCTGCGTCAAATGTGTTTGGCATGAAAATTATTGCCCAGAAATGGCTGCATATGTACCACCAATTACTGCATTACTGTGTGGTTCGTAATGTTTAAATTATTCTTCCTGCTTGGAGATGAGCATGGTTTGGTACTTGAGTGCATTTTAAATATTGGTGTAGAAAGGAACTGCAGATGCTGGTTTAAACCAAATGTGGATGCAAAAAGCTGGAGTAACCCAGCGGGTGAGACAGCATCTCTGGGGAAAAGGGATAGGTGACATTTGGTATTGAGACCCTGCATCAGTACTTTCTTAAATATGAGTCTGGGAAGATGAACAAGGCATAAAGTTGATGCAAAATTATACCTGTTGTTGTGCTGCTTGTGGTGGGAGTGGTTGTAGGTGTAGTAGTAGTTGTGGTTGGCTCTAAAATGAAAAAGGAAGAGAAAAGACACATTGATATCAAAGGCAACATAATCATTTGAAAGTAATAAAACACAATTCTATGACAAAATATTTCAACTACTGAAGAGAAAATATGTTGGTGAAGAAATGCTCAATAAGATCTGAGCAATATGTTGTTTTATTGGAACTTGGACATCTAACTAAATTAATGCTCTCGATTTTCATGGACTGATAATGCTATGGATTGCGTTATATTCCGCACAGTAGAATGAATAACAACTTACACGCAGGCTGCCTGGATCACAAGAGAGATTTATTACCCAATATTCCCTACTTATATACACACCAACTCATTAGCATATACATGAATATGCATGAATACATTACACTGCTCTCCTTTTTTTAAGTATTATATCTAAGTACACAGTTATAATTTTCTTGTTGTGATACTTGATTTAAACCAGTATTTATGAAATCTTAAATGATAAACATAATATATATATTTTACATATTTACACATTTTCATTCTACCTAGACAGTGAGTTACTTAACTTAAAAACCTAATCTGACTACTGGTTTACGGATCCTGCCTGATCGTCTAACAGCAACAGGTGTAACAGGTTTAGGTGTTGACTCAACTGTTCGCTTGTTTGGCTCTGTTTTAGTACTCTGAATTTGACCAGCGCAATCTGTTCCTTTGTCTGTACTAACTGAACTTTGTGTTTCAATCACAGTTGGCTCTTCCAACTCACTTTCAGAAAAAACTCAGGGATTAGGACTTCATGCTCAGTTTTTGGTTCATCTTTGGCTGGAATAATTTGATCAACATGAATACTTTTGATCCTCGCTCCAACTTCAACTAAGTATCTTTTTGCTCCACAAACTTCCACTGAATTGACTTCATGCTTACTATGCCAGGATATTCGGCATGAAGTTCGTTCATAATTTTACTTCAGAGTCACGTGAGTGACTACGTGAAGAACCCCGCCAGGACGCATGCGTGTCATATCGCTACACGCATTGCAACGAGGCACAGCAGGGGGAACGACGTTCCCTTAAAGGCAACATTTGAAAGCCGGGAACAGCAGGTAAGGAGACTCTGCGTTCCAGAATTTGAAAGTCGGGAACAGCAGGTAAGAAGACTGCGTTCCTTCCACTTACCTTTTAGGTGGAGACATGCACCGGATCCACGAAGGCTGCGGGAAAGCTGGGGGGGGGAGAACCGCGGAGTTGCGGGCAGCCGGCAGCAGCAGCCAAAGGCACGCTAATCTCCCGTAATGGGAACAGCTGTGCCCGACTTCGCTCCTGACTTCGCTCCCGCACCGGCCAAGCCGGGCGGGAGAGGGAAGCAAAACCTAACAGGGTCGTTGACTCCGAGGAGTCCGACTCTGAATAGCCGCGAGCGGCCAGTGCCCGTGCGCACTGGAGCCGGTTGGAGCGGCTGGGATCGGGGGAACAAAGCAGCCGCGACGGCCAGTGCCCGTGAGCATTGGAGCCAGTTGGAGCGGCTGCAGGATGGGGCAACAGCAGCCGGGAGTGGCCTATGCTCGAGAGCATAAGAGCCAGTTGGAATGGCTGCTGGAGGAAATACCCCAAAGTGGCAGGAGATGGAGGCTAGCCACAGTGGGCAGTTAGTAAGCCCCACAGCAGTACCTTGTGTAGGGCTGCACAGTGTTTCTCCCTCATCAGAGGGGAACACCGATGGTCAATCCTGGGCTGGCTGCAGGAACTGGAGCAGGAGCGGCTTCAGGAGCAGCCGCGACGACCAGTGCCCGTGAGCATTGGAGCCGGGTGGAGTGGCTGCAGGAACTCGAGCAGGAGCGGCCTCAGGAGTAGCGGCTTCAGGAGCAACCGCAATGGCCAGTGACCATGTGCATTGGAGCCGGTTGGGTGCCCGAGAGCATCGGAGCCAGCTGGAGCGGCTGTTGGAGCAGGTAAGTGGCAGGCTCCGGGAGATGGAGACTAGTCACAGGGGGCAGCTAGTAAGTCCTACAGCAGTACCTCTTGTAGGGCTGCACAGTGTTCTCCCTCATCAGAGAGGAGTATAGGTGGTCAATTCTGGGCTGCACCTGAACAGGGGTGCAGAACATACCCCTAGTGCACATGGGGTGCAGAAAACCTATTGGAAGACACTTACCATCAGGGAACTGCAAAACACTGAATGTTCCCAGTATCAACCAGTGTATTTGAAAACATGGCAAGGCAGGGAATTGAAACGAAAGAAAATTCTAAAAGTCCTAACAGCGGGACGGGTTCGCCCACACAATAAACAAAAAGACATGACACTAGATCACCAGGATGCACTGGCCTTATTTTGCAAACTACCAATACGAGTAACAGCATTAGGAAGAAGTACCATCCAACCGGCTTTAGACCCTAATTTGCAGGCCAATGCAAACCTGGAACCTCCATACCTCCAATATTAAAATTTGGAGGCATCTTATCTTAACAGGTAAAGAATTTGACATAGAGGGAAACCCTGGGGCACATTAAGCAACGTCTAAAAACTACTTCCTGGGGAATGCGCTAACCCTCAACACAGACCCAACTACAGATCCAGACACCGGCACCTCAACGACCACGGAGGATGCCGAAATAGTAACAAACCTACTAATAGTAACCATGGAGGAAGGTGGGTCTGGCTCCTTACGAGGTTGGTGGGAGATTACAGTTCTATCTGGATGCATAGAATATATTACTACCGACACTTATATTTCAGAAGTATAGGGGTATACCATAGAATAGTAAGATTAAACGAGAACTTACCAGTTTGAAGTTTGATCTTGATTTTATGAGGAGTTACGATGAGCGATTACGTGAAGGGCCGTCCGTCTGCATTCGCGTCAATCTTCAAAGCAACGGTGTTAAATCACAGATAAAAAAGAAGACCTGAGAATAGTAAGATTGTGAAAGCTTGAACTTCCATATGACCTTGATAATATGAGGGTGGGAGCGGTGGGCACGTAATCGCTCATCGTAACTCCTCATAAAATCAAGAGCAAACTTCAAACTGGTAAGTTCTCGTTTAATCTTACTATTTTACTTCGGAGTCACGTGAGTGACTACGTGAAGATTTCAAAGCTCTGTGATTTTACGCCGGTTACGAATCCAGGCGTCACACACTGAATGGATTGACCATGGATGCGTGTAATCATTAAAGCATTCAGACATTACGTAGTTAAGTAAAGAAACTGATGCTTTAAATGAAAGAATTTTTTTTTTAAAAGTTATCCCTCCCAACCTTGGGGGGGGGGAAACTAAGGGACAGAACTTAAAATGGTACGTGCAAACACCCCCAGTCTGGTTATAGGTTTGTTATAAAACCGGTGGACCGTTATTTCATTCGTCCATCCTGCAGCCACTAGGATGTCATCAAGGGGCACGTCCATAGCTCTTGCTGCCGACGTAGATGCAGCCCTGGTGGAGTGAGATTTAACCATATAAATGTTTACTCCTGGTACTCCATTACCTCTTTTGACCATCTGGAGATGGTTTGAGTTGACACCTTTTGGTGTGGTTTTTTATGGCTGATGAGGACCGATTGTTCTGTGCCTCTGAGATTCTCCGTAACTCTCAGATAGTGGTGTTAGTATGTTACCACCCACACAACCGTTGGTCCTCTGGATATGCCAAGAACTGGTCTCCATCCCTGGCATTCCTGGCCTGCTCTGTTTATCAGGTTCCTGAATAGGAATGTTATGTTGTTCATATTGGTGGTCATGTAGTCCAGCCGTAGCTTTTGCAGTGTCTGGACTCTTTGTCAGCATACCACCTTCAGGGTTAGATATAGGCGGTCCCTACTGTCAAAGTAGGGCTTGTACCACGCTCACATCCCATGTGTCAGTGTACCTTGGCCTTGGAGGTCTTAAATTGTAAATTCCCTTCATGAATTTTGTTGTAAAGGGGTGCGTTCCTATCGAACTGTGCCCTGCTTCCGGCATCAGATTGGAGGAGAGTGCGCCTCTGGCACTATAGATGCACCATAACTTAGTTTATAGTTATAGTACAGTTGATAGGAACTCCAAGACATCCGTTATCCGAACTGTGTTGTATTTGTTCGGACAGTCCTATGCCTTGAAATGGCCTCCTCAGAATCCGCAGACCAACAAGTTATACGTTCATATAGTGGATGATTGCTCCCTGTAACTGGGTTCACTAGGAGGTCCCTGCTCTTGGGTACAGCCATTACTGGCTGGACTATAATACCCAACATTTTTGGGAACCAGGCTTGAGTAGGCCAATCTGGCACTACCAATATGTCAAGCATCGGTTTGTAAGACAAATTGGCGTAAAGCATACATAAACTTTCCTCCCCAATTGAGGGAGAAAGCATCCACTGCCTTGCTCCTGGATCCAGCTCGCAGGACACATATCTGGGTAACTAATGGTTAGTCTAGATGCAAACGGATCAACATCTGGTATGCCAAATCGTGTAGTTATTTTGTTAAATACTGTCTGATTCAACATCCATTTTGTGTTGTTATTAAACATTCATGATCCAGCATCTGTCACCGTGTTATATCTACCTCGTAGATTTCCCAAATATTCCTCTCGATACACCAGTGCCAAATGAGGTTCGACAATCTGTCGTAAGATACAGATTTTACACCACCCTTGTTAATGGATATATGCCACCGCAGTGGTGTTATCAATCTGAATTTGAACAAGCACCAGTTGCATATCGCTACAGAGAACCTTGAGTCCATATGTGCCCCCAACAATTCTGGGTAATTGATTCCATGTGTTGGGGAATTACAGACTCCTGCTCATTCCATCTGCGCCCACAGCTTTAGACTGTGTTGGTGTCTCCCCATCCTTTGCCGCTTGCATAGGTCTGAAGAACCCTCGAAGGCTTTCGAGCAAAATTTCCCTGAGCTGTCTCCCATTCGTTATCAACCATAGTTATTCAACAATGGCCTCTGCTGGCACTTCATAGTTTGCCAATTTGGCCTGTATGTAATCTGAGTGTTCATTCCTTTGCTTGCTGTAAGTTCTGGTAATGCAAAGGCCCGTACTGCTGGGAAAGCAGCTACTATTTGCCAATTACACTCGCTGTTTGCCTGATAGATGGCTGGAATTTGACTATCAGGTCATTGCAGGTTTAATTAATATAGTCGCTTGCCCCTAGGCAAAGTCACCAACATATTTACTGTTTTTGATAGTACATTCTAGGTAATCAATTACCCTAGTAGGTGTCAATTTTGATTTAACTGGATGGATGAGGTAACCAATTCTTTCAAACAGGGTTTGGTTTGCTTGACTGATGCTTCTGCCAATTCTGGTGACTCCAAAATGAAAATGTCCCCCAAATATGCCATTACTATGTGGTTTTGAGACCTTTGTAAGCCCAGAATTGGTTTCCGTAGTTTTGTCAATCCATTTGGCAGATCCATACCATCCAGTTAAACTTCAAATATCTCCTGTTCTTAGTGAATAGACACCGAATAGTATGCATCTTTGAGGTCGATGCATGCCATGTGACCATTTTATAGGAAGCTCCTATACAACAGTAGTTAAACCGTAACTGTTTCTAAAAATCTCTACTGCACAAATGAGTTACACCTGGATGAAGTGACATCCTCCATCTGTCACATGTCCTGAATGGCAATCCTGCCCAAAAATACTGGGCCTGCCTCGAAGACAATTCCAGTCCGAGTTCTAAGTCTGCTTGGAACCTGTGTATGTTGTGCAGTAAAATTATCACGTTTTTATCTGTTTTTAAACCCCAGTTCTGAAATTTTTTTGTTATTGTCATTTTGAACAAGAACACAAGAGTAAATTACCAACATGTAACTGCTCCACAATCCCTTGTTTCAGTAAACCCAGACCCACCTACCTCCATGGCTACCGGTGGTCTTGTGGTAAGCCCAAAGGCCCCTGATGCGGATTCCTTTTCTCTCCTTGATTGGGAGTAGGACTGGTAAGGTGTGTGGATTCCATGTTTCTCCCGACCTCTGCTTGGGTCTGGTCTGAAACCTCATCATACTGAGCCTGCCTTGTAAGACAATTTGGCCATTATTTTGAGTCTGCCTTGAAAGACGACTCTGATCATATTTCCGTGCCCAACTTTCAAGCTGCCACCGGATTCAGTGAACTGCTTACCCCCTGGTGTGGGGTGTGTTGTCACCCACTGAGAGTAAGGTTCGTAGGCAGCCCTGAAAACAGGTGCTGCCGCAGGCCCCTGAGGATACCTGTGCTGACATGGCCCTTCCAGTGGACTTAAATGAAATTCTAGCTTTGGTCAGACTGAAAAGGACCATGAATGCTCCTCTCCTTAGGGCAGGCGACATTAGTGCAGCCCTGAAAACAGGTGCTGCTGCCTGCGGGTTCTCCATAATACCCGGGCTGTCAAGAGCTAGATTCCATCCATCCAGGGGAGCACCCAGTGGAACCTGGATGATTGCAGAAGCACTTATTCCTGCTGTCGGCGCTAATGTCGGGAAGCGAGGCTCCCACTGGTGCTGCTCCCTTCTTTGGAGCAGATCATCGTTGGAGCAACTTCTCCCTAAGTTGCTCCATGTGGGAGAAGTCGTCCTCAGACGCTCTCCGTTGAGGGAGGGACATCCCTCTTCCCCGGACTCTTAGTCAACGGGTTTTTAGACTTGCGGGTGGCAATTACGTCCCGCAGGACAACCATGGAGCTCCTGCTCCCGCGCAAAGTCTGCTAATGTCGGGAACAAGACCGTCTCCCGCTATTTGGAAAGCTGCGGTCTTCGGCAGCCGACATCCCCGCGGGCCGTCTCCTCGACATCTGGGCTCTGAAAAACTTCAAGCCCGAAAGAACGCAGGTAAGTGAGTTCAACTTCCCTTACCTGCTCATCCCGACGGCCTGGGAGGCTCAATGCCTGCCAGTCCGTCGTGCGTGTTGCGTTCAGACGTAATGACGCGCACGCAGACGGACGGCCCTTCTTCACGTAGTCACTCACGTGACTCCGAAGTAAAATTATTCAAAACATAATCCTCCAGTTCAGCATGTACCGAACTGAATGTTCATGCTTACAGGCAAAGAAATAATCAAAAGCGCATGCTGAACTACAGTGCCCAAATAAAATAGGAGTAATGGAGGACAACCCACATGAATCACAGGAATTTGTGTCCAAAAATCTTTATCATAATATAGATGGGGGTTGCCACATCATCATAGATTTGACTAATTTGAATACTTTCGTACTTTATATTCATTACTAGATGGGAACCTTTGTTACTGCAAAGGTATTGATCCTAGGGTACTACATGGCAAGCATCGTATTAAAATATGCTTGCTATACAGTACTCATTGGAGGTGACCACAGATGTATTTAACACAATGGATCATCTGCGGTTCACCCTTAACACAGTTCACATGTCAGTGACTTTGCCGTAAGAAAGGGTACAGCCTTAATGGAGGCTTGCAGTAAACTAAACCATCCATCAGACTGGTAGTAGAACAATTGGCATTTAGTGGCTGTGTTCCAGCCACATAAATCGGACCTTTACATTATCAAATTACTGAGCGTAATCATGCGTGCACTCAAAAATTATGGGGGTCATTCTGACAGACCTATGAAGCTACCAACAGAGGCCACTATGGTACTAAAATGGTGGAAACATAACATTAGGCATTGTTCCAATCCAAATATTAACAGCTACCCGTCTATGGAACTACATACTGATGGGCACTTGGATTGGGATGCTACTAATTCCATCTCCAGCTGTGGGGGAGATGGAATGCACAGGAGGCATCATTACAAACGCTGGGCATAAATACCTGGGGAAGTGAATGCATGCCATGGCTTTAAGTCATATTGTTCTGGGTTATATCACCAGTATGTTAGACACCACCGTGGTAGCATATGTCAACCATATGGGTGGAAACATATCGACATCATGTGACTATCTGGCCAACACAATTTGGCAATAGTGTATCCAGATAGATATTTGGATATCAGCTACCAACTTACCAGGTAAACTGAATTTAATGGCAGAAAACAGGTCATGCTAAGTCTAGAACACTGTATGGATGTTGGATAAAAAATGTATTGCTGGAACAGCACGGTATTGAACACCAGATAACGACCTATTCACATCCATGCTCTCACAAGTTATCGAATTATGTTCTTGGGAACCAGAACCTGGGGCAGTGGCTACAGATGCATCTTCGCTGCTTTGGGGGATCATTTATGCATTCCCTCCTTCTGCCTCATCAGTCGGGTATTTAGGAATAAACAGTAGACTCCGCGTCTGGTATTTTGATAGTACCTGATTGGCCTACTCAACCATGAGTCCCGGTGATATCGACATGGTTTTAGAACCATGCATCACCATCCATCATAGACCTAATTTACTGGTTCTTCCCGCTACAAGGGGAGTTACCCATGTCATAATTATATATAAACCTATTAATTTATAGAGTTGAAAGCACCTCTTCTACACCTGGGACTGACGGACCGAATGTGGAATTATTTCAGCGGGCCACAGACAGTCCCCCAAAAAATAAGTACTTGGTGTCATCAAGAAATGGGAAGTACTGTCACAACAATAAACATCACCCACAGATCTATGAACATCCCGTCTGTTCTGGAATTCCTGGCAAGCCTCCATTACGATGAGAGGCTCAGTCATAGTGCCATCAACTGCGCCAGAAGTGCTCTGTCAACATACCTGTCGCAAGGAACAGAGCGGCATTCTGTTGGGACACACCCTGGTAACCAAATTCATGAGGGGCATTTTAATATTAATCCCCCAAGAACCAGGTACTCCCAAATATGGGATGTGAGCATTGTACTGATCATGTTAAGAAACTGGTCTTCAGCTACAGCTCTGTCCCTACAGAAACTGATTATGAAAACAGTCATGCTGATGGCCTTGGTCACGGCACAAAGGGTCCACTCACAACAGAAACAAAGGTTGGACAACATGATTATTCATCTGGAAATTTAACTTTTCACATCAATGAAATAGTCAAACAGAACAGACAGGGGTCAGCAGGCCTAAAAACAGAATTCAGGGCCTACCCGACAGATGGTCGTCTCTGTATTGTAACACACTTACTATTATATATGGAGTATACTAAGATCATCAGAGGGAAGATATGTCACTTTAATCAGCTACAAACAGCCACTCAAAACAGTGACAGTCCAGACCATCTCTAGATGGCTAAAACAGGTCCTAATAGAGGCTGGAGTAGGCACTAGCATTTTTACCTCTCACTCCACCAGGGCTGCAGCTACATCGGCAGCTATGAAGTTGGACGTTCCTATGGACCAAATCCTCAAGACAGCAGGATGGTCAACGGAGGAATCTTTCCAACGACTTAATAACAAACCAGTCATTGAACCTGGAACATTTGCAGAAACAAATTTAAGTTCTGTAATATCATTTACCCCATAAATAGGGGCAATAATTGGTGTTAATATTTTTATCGTTGGGTTCTCAATATCGTATTGATGTCTAATGATGTTAACACTATTCTCCCCATAATCAAGGCAGATGTGATGCATGGACTCGTTTCCACGGCATGAAATCACAGAGCTTTAAAATCTTCACGTAGTCACGCACATGACTCCGAAGTAAAATAGTAAGATTAAACGAGAACTTACCAGTTTGAAGTTTGATCGTTATTTTATGAGGAGTAACGTTGAGGGAATACGTGCCCTCCGCTCCCACCCTTGATCATATACTCAACTGGTATCTCTTCTCTAATCTTACTATGTTTAGTCATTACAGTTATCTGTGATTTCACACCGCTGCTTTGAAGAATGACACGCATGCGTCCTGGCGGGGTTCTTCACGTATTCCCTCAACGTTACTCCTCATAAAATAACGATCAAACTTCAAACTGGTAAGTTCTCGTTTAATCTTACTATTTTGTTTCTCAAAGACTCTGGTACAACCACTCTGTAACCCCACTTAATGCATCCCTGCTCACATGATAATTCATGGCATCAATTATGGAAAGGCTTCAGCTCTGAGTTCAGAACAGAGTTCACTCCACTATCGATTTCAGTCCAACCTTTCAAAGTCTGTTCCTCAACCCACTTCAGCACATTGTCTTTCTTTGTTTCTGCTGCAATTTCTGCTGCAGTCACTGGAACGTCTTCATCTACAACTTGCAGTGTGTAGATTGAGTTCTCACTTCCCACATCAGAGTTCTCATGGGGCAACCAGGACAACGCATCTGCAACTGCGTTGCACTTGGAGCTTCTGTACTCCACCTTGTAGTCATACTGGGACAGCAACATTGCCCAGCGCTGCATCCTGCATTATAGCTGACTTGGGACCAAGTATCACTAATAGTGGCTTGTGATCAGTCACTAGGGTGAATGGTCTGCCGAGAAGAATCTGATGGAATTTCTTGATTCCGAACACGATGCTGAGTGCTTCCTTTTCTATCTGCTCATAGTTGCGTTCACTCGATGACAGGGTGTGGGATACAAAAGCAATAGGTTTTTCCTGCCCGTCATTCATTACGTGGGGGATCACTGCACCTACACCATAACTTGAAGCATCACAAGCAAGTTTCATCTCGCGTGTCGTATCATAGTGAACAAGAAGTTTGTCACTTGTCAAGTTTTCCTTGCAGATGTCAAATGCACGTTGCTGTTCCTTTCCCCACGTCCATTTCACATCTTTTTGTAGCAGATGATGAAGTGGCTTTAGCACAGTTGCTAAATCTGGAAGGAATCCAATGTGCGGTCATTACGCAACAAAATAACTGAACTTTCCGCACTCATCAAACTTGACTCAGACTACCGTCAAACAAGTCTCTTTTCCTTCACGGAGACATGGTTGTCAGAAGAAATAACCAATGTCGATATTGATGGATTTAAGATCATCCGTTTTGACAGAGTAGGATGACGCGGAAGTCGATTGGGGGCGCGCTCTGCATGGCTGTCAACACAGAGTGGGCTGTCAACTTCACTGTCAGAGAAACTGAATGCAGCAAACACCACAAAATCATGACGGTGTCGTTCAGGCCTCACTACCTTCCCCGTGAATTCACACAGATCACAGTTATCCTAGCGTATGTCCCTGGACCTGATAACGCATTTGCAGCGGAGCGCATTGCTGACTGTTTCAACAGAGCTGTCAATCAGAGCAGCGATCAGCCTGTCTTCCTGCTCGGGGATTTTAACAGATGCGATGTCATCACACTGCTTCCAAACTTGGAGCAGTATGTCACCACACCTACCAGACTTGACAGAACGCTGGATCTGTGTTTCGGTAATATTCGGAGCCTATGTCTCAAAGCCCCGCCCACCACTCGGTCGCTCCGACCACAATGTCGTTCTGCTGCTTCCAAAATACAGACAAAAACTAAAATCAGAAGATATACAAACAAAAACTATTCAAGTCTGGAACGATGACTCTGTCGATGCATTAAGGGGCTGCATGGAGATCACTGACTGGGAAATATTTTTCCAAAGTTGTGAGGGAGACCCAAATCTGCTGACAGACTCTATCTCCTCCTATTTGTCATTCTGTGTGGACGCTGTTATACCAACAAAACAGGTCAAGCTGTACCCTAATAACAAGCCTTGGGTTACTAAGGACCTGAAGCAGTGTCTTAACAACTAAAAAGTGGCATTCCTACAGGGAGACAAACACAGAGTAAAACAGTATAATAGTGAGTTGAGAAAGAAGACCAGGCTGGCCAAACTCCACTATAAAAACAAAGTGGAGGAAAAATTCACCACTGGCAATGCAAGGGAGGCATGGCAGGGACTTAACACCATGATGGGCAGAGCCCAGAAACCGGCCCTGATCCAATGCTCTGACCCTGCCACCTTTGCTGAGCAACTCAACATCTATTACAGCAGGTTTGACAGGACACACCCCCAGAATGACTGGACCCTCACCAGCAGTTCATCAATCACAGTGGATAAAAGGAAGGTTACATCTATACTGGGCCGCATCAACCCTCACAAAGCTTCTGGCCCGGACAGGCTCAGGGGCAAGGTGCTGAGGGAATGCTCAGTTCAGCTGGGTGATGTCATCACTCAGCTATTCCAGCATCTCATTGACTCCAGCTGTGTCCCACGGATGTGGAAGGAGTCCACACTTATACCGGTGCCGAAGAAATCTAACGCCAGGGAGATGAAGGACTTCAGACCGGTGGCACTCACATCCATTCTTTCCAAGTGTATGGAGAGGGTGGTAAGTGATCACCTCACTGCTATGGTGGTGGACAGGTTTGACCCAATCCAGATTGCCTATAAGGCAAGGCGTGGGGTGGAGGATGCCTGTTTGACTCCTGGACACAGTTAGCAGACAGCTGGACTCCCCACACCCCCACACACGGATTTTATTTATGGACTTTTCTTCCGATTTTAACACAGTCAACACGGTCACCCTCTGCAACCGCCTTCTGGATCTACAAGTCAACCCATCACTTATCCTGTGGATAAAAGACTTCCTGCAGGACCGGCCTCAGCATGTGGTGGTAAATGGTTTTAAATCCAAGAACATGATTTTAAACACTGGTGTCCCCCAGGGTTGTGTTTTATCACCGATTTTATTTTCCATCTACACAAACAACATAACAAACAATAACAGTGACATTTCCCTTTTTAAGTATGCAGACGATATGGCCCTGGTGGCCCACATCAAGGATCACACTTCTCTGGCTGCCTACTATCAGCAGGTCAACACCCTGATGCTGTGGATCAAAGAGAGCTCTCTGGAGCTTAACATTTCCAAGACCAAGGAGCTGTGTTGTGGGGGGAGGCGAACATCTTCCCCCCAACCTCTCTTTGAACCTCTGAGGCTGAATGGGCAGACAGTTGAGCAGGTAGAGGCCTTTAGATACCTGGGCACAGAGATTGACACCCGCCTGTCCTTCTCCTAGCACACAGACTCTGTGTACAAGAAGGCACAGCAACACCTGTTCCTGCTGAGGAAACTCAGGGGCTTTGATGTCAGACAGGACATTTTAACAGCTGTCTATAAATCACTTATAGAATCTGTACTCACCTTTAACATCACATCCTGGTTCACCCTCACCTCTGTCAAAGACAAATCAAAGCTTTCCCGGATCATCAATCAAGCAAGCAAAATAACTGGCAAAACTCAAAATCAATTATCAGTACTCCACACCCAGGCAGTTAAAAGGAAAGCCAACCTCATTACACAGGATCCCACCCACCCCCTGCACAAGTCCTTCCAACTTCTGCCATCAGGCCGCCGATCTAAAGTCCCCCTATCCAAGAAAAACATCCACAAAAACTCAATCATACCCATTGCCATAAACAGCCTAAATAAAATATGAACAAGGGACAAATTAACCCTGACGCACTGTCACTTTACACGTATCCACAATTTTTATCTTGTCTATTTTTACAGTTTCTAATCTTTATACTTGCTTTTAAGATCTATACACACTGTGTGTGCTCGCAGAAATCTGTGTTGTATGACTGCTTATCAGTACATTGTCCTGGTTGTATGTTGAGCTACGTCAAAGAAGATTTTCTGTTACGACAGACAATAAAGTTTTCTGAATCTGATTCTGAATCTGAAACACTTCAAGCAGGGTGCAAGTCCACCGAATTCAAGTGCAGTTTCATACCACTTCAAGCAGGGTGCAAGGCCACCAAATTCAAGTGCAGTTTCCAAACACTTCAAACAGTGTGCATGGCCACCGAATTCAAATGCAGTTTCATACCACTTCAAGCACGGTGCAAGGCCACCAAATTCAAGTGCAGTTTCATATCACTTCAAGCTGGATCCAAGGCCACCAAATTCAAGTGCAGTTTCATACCACTTTCACCAGGGTGCAAGGCCACCAAATTCAGTGCAGTTTCATACCACTTCAAGCAGGGTGCAACACCACCACATTCAAATGCAGTTTCATGCCATTTCATGCAGGGTGCAAGGCCACCACATTCAAATGCAGTTTCATACCATTTCAAGCAGGGTGAAACCACCATAAAAACACACAAAACACCAAACTCACAGTTCAGTAGACATTCAGTGTGTTCAGTTGATTCACAGCTCAGACAGAGTCTTGACCTCCCCCTCCCCCATCATGCAGAGACTGAGCCACACCCACAGTTCCGGGTTTTATAACCTCTCCCCCTCCCACCGGAAAAGGTGTGGCCTTCATGGCGTGATTGACAGGAGAGAGATTCTCAACATTTTTTAAACACTAATAACATTTTTATTTTTCATTGATGGGAAGAATCCTCTGCACCTGCAGAGCGGAGGGGGACTGAGTAATATGGCCAAAAATCACAGCCGTAAGTGGTAGCTTTTTATCTAAAATCAATATACAGTGCAAACAGGAAGTTACTCAAAGCACCCAAACCACCATTTGCAGTAGTGCATTTTAACTTCAAGCCAAAGCACCCAAACCACCATTTGCAGTAGTGCCTTTTAGCTTCAAGCCAAAGCACCTAAACCACCATTTGCAGTAGTGCCTTTTGACTTCAAGCTAAAGCACCCAAACCGCCATTTGCAGGCAGTGCCTTTTTACTTCAAACCAACCATATTTTCATTTTCAAACCACATTAAGGGGACTCACAGTTGAGTAGACATGTGTTCAGTGTTATTCAAAGCTCAGAGAGAAGTGACCCTCTGGCTTCCTCCATCTTGCAGAGACTGAGTGAGGCACACCTCTTCCGGTTTTTATAGCCCCTCCCCCCTCCCACCAGTAGGGGCAGCAGAGAGAATGGCAATAAAAAAAAAACATTAATATTTCTCTGATTTTTCATCGATGGGAAAAATCCTCTGGTCCCAGAAGGCGGAGGGGAGCTCTGAGCGAGGTGGCCAAAATTAACGGCCGTAGGTGGTGGCATTCTCTCGGAAATCACAGCACAGCGAGCCAAAAGCGGTCAAGATCAGACTTTTACCCCCAAAAATTCTAAGCAGACTACAGTTATTAGTTCTCCTTTTGAAAACATTTATTAGCATCTTGTAATCATCTACCTGGTAATGTAGCCATGGAGCTTTTGCTAATTTCCAATTGACAAAGATTCCAAGATTTGGTGAGGGAATTTCAATATTGACTGGATTTCTAGCTTTGTCAACTGTGTTTGGCATGAAAATTATTGCTTAGAAATGGCTTCATATATACCACCAATCACTCCATTCCAATCTGTGGATCATAGAGTTTAAATTATGCTTCCTGATTGGACAGGAGCTGGGAAAATATGATACTTGAGTGGTTTACAGTGATGCCTCAGCTGTTGTTGTCTTTGACTATATGCCATGTAACAAAGCAAATGCACATTATCATTTTTTTCATTTAGAAGAATGAATTTTTATCCTAAAAATCTCCTGACTACATCTGTAGAATTGCACCATTTTTCTTTACAATTATTAAGTTTGGTGATCTATGGTTTGGCCATTTGGGAGTATTTGGGTAAAAACAATGATCAATCTTTGCCTATTGCTTGTCTCTTGCTTTGCAACATGTGGATGAGAAAGCGTGATAATATCGAATTAGTGTGAAATGGGTGATTGATGGTCGGCACGAGATTGTGCTTTAATCATTTGTTTTCGCATGTTTTAGAAAAAATGTAGGTATCATAAGCAAACATCGCCCATAATTTGGTACTTGTGTGCATAGTAAATATCAATGTAGAAAGGAACTGCAGATGCTGGTTTAAACCAAATGTAGACACAAAAAGCTGGAGTAATCCAGTGGGGTGGACAGTATCTCCGGGAAAAATGGCTAGGTGACGTTTGGGATCGAGACCGTTCTTCAGTAGTTTCTTAAATATGAGTCTATGAATGAAGCATACTGTTGTTGCATAATAATACCTGGTGTTGTGCTGCTTGTGGTGGAAGTGGTTGTAGGTGCAGTAGTAGTTGTGGTTGGCTCTAAAATGGAAAAAAAGAAGAGCAAAGGCACTTTGATGTTAAAGGCAACATAATTCTTTGAAAGTAATAAAATACTATTCTACGTCAAAATATTTCAACTACTGAAGAGAAAATAAAAGTTGGTGAAGGAATGCTCAATAAAATTTGATCAAAATGCTATTTTATTGGAACTAAACGTATGCTCTTGATTGTCAGGTAAGTGCAATGGATTGTAATTAGTTCTTGGTCTTATGCAGGAAAGGTCGCCTGTTATTCCAGCAAATAATTTGTTTTTCTGGTAGTGATTTCTTTGCAACTCTGCCTGCAGGTTTCAATCTACATTTGTGATGTAATTGTAATGTGATGAATTTATTACGTAGTGACATTCTTTACACATTGCTGAGTATTAAATTGCATGGAAATTACTTGAATCAGAACTTTTAGCTGGTTGAGATTTCATGGACTTTACAACATTAAATGGTTATAATTTGGGTATGAAGTCAAAACTAGGACTTTATACACGTTAATAAGACAATTTTTTTGAACAATTTTTAATTGTCCTTAGCCCACTTTTGGAATAAATATTAGCAACACAAGGAACCTCTCAAGATTTTTGTTGACTCAGTTGCATAGGAAGTCAAAGTGACCAAAGCTTCATGGCACAAAAAAATATGAGTTAAAATTCAGGGTTCTACATGGATGTCTACTCATAAGTTATTTAAAATATCACTAAAATTCTAAGCAGATTACAGTTACATGTTTACCTTTTGAAAGCAAATATTAGTATCTTGTAAACAGCTACCTGGTAATGTAGCCATGGAGCAGTTGCTAATTTCCAATTGGCAAAGGTTCCAAAAGTTGGTGAGGGGATTTCAATATTGATCGGATTTCCATCTGCGTCAAATGTGTTTGGCATTAAAATTATTGCCGAGAAATGGCTCCATATTATACCACCTATTACTACAGTCTAATGTGTGGTTCGTACTGTTTAAATTGTTCTTCATAATTGGAGAGGAGCTGAGAAAATATGATAATTGAGTGGTTTACAGTGATGCCTCCTCTGTTGTTGTCTTTGACTATATGCCACGTAACAAAGCAAATGTACATTATCATTTTCTTCATTTAGAAGACTGAATTTTGTTCTTAAAAATATCCTGACAACATTTATCTACATCTATAGAATTGCCCCATTTTTTATACTGATTAAGTGTGAAGTGATCTATGATTTTGCTATTTTGGAGTAGGTTGGCAAAAACAATGATCAATCTTTGTCTATTGCTTGTCTCTTGCCGTGCAAATATGTGGATGAGAAAGCGTGATAACATAGAACTAGTGTGAAATGGGTGTTTGATGGTCAGCATGAGATTGTACTTTGATCAATTGTTTTGGCATGTTCTCGAAAAGTTGTATGTACCACAATCTAACATCGCCCAAGGTTTGGTACTTGAGTACATAGTAAATATTAGTGTTCAAAAGGGAACTGCAGATGCTGGAATATCGAAGGTACACAAAATTGCTGGGGAAACTCAGCGGGTGCAGCAGCATCTATGGAGCGAAGGAAATAGGCGACGTTTCGGGCCGAAACCCTTCTTCAGACTCATAAGAAGGTTTTCGGCCCGAAACGTCGCCTATTTCCTTCGCTCCATAGATGCTGCTGCACCCGCTGAGTTTCCCCAGCAATTTTGTGTACCCTAGTAAATATTAGTGTTGGCAGAAACTAGAGATGTTGGTTTAAACCAAATGTAGTTTTGTAAAGTGATGCATTTATTAAGTAGTGACATTATTTATACATTGCTGAATATTAAATTGCATGTAAATTAATTGAATCAGAACCTTTAACATTTGACGGATCATACAATGTTAAATGGTTTCAATTTGGTGATGATCGTCAAAACTAGAACTTTGAATAACAGCGTAGGAATGCATGTTCACAAGACAAAGTTTTAAAAATATTTGTAATACAAGGTACCTGTCGAGGTTTCTGTGACTCAGTGGCCTAAGAAGACAAACTGACCAAAGCTTCATATGCACAAAGAAATGTGTTAAAATACTGGTCTGTTCTAGGATGTCTACTCTCATTAGTGATATAAAATGTCCCAACATTCTAAGCTAACTACAGTTATTTGTTTTCTTTAAGAAGGGAAATATTATCATCTTGTAATCAGCTGACTGGTAACGTAGCCATGGAGCTGTGGCTGATTTCCAATTGACAGACAGCTTAGAATTCTCTGCCTCAGAGGCCGATGGAGGCCGGTTCTGTGAATATTTTCAAGAGAGAGCTTGATAGGACTCTTAAAGATAGTGGAGTCAGGGGATATGGTGAGAAGGCAGGAACTGGGTACTGATTAGGGATGTTCAGCTATGATCACATTGAATGGCGGTGCTGGCTAGAAGGGCTGAATGGCCTACTCCTGCACCTATTGTCTATTGTCTATTGCCTATTGTCTATTGACAAAGGTTCCAAGAGTTGGTGAGGGGATTACAATATTGATTGGATTTCCATGTGCAACGAATGTGTTTGGCATGAAAATTATTGCCTAGAAATGGCTCCATTTGTACCACTAATCCACATTAACGGGACGGAGGTGGAACGTGTTTCTAGCTTCAGGTTCCTGGGTGTTAACATCTCCGATGACCTCTCTTGGACCCACAATACCTCAACTCTGATCAAGAAGGCTCACCAGCGTCTCTTCTTCCTGAGGAGACTGAAGAAGGTCCATCTGTCTCCTCAGATCCTGGTGAACTTCTACCGCTGCACCATCGAGAGCATCCTTACCAACTGTATCACAGTATGGTATGGCAACTGCTCTGTCTCCGACCGGAAGGCATTGCAGAGGGTGGTGAAAATTGCCCAACGCATCACCGGTTCCTCGCTCCCCTCCATTGAGTCTGTCCAAAGCAAGCGTTGTCTGCGGAGGGCACTCAGCATCGCCAAGGACTGCTCTCACCCCAACCATGGACTGTTTACCCGCCTGCCATCCGGGAGGCGCTACAGGTCTCTCCGTTGCCGGACCAGCAGGTCCAGGAACAGCTTCTTCCCGGCGGCTGTCACTCTACTCAACAACGTACCTCGATGACTGCCAATCACCCCCCCCCCCCCCCCCCGGACACTCCTCCCACAGGAAAAACTCTATGTCTGTATATATGCTAATGTAAATATTTATTCAAATCATATGCTATGTCGCTCTTCCAGGGAGATGGTAAATGCATTTCGTTGTCTCTGTACTGTACACGGACAATGACAAGTAAAGTTGAATCTGAATTTGAATCTGAATCACAGTCTGATGTGTGGTTCATAATGTTTAAACTTGATTTCTGATTGGAGAGGAGCTGGGTAAATATGATAATTGAGTGGTTCACAGTGGTAGCTCAGCTGTTGTTGTATTTGACCACATTGCAAGTAAAAGCAAATGTGCATTGTAATTATCTTCTTTTAGGAGATGTATTTCTTTCCTTAAAAATCTCCCATTTAGCCACATCTATGGAATTGCTCAATATTTTACATTGTGCGGTTTACTACAGTTTGGCCACTTTGGAGTAATTTGGCAAAAACAATGATGAATCTTTGTCTATTGTCTAGCTCTTGCTTTGCAAAATATGGATGAGAAAGCGTGATAACATAGAATTAGTGTGAAATGGGTGATTGATGGTCAGCATGAGTTCAAGTGCTTTGATGAAGTGTTTTGGCATATTTTTGAAAAATTGTAGGTACCATGATCAAACATCGCCCATAGTTTGGTAATTACATATATAGTAAACATTAGTGTAGGAAGGAACTGCAGATGCTGGTTTAAACCACAGATGGACTCAGAAAACTGGAGTAAGTCAGTGGGTCAGACAGCATCTCTGGAGAAAGGGAATAGGTGACGTTTTGGATCGTGACCCTTCTTCAATATTTTCTTAAATATTTGTCTTGGAAGATGTACAAGGGATACAGTTGATGCATAATTATACCTGTTGTTTTGCTGCTTGTGGTGGGAGTGGTTGTAAGTGCAGTAGTAGTTGTGGTTGGCTCTAAGATGGAAAAATAAGAGAAAAGATACATTGATGTTATACGCAACATAATTATTTTAAAGTAATAAAACACTTTACCATAAAGGTCAGTGTGGGAATGGGAAGGGGCATTAAAGTGTTTGGCCAACCGGGAGATCAGGTAGGTTCAGGTGGGCTGAGCGAGGGTGGTCAACAAAACGATCGACCAGTCCACGTTTGGTCTCGCCGATGTATTAAGTGTCCACATCTTGAACAATGGATACAGTAGATGAGATTGTAGGAGGTGAAAATGAACCTCTGCCTAACCTGGAAGGACTGACAGGATCCCTGGACAGGATCAAGGGAGGAGGTATAGGGACAGGTGTTGCACTTTCTGCGGTTGCAGAGGAAGGTACCTGGGGAGGGGGTGGTTTGGATGGGAAAGGATGAGTTAATCAGTGATTTGCAGAGGGAATGGTCTCTATGGAAGGCGGAAAGGGGTGGAGATGGGAAGATGTGGCTACTGGTGGGATCCCATTGGAGGTGGCGAAAAAGTCGGAGGATTATGTGTTGTATGCGATTGCCGATGGGTGAAAGGTATGGACGAGGGAGAGTCTGTCTTTCTTGCGACTATTGGTAGGGGGAGCATGGGTGGAGCTGCGGGGTACCGAGGAGATATGAATGAGAGCCTCATCTATGATGGGAGAGGGGAACCCCCGTTCTCTAAAGAATTAGAACAACTCGGAAGCCCTGGTATAGAACATCTCATCTTGGGCACAGATGCAGTGTAGACAGAGGAATTGGGAGTAGCGGAGAGGGTCTTTGCTGGCAGCAGGGTTGGAAAAAGTGTAGTCTAGAAGGTTGTGGGCATCAGGGGGTTTGAAATAGACGTCAGTTGATAGTCTATCTCCTGTGATTGAGACGGTGATATCAAGGAAGGGGAGGGAGGTGTCGGAGATGGTCCAATTGATTTTGAGTGCAGGATAGAAATTGGTGGTGAAGTTAATAAAGTCCATGAGTTCTGCATGGGTGCAGGAAGTAGCACCGATGCAGTCGTCAATGTAATGGAGGTAGAGTTCGGGGATAGGGCTAGTGTACGCCTGGAACAGGGATTGTTCAATGTATCCTTCAAAGATGCAGGCATAGCTGTGGCCCATGCGGGTGCCCATAGCTACGCCTTGGACTTGGAGCAAGTGGGAGGAGTTGGAGAAGTTGTTAAGGGTGAGGACTAGGCGGAGTAGAGTGTTCGTAGAGGGCAGGAGAGATTAGAAGGTAAAAATGGGCCATGCGGGGCTTGGAAAATATAAGGTTGGAGGCAAATATTAGTCTGGGAAGATGAACAATGGATACAGCTCATACATGATTATACCTGTTGTTTTGCTGCTTGTGGCGAGAGTGGTTGCACGTGAGGTAGTAGTTGTGGTTGGCTCTAAAATGGAAAAAGAAGAAAAAAGTATCATTGATGTTAAAGGCAACATAATTCTTTGAAAGTAATACAACACTTTATTCTACAACAAAGCATTTAAAATACAGAAGAGATAATTACATTTGGTGAAGAAATGATTAATAAGTCTTGAACAATATGCTTTTATTCGAACTTTGAGATCGATCCATATATTTTAAATATTTGTATTTGTTCTTTGCCCACATTGATTTTAAAGGCAACATAATTCTTGTAAAGTAATAAATACATTTTGGTGAGTTACCCCCTCATCCTTCTAAACTCTAGTGAGTACAGGGCCGGTTTCGTCAAAGGGACATAATATGTTAATCCAGCCATAGCCGAGATCATTCTCGTAAACCTCCTCTGGACACTCTCCAAGACCAGCATATCCTCCTCAGATAATGGGCCCAAAACTGCTCATAATACCCCAAATGCAGTCTGGCCAGTGCCTTATAAAGCCTCAACATTATATTCCTGGTTTAATATTCTGGTCCTCTCAAAATAAATGTTAACATTGCATTTGTCTTCCTTACAAATTAACCTTTTGGGAATCCTGCAACAGCTCTCCCCTTTACACCTCCGATTTTTGAATCCACTCGCCATTTAAAAAATTGTCCGTGCCTCATTCCTATTACCAAAGTACATGACTGCACATTTTTCTACACTGTATTCCATCTGCCACTTCTTTACCCACTCTCCAAACTTGTTCAAGTCCTTCTGCAGAGTTTCTGCTATCTCTACACTAACTGCCCCTTCACCTATCTTTGCATCATCCATAAACGTGGCCACATAGCCATCAATCCCCTCATCCAAATTATAGATATACATCGTGAAGAGTAGCGGTGACAGCACTGGCCCTTGAGGAACACCGCTAGTCACTGGCGGCCAACCAGAAAAAGCCCCCTTTATTGCCAGTCTTTGCCCTCTGCAATTCCGCCAGCCTTCTATCAATGCTACTATGTTCATTATAATTCCAAGGGATCTCATCTTCTTTAGCAGTCTCATGTGCGGCACCTTATCAAAGGCATTTTGAAAATCTAGGTAAATAATATCCATTGACTCTCCATTGCCTATCCTGCCATTTACTTCGGCAAATAATTCCAATGAGTTCGTCAGGCAAGATTTCCGTTTCACTAAACCATGCTGACTATGGCCTATTTTATTGTGTGCTTCTAAGTACTCAGAAACCTCATCTTTTATAATGGACTCTAAAATCTTATGAACCACTGAAGTCAGGCTGACCAGCCACAGTTTCCACTATTCTGCTTCGCACCATTTTTTAACAGCGGAGTAATATTTGCAATTTTACAGTCATCTGGAGCCACTCGTGATTCCATGCTGACTTTGGACTATATTATCATGTCAGTTAAAATACATGGCAGCATACTCATGGCTACAATTGTCAATTGTGTAAAATGTTCCTGAAAGTCCAAGCTGAATTTAAATATTTGATTTGGATCTGCTGCTATTTTACAAACAAGAAGCATCCATGATATTACAAATGATTAATGATTAATTGCCTGACATTATTAGCTATTTGCGCGATGTTCCTACTTAACCTATTGAAGTGATTACAATAGCAATTGCTTTTCTAACTGACATCAACGTGTTAGGCAACAAAATTATACCCCTGTTATGACTATTTCTATCATCAATTACAACAGTCTAATCTGGGACCCGGCTTTTTAGCCCATGTTTATTGATGGGAGAAGTGTTTGAAAATTTGATCATTGAGTGCCTCACAGAGAAGACTGCTCTGATGTTACTTTTGGCTTTACTTGATGTATTATACAGACATATGAAAGCAAATTAACACATACTTTTCTTTTTCACGTGACCTATTCTGCTCTTGTAATATTTTCCTGACCACATGGTGCTGTTGCTATAGAATTGTTGAATGATACTTAACATATAACTGTGAACTGCTCGATGGCTGTGATCATCGCCCAGTCCATCACTGGCTCTGACCTCTCCACCATTGAAGGGGTCGATCGAAGTCGCTGCCTCAAAAAGGCAGCCAACATTATTAAAGACCCACACCATCCTGGCCACACACTCATATCATCATTGCCATCGGGAAGAAGGTACAGGTGCCTGAAAACTGTAATGTCCAGGTTCAGGAACAGCTTCTTCCCTACAGCCATCAGGCTATTAAACATAACAACAAATAAGCTCTGAACTACAACAGACTATTATTATTATTATTGCATTATATTTGTTTATTTATTGAGTAGGTGTGCATGTGTATTTATACATACTGAACTTTTTTCTCCCATAATGTACTATGTTTACATATTCTGTTGTGCTGCAGCAAGCAAGAATGTTATTTTCCTATCTGGGACATATGACAATAAACACTCTTGACTCTTGATTCTTGGATGAATATTTGGTTGATATTAAGATCAAGCATCATCTATTGTTTGGCACTCGTGTTGGTAATTAATTAATCATTTTAAAATCTGATCAGACTTCCGGTGACGCCATGACAGTGAGGGCTGTGTAGTCGACTAGCTCTCCGGGAGGCCCTCTTCAAACCAGTCTTAAATAAAATAAATATCGTGGCATACGCGGATATCGGTGTGTTGGCGGCTGGCCGACATAAGGCGTCCGAACGCGGAGGAGAAGGAAAATATGAAGGACAGAGACCGACTGACTCCCCACAAGACGACGGTGAGTCTGACAAGGAAGGCCCACTAATTCTCTCTGAGTTGAGAGAGTTGAGAAAAGAATATAAAGAAGCTTCAGAAGATACCAAACAGAGAGTAGCGAGAGTGGAGGATAAAATGAAGGATTTAACGGCTCGAATGGAAAAACTGGAAGGGAAATTGAAGGAAATGGAGGACAGAGCAAGTTTATCAGAAGATAGGGGAATGCGACACGAGAGGACAATTGAGTACCTTCTACACAGAGAGCTAAGCTAGCGGAGAAATGCTTGGACCAGGAAAATCGAGCGAGGCGCATGAATTTGCGGATATACTAGTTACAGAGGGAAAGGAAAAAAAGGACATGCTCCAGTTTTAACTGTTGAGGAATTCCCTAGAACTCCCAGAAGATTTAACTGTCCATATTCAGAGAGCACACAGGTCCCTCGCAGACAGACCGAGAGCAGAGCAAGCCCACCAAGATCCATAATAGTCAGATTTTTGGACTATTACACGAAATATGCTGTGTTGCAACAGGCTTGGAAGCAACGAAAGATAACATATGAGGGGGACAGAGTTTATTTTGATCTAGATTGCTCGCCAGAAGTCCAGAGAAAGCGCAAGGAGGTATGATAGGTGAATAAGCAACTGCGGGAGAAAAATATCAGAGCCAAGTCTCCATTCCCGGCGCAGCTCAAGATCTTCCTAGATTCCAGTTAAAGCCTTCAAGACGCTGATTGAGGCAGCACCCACACTGGAGAAGATGGGGATCCACATCAGAACGGAGTCCAGGGATGAGTTGAATAGAGAGTTGCTGCGGGACCAATGGTCAGGGGTCACTAATAAAGCCAGCGGGCAGAGAGGAATGGCAACTTTGTCAGAGGATAATCTTCGCACCATCTTGGGCATCACAAGAGAAGGACTATCGACAGGTTTGAAACAATTACAGAAATGTGGGTCCTATGGTAAAATGACAGCAAGAGACTATTGAGACAACGAAGCGGATAAATAATATGTATATGTAAATACAATATTATATGTAAATATAAATAATATGTAAATAATATGTATATATTTTTTGCGGTGTTGTTTTGAAGAAGGCTAGGTATGCCATGTTTAATAGTACATATAATGGCTGGTTTTCTATTGTGGTGCGTGGGTCTCAAAAGGAAGCACGAAGTCCAGTGTTTTGAGAGGAACCTTTAATTATGTTCCTCCCGGTTGTAGGGAAGACCAAACAAGAGAAAGATGGCACCCAAACCCCTGCCTTTAAACCCTCTGGTTAAGGACCGCCTCTGGACTGAACCACTCCCGGGCCGAGGGGTTCAACAGTATGATGGCGCGACCCTTGGGAGCCATCACAGGACGCCCCCAGAACCCGAGGCATGAAACGCACCGGCGGGCGCACGACCCGGCCGGCCCGCGTGCGGAAGTCAGCAGATTGAGGGGCTGGCGGAGGCATAGGTGGAGGGACAGGTCGAGGGAATGGTCGAGGGACTGGCGGGAGGACAGGTGGAGTGACAGGCGGAGGGAGCTGTGAAGGGGGGCGCCCTCGTGGCCGAGGTTGGGCAACCAGCACCGGCTGGTCAATGTCCAGGTGTGCCGGCTTCAACCGGTCAATCGACACGGCCTCTGGCCGGCCCCCCATGTCCAGCACAAAAGTCGTCTGCCCATGTAGTAGGGCCACCATCTCCTTTAGGAGGCTAGATGGCCGTCGGTCGCCTAGGCCCTCCATATGCAGGATCCTAGCAACACGCTCCATCCTGCTTAGTCCATAAATCTGGAGCAGGAGCTCCTTAAGGCCGAGATATTTATCAGTGCCCGGGGGGGCTGCGAGGAAGTCCGTGACCTCTTCAACCGTGTCCTGGTCGAGGGCCCCCACCAGGTAATAGAAGCGGGTGACATCGACCGTGATGCCCCGCAGGTTGAACTGGGCCTTCGCCTGCTGGAACCAGATGAGTGGCCGGGTGGTCCAGAAGTTGGGCAGTTTCACCGAGACCGCATCCAGAGACAGGGCCGGGCCGGCCTGTGAGGAGGTAGGGCTTTTTCTTCTCTCCATCATGATGGCAATGGAGCGTCGGGGTCACCAATGTGGTGCGTGGGTCTCAAAAGAGGCAACTTTAATTATGTTCCTCCCGGTTGTAGGGAAGACCAAACAAGAGAAAGATGGCACCCAAACCCCTTCCTTTAAACCCTCTGGTTAAGGACCGCCTCCGGACTGAACCACTCCCGGGCCGAGGGGTTCAACAGTATGATGGCGCGACCCTTGGGAGCCACCACACTATTCTATTTTTTTACTTGATTTAAATGCACTATCTAAGAGAGGGACTGAGGGGGACTCTCTCGGGCGGGGGGCTATACCTGCCATTTATTTTTGTTTATAATTGTAATTTAGAAGTCCCAAAGAGGGATTTAGAGCAAGCTTACTTTAGTTGCAACCACACACAAGTGGGTTACCCAGAAGAGGCCTAGTCACATCTCTTCGCCTTTTTACGTGGAGCTGGTACACCAGTTTGTTCAGGGTGTCCAGATGGGTTGGTTAGGTAGGAAGTAACCTTTTAAAAAATATATATTTCTTGTCCTATGTGTAAAGTTTTATTGTTTAATGATTTGTTCGTTTTGCAAATGTCCTTTAATGTCAGGAGTAATATTGCAGCATCGCAGCCTAGTAAATCGTATTGGGAGTATAGTGGACATTCACAGGCCAACCAGACCAAGAAACAAAAATGGTACAGAAAGCAACTCGTGGAATACACAACGATGGATAATGACTAGTTTAAAGATAGTAAGTTATAATGTTCACGGTTTAAATCATCCCATAAAGGGGAGAAAAATTTTGAGCCAACTCAAAAACCTAGGATGTGAAGTCGCATTGATACAGGAAACTCATTTGGTAGAAACTGAACATAAGAAGAGAGTGGGTGGGTGAGGTATTTAGCGCCTCCTCTGGGGAAAAAGAGAGGGGTGGCCATCCTTTTCAATAGAAATGTAATATTTTTCAGTAGAGAATGTACTCCAAGACACACTGGGGAGATACGTAATGGTACAATAAGTGGGAAGGAAGTATCGATAATAAATATTTATGCACCAACGGAAGATGATTACTCTTTCTTTAGAGACATTGCAAATATAATTGCCGAAAATGCCAAAGGTATGATAATACTTGGTGGAGACTTTAATGCTGTTGTCGATGGGAGGCTGGATAGATTACCAGATGAGTACAACCAAACAAAAAAATCCAAAATACTAAATAACATGCTAGGGGAGTTAGGATTAGTAGACCCATGGAGACATAAAAACCTAAGGGGGAGGCACGATGATTTCTTGTCGAACGTGCACAGGAGCTACTCATGTATAGATATGTTTTGTGTCCCCAAACAATATATACATAAAGTGGTAGATTGTAAAATAGGCTCAATAACAATCAGTGACCAGGTGCCCATAATTCTCATCCTGGAGTTACGAACAGAAAAGTGCTTTAAATACTGGAGAGCAAACATTTCTTTACTGACTGATACTGTAGTGACTCAGGTAATTAGGAACTGTATTGTAGAGTACTTTGATAACAATGATAACAGTGAAGTAACACCATCCACTCTTTGGGATGGCGCGAAAGCAGTAATAAGGAGTAAAATGATCGAAATATCGATTAGAGTAAGAAAGAACAGTTTGAAGAAGCAATCTGACCTGGAAACTAAAATAAAGGTTTTAGAAGTAGAACACAACAATAATAATAAAAATAAGAATCTTTTAAACGAACTAAAACAAAAAAGACATGTTAGAAGAGCTTTTAACATACAAAGCGGAAGGAGCCCTCCGATTTTTAAACTAAAAATACTATGAGAAGGGAAACAGGGCTAGTTCAGTTGCGTAAGGAGCAAGCTAATCGAGTGGTTTCCAAAGTTTCACACCCGATTACTAGAAATTTAGTTTCACAACCATGAGAAATCGCAGAAGTGTTTGTATCCTTTTTTGAACAACTATACGACTCTCCTGAAATCATAGATAAGGAGGAAAAGATTAGAACTTTCTTTTCTGGATTAAAAATGCCCTCCCTTTCCCAAGAAGAAGTGATAAATATGACAATACAAACGGAAGAGCAGGAAATAAAAGAAGTAATCAAACAATTAAAGAATAACAAGTCCTCGGGGATGGATGGGATCCGGGAGAGTTTTATAAGTGTTATAAGAATGAGCTCTCTCCGGTTTTGGCCAGAGTCTACAATTATGCATTGTCTGAAGGTAACCCACCTAGATCATGGGCTGAGGCTATAATTTCTGTTATTCATAAGGAAGGGAAAGATCCCACTAGATGCGAAGGCTATAGACCGATAAGTCTCTTATGATTCAGATTCAAATTCAGATTCAACTTTAATTGTCATTGTCAGTGTACAGTACAGAGACAACGAAATGCAGTTAGCATCTCCCTGGAAGAGCGACATAGAATATGATTTCAATAAATAAATCTATTTACATGCATACAGTCATAGTGTTTTTCGTGTGGGAGGAGTGTCCGGGGGGGGGGGGGGGTGATTGGCAGTCAACGAGGTACATTGTTGAGTAGTGTGACAGCCGCAGGGAAGAAGCTGTTCCTGGACCTGCTGGTCCGGCAACGGAGAGACCTGTAGCGCCTCCCGGATGGTAGGAGGGTAAACAGTCCATGGTTGGGGTGAGAGCAGTCCTTGGCGATGCTGAGCACCCTTCGCAGACAACGCTTGCTTTGGACAGACTCAATGGAGGGGAGCGAGGAACCGGTGATGCGTTGGGCAACTTTCACCACCCTCTGCAGTGCTTTCCGGTCGGAGACAGAGCAGTTGCCATACCATACTGTGATACAGTTGGTAAGGATGCTCTCGATGGTGCAGCGGTAGAAGTTCACCAGAATCTCAGGAGACAGATGGACCTTCTTCCGTCTCCTCAGGAAGAAGAGACGCTGGTGAGCCTTCTTGACCAGAGTTGAGGTATTGTGGGTCCAAGAGAGGTCATCGGAGATGTTGACCCCCAGGAACCTGAAGCTGGAAACACGTTCCACCTCCGTCCCGTTGATGTGGATGGGGGTGTGCGTGCCGCCCCTAGACTTCCTGAAGTTTACAATGAGCTCCTTGGTCTTCTTGGAGTTAAGAGCCAGGTTGTTGTCTGCTAGGAGCTGGACCTCCTCCCTATAGGCCGACTCATCGTTGTTGCTGATGAGGCCAATCACCATTGTATCATCTGCATACTTGATGATGGTGTTAGTACCATGAACAGGTGTGCAGTCGTAGGTGAAGAGGGAGTAGAGGAGGGGGCTCAGCACACAGCCCTGTGGAACGCCGGTGTTCAGGGTGAGGGTTGAATAGGTGTGCTTGTCTAACCTAACAGACTGGGGTCTGTTGGTTAGAAAGTCCAGTATACAATTGCAGAGGGAGGGATCGATGCCCAGGTTACCGAGTTTGCTGATCATTTTAGAGGGTATAATGGTGTTGAATGCTGAGCTGTAATCGATGAACAGCATTCTTACGTAAGTGTCTCTGTTGTCGAGGTGGGAGAGGGCGGAGTGAATGCCGTTGAGATGGCATCCTCCGTACTCCTGTTCTTGCGGGAGGCAAACTGATAGGGATCCAATGTGGGGGGTAGGCAGCCTTTGAGGTGTGCCAGGACCAGCCTCTCGAAGCACTTGGTGATGATGGGAGTAAGTGCAACTGGGCGGAAGTCGTTGAGGCTTGCCGCAGTGGAGTGTTTTGGCACCGGCATGATGGAGGTGGTTTTAAGGCACGTGGGGACAACTGCTTGGGCAAGTGACAGGTTGAAGATGTCAGTCCAGTCCAGATTATGCAATGACCAAAAGATACTTAGTGCTATATTAACTAAGAGAATCCAAAAAATTATAACACAATTGATACATCCTGATCAAACAGGGTTCATTCCGGGTTGACAGGGAGCTAATAATATTAGGCATGTCATTAACATTATAGCATGCGCAAAAAGGAAGCATCAGACTTCAATGTTACTTAGTTTAGATGCAAAAAAAGGCTTTTGATAGAGTAGACTGGGTCTGTCTTGAACATATACTAGATAATATGGGGTTCCATACAAAATTTATAAATTGGATGAAAACACTATATTTAAATCCAAAGTCATGAGTGAGGGTGAATGGCAGTTGCTCTGAGTTTTTTTAACTGAAGCGGGGAGTTAGACAGGGGGACAGTTTGAGTCCCCTGCTCTTTGATTTATGTTTAGAGCCGCTCACTGAAACCATCAGGCAGGAGGATTATATCGAAGGTATTAAAGATGATAGGGGGGTGGAACATAAAATTTCATTATTTGCAGATGATGTTATGCTGTATGTGAGCAATCCTATTTCCTCAGTGCCTCGCCTAATGCAAGTTTTAAAGGAATATGGAGTAATATCGGGTTATAAAATATATGATTCAAAATCGGAAGCAATGATGCTGTCAGGTCTATGGCCTTTGCAACTAAATGATCAGGTCAGGTTTCATTGGTCTAGGCAGGCTTCAGATACCTAGCTATTGTCATCACCCCCTCCATTTCAACACTGTATGAAGCTAACTATGGAAAGCTACTAAAGGGGTTAAAGGCTGACATGCTGAGATGGGAGATTCTCCCTCTATCTCTAATTGGGAGAATTGAAGTTGTTCGAATTAATATTTTGCCCCGACTGCTATTTCTATTACAATCTCTGCCAGTGGGGGTCCCTGGAGTGGCATTTAAAGCGTTGGACAAAGAGTTATTAAGATTTGTGTCGCAAAATAAGAAACCCAGAGTTAGACTTAAGACACTGTTACTACCAAAACAAAAAGGGGGCCTAAATATGCCCAACATTAAATACTATTACTGGACAGCGCAGTTGAGAACCCTGATAGCATGGATAACAAATGACAAGGAAACGGGATGGGTGAGAATAGAGCAAAATTTATATCCCAGTATTGCCCTGGCTGGGCTCCCATTTCTTAGTCAAGCAAACTGGAAGAAATTAAAAATAGATAATGAATGGATTAAATTCACAATGAAAACTTGGCTGGTTATGAGAAAGCAACTAAATGTCTTCAATTCTATATCTAGAACACTGAAGATAGCTGCTATTCATAATTTTTTACCCAGCAAAATTGACAAGGGTTTTAGAAATTGGGCAGACAAAGGGCTCACTACTGTGGATCAACTTTTTTGTGGGGGAGTTTAGAAATCATATGAGCATCTTCAGAAAAAATTTGGACTGTCAGGGACGGACTTTTTCAGATTTCTCCAAATACGGCATTACTTGCAGACACATCTAGATTGGGAGCAGATATGTAAATTACTTCTAATTTGTAAAATATTTTCCTGTTGACTATGGAGGGAGCGTTAAAAAAGAATCTGATATCCCATTTATATAAAGGACATCAAGATTATGTAAAAGGAAGCACTATAGAAGTGAAACAGAAATGGGAATTGGAAATGAATATTATTATTACTAATGAAACATGGGAAAATACATGTCTTTTGGGTCACAAGTTAACAAACAGCCCCACCTGGAGGGAGTTTGAATGGAAAACTAGAATGAGAGTATTTAGGACTCCTCTTATGTTAGCAAGATACAGCAACACCTCAGATTTATGCTGGAGACAATGCGGGAAGATTGTTGATCATACCCATATTTTTTGGGATTGCCCCAAATTGTACCATTATTGTAGAGACATTCAGGTGGAGATTAAGTTAATTTGGGGATGGATTTACCTCTGGAGCCGGCATGTTTCATACTAGGTGATACCCCAGTAATGATAGATACCAAAAATCAAAAATACTTACTTGGGGTGTTGCAGTTGATTGCAAAGAGTCCAGACTCAGGAACAGCTTCATCCCCAAAGCTATAGCTGCTCTGAACCGGCCCTGCTGAGTGCCCCCCACCCCCATGAACTGTCTCCCTCGGATGGACACATTTGCACTTTAGACTGTTTTGACTGTTTCACTGTTTTACTGTTCTTTTTATAAATCATGTTTCTCGGGGTACCTAAATCTAAATTTTATTAGTTGTTTAAGTTATGACATCGGATGGAAACTGCATACCAAATCTCGTTGCACATATGTGCAATGACAATAAAAGATATTATTATTATTATTAAAGAAGATGATCGCAGTGTTATGGAGAAATGAAAAGCCACCAAATGTTCAACAGTGGAGGGAAAGACTGAAAAGTGTATATTTGATGGAAAGTATAACAGCTAAAATCCAGTTGAGGACTGATGCTTTCAATATTATTAGGACACCGGTATTACTACAACTGCCAAGATTAATTAAGGATACGATTTGATGAGCTTGCTCTGGTGCCTATGAATAGGATGCTTCTACGATAGAACGCTAAGATGATTTGATGTGATGCTGATAGATGCTAGATGACTTGTATATTTTGTATTTATGTGTATTTTGTCTTGTCAATAAATGTTATGTGCAAAAAAAATAAAAATAAAATCTGATCAGAGAATGCTGCTGCTGTATCATCCTAGTACCTGTTGTTTCGCTGCTTGTGGCGGACGTAGTCGATGCTGTGGCAGTTGTTGTGCTTGGTTCTGAGAATGAAATGAAGATGTGACATTAATGGATATTGAAAGGGATTTGGACTCTTTTTGTTTCACAAATATGTCAAGTGCAGTAGTGAAAGTTGAACTGATGAGAAGAAATGTTAACAAAGCATTCAACGAATAATTGGGTGGATAATATTTGGAGTTCTGATGAAATTTTGGTATGTAATTGTTTTCTCTGTTTTATGCATGGAATTGTCACTGTGCTTTGCATAATGTCTCATATGGTTGTCATCAACTGAGAATATTGAATTTGTGCCAGTATTTTTGATTGAGTATATCTTGTTAACTGTAGAATTTTCATCCAGTGGATACCTGAATTGGCCAACTCTGAGAATTCCACCACCTATAATTTATTTGCACTAATCATTAACTCTTTCGAATTTCCATAGATATTTTGAATTTGGCTAGTTTCATTTTACTGTTGTTATTTATGGCCAGAATCATGGACAAAACTGAAATATTTGATGATGTAGCTCCAATCAAGAACTGAAATATTCACAAACAACGAGTCGGGCTGGACTATACTTCTTGGATGAAAGGAGGCTGAATGTTGAACTTATAGAGGTGTATAAATTACATAGGAATGGATAGGATACGCTCTGAGTCGAAGGAAGGTTGACACAAGTTCTATCATAATTGCTAATTTTCCTTTGCCCCATTTTGTGTATGACTTGTAATTTATGGTACCTGTCCTTGTTGATGTAGACATCAAAAAGAAATTGACAACATTTTTATTTTTCATGTGCCTATTCTTCTTGAAATATTCCCCTGACTGCACTGTGCTGTTTCAATTGTTAGAATTGTTCAATAATACACAACATACAACTGTGAACTGATCAATGGTTTGGCCATTTCAAGAACATTGGTTGATATAATGATCACCATGTTATTGCATGGTTTCATGTGTAGTCAACAACTGAAAATACTGAATTTGTGCATGCAGTTTTGATTGAGCATTTGCTGTTATATTTAGAATTCAGCATCCATTAGTTACCTGAATTAATTTACAATTTCTGAGCAATCCACTGCACATAATATTATTGCACAAGACAGTCATTCTTTCTAATTCCCACAGATATTTTGAACTTGGACAGTTTCATTAGACTTGTTATTCAAGGCAAGAACATTGGACAAAACTACAATCATTTTGAGGATGTAGCCCGTATGAACACCGGAAATATATGTGAAAGTTGAGCAGTCTTGGACTTTATTTCTTGGATAAAATGAGGTTGAAGATACAACAACCTAACCTGGGATCCTGATATCTAGTGATGGAAGAGGCTTTTTGAAAATGTAATCAATGCCTCGCAAAAACTGCCCGGTTCTTACCGTCAACTTTACATTATGCATCAAACAGGCATAAGAAAGCAAACTTACAGCAAGCTTTTCTTTTTTTGCAATTGATTTACCACTTGGAATATTCTCACCACCACTCTGCGCTGTTTCTATAGAATCATTTAATAATATTCAGCAAATAACTGCAAACTGATCGATGGTTTGCATTTTTTAGGGACATTGGTTGATGTAAAGATCAAATATCATCGATTGTTTGTCACTTGTGTTGGTACGTAATGAATCATTTTAAAGTTTGATCAGTGAATGCTGGTGCTGCATTATCCTAGTACCTGTTGTTTTGCTGCTGGTGGCGGACGTAGTCGGTGCAGTGGCAGTTGTTATGCTTGGTTCTGAGAATGAAATGCAGATGTGACATCAATGAATATTGAAAGGAAATTGGACTCTTTTTGTTTCACAAATCATGTAAAATGCAGCAGCAAAAGTCGAACTGATGAGATGAAATGTTAAATGGGATGAAAGCAACCAATGAATAATTGGGTGGATAACATTTGGAGTTCTGACAAAACTTAAGAATCACAAAAAACTTTGATATAGAATTATTTTCTCTGTGTTATGCATGGACTTGTCACTGTGCTATTACACAACATATCATGCAGCTGTCATCAACTGAAAATTTTGAATTTGTGCATACAATTTTAATTGAGTATTTGCTGTTAGCTTTAGAATTCGCATTCATTAGTTACCTGAATTAATTGGCCAACTCTGAGCATTCCACCGCCTATAATTTCTTTGCACTCATCATTCACTCTTTCTAATTTCCATAGATATTTTGAATTTGGCTGGTTTCGCTTTAGTGTTGTTATTCATGCTTAGTATCTTGGACAAAACTGCAATAAGCTTGAGGATGTAGCCACTATCAAGAACTGAAATATTCGTAAAAAATGGGTAGGTTTGGATTTTTTTCTTAGATAAAATGAGGCTGAAGGTTGATCTTATAGAGGTGTATGAAATCATATAGGAATAGATAGGATAGGATACTCTCTGGGTCTAAGGAAGGTTGACAAAAGTTTTTATCATTTTTTTCTAATTTTCCCTTGACCCATTTAAAGTACTAGTTGTAATTTATGGTACCTGTTGATGTTGATTCAGTTGTACAAGGCGTCATTGTTGTACTTTGTTCTGTGGACCTGCTTGCTGCTGCGATTGCAAAAGTTGTCGAAGCTTCACATATACAGAGAAATATCAGTTAATATACATGGCGGCACTCTCATGGCTACACTTGTAAATTGTGTAAAATATCCCTGGGATTCCAAGCTGACTTTAATTATTTGATTTTGTAAATCTGATGATGCATATTAGCAACATGCACTCATGTAAGTAGGCAACTGGTTCATTGAATCTGCTGCTATTGTCCAAAACAAAGGAGCATCCTCAATATCACAAATAATAAATGAATTAGTTATTTGTTTAGCAAGGATCTATATCAAATTCTTTATGAAATTCCACTTTGTCACTTGTGTTGGTAAGTAATGTATCTTTTTATAGTCTGATCAGTGAATCCTGGTGCTGCATTATCCTCGTACCTGTTGTTTCGCTGCTAGTGGCGGACGTAGTCGATGCAGTGGCAGCTGTTGTGCTTGATTCTGAGAATGAAATGAAGTTGAGACATCAATGGATAATTTAAGGAAATTGGACACCTTTTGTTTCATAAAGCAGGTAAAGTGCAGGTGAAAATTAAACTGACGAGAGATGTTAACAATGTATTTTGATTAAACAAGAATCATTAAATATTTTGTCAAGAAATTGTTTTCACTGTGTAATGCACAAAACTGTCATCATGCTATTGCACAAAGTTTCATGTAGTAGACATCAAATGAAATATTGGATTTTTACATGCAATTTTGATTGAGCATTTGCTGTTAGATTTAATATCTTGCAACAATTAGTTACCTGAATTAATTGGCCATTTTTGAGCAATCCACTGCCTATAATTTATTTACACTAGGCTTTCAATCTTTCTCATACCCATAGATATTTTGAACTTAGTTTGTTTCATTTTACTGTTGTTATTCAAGGCCAGTACATTGAATGTAGGCAGTATAAAGACCTGAAATATATGCAAAAGTCCAGTCTTGGAATTTATTTCTCGGATGAAAGGAGGCTGAAGGTTTATCTTGTAGAGATGTAATAAAATTATATGGGAATAGATAGGGTGAATGTACAGTCTTATAGTGGGGGAATCAAATATGCAGAGAAATCGCAGTTAAAATACATGGTAGCACTATCATGTCGACACTTGTAAAATGTACCTGGAAGTCCAAGCTGACATTAATTATTTGTTTTTTTTAATCTAATGATGCATATTAGCAACATGCAGTCGTGTAATTGATGACTGGGGCATTATAATACTATGATATCAATGATATTACAAAGGATAAATGAACAATTGCCTGACGTATTATTGGCTTATTTGACTACTTGCATGATATCTATCTATATATTACTAATACTCTCATCTTGACCACTTCGTGTCTGTGTTGTAATTAAATTTGCTCAAAAACGATCCTATATAGCGCTATGTTTTTTCGCCACCTTACTCACCATTCTCCTCTGCTGCAAGTCAAATAAGTTTTGTTCCGATCGGTGAAATAGTACAAACGTTATGAAAGTTCCCCCTCCCCCACATCCCCCTCTCCCCCACACCAGCTCCTCCCCCACAAACCCCTCCCCCACAAACCCCTCCCCCACACACCCCTCCCCACCCCCCTTCCACACACCTCCCTTCCACACACCCCTACACACACCCTCCCCCACACACCCCCTCCCCCACACACCCCTCCCACACTCCCCCTCCCCCACACACCCCCTCCCCCACACATACCCCTCCCACACTCCCCCTCCCCCACACACCCCATCCCCCACACCCCCTCCCCAGAGTGGTGGAACATTGTTTTGGGGGAACGGGTTGCATTGGGGGAACAGATGAGTGGTGGAATATTGCGTTGGGGAATGGGTTGTGTTGGGGCGGACCAGGCATCCCGTGTGACTGGGACCCAACAGGTCCCACTTAGTCCAGTTCCTACTGAAATTAATGGGGTGATTACACTAGTGAATGTTTTTATAACTGACATCAAAGTGTTAGGCCACAATATTGTACACGAGTTACGACTGTGTAATATTAGAAAATTAAATTATACAAGTAAACTGACAAAATACTTTTCTTCTTCAAGTGACCTATTTTTCTCTTGTAATATTCTCCTGACCACACTCTGCTGCTTCTCTAGAATTGTTCAATAATTCGCAGCAAGTAACTTCGAGCTGACTGATGGATTGGTCTCTTTGAGAATGATTGTCTAATATCTTGAAGAAATGTTAACAAAGCATTCAATACATAATTTGATAGATAACATTTGTAGTTCTGATGAAACTTAGGAATCAAGAATAACTTTGGTATATCCTATTTGCGTAAGGACCTGAACGATACATTAAAGATGGGCAGGCGTGAATCTTGTTTCTTACGGAGTAGGCGGCTAAATGTTGATCTTATAGTGGTGTATAAAATCAAATGGGAATAGATTGGGTGCCTGAATAGAGTCTTTATCGCAGAGTGGGGAAATCAAGAACTAGAGCGCACAGCTCCATCCAAGACCACAACAAATCGCAGAGATTTGTGGATGCAGCTGAGATTATCACCCAAACTAACCACTTGTCCATTGACTCCATCTGCACTTCATGCTACGTCGGCAAGGCCACCAGCATAATCACGGACTGTTCTCACCTACGACACTCCCTCTTCTCCTCTCGCCTTTATCCTGTAACTGTAACTATGTGCCGTCTTTCCGTTGACTGGATAGCATGTGAAAAAAAGCTTTTCACTGTTCTTCAATACATGTGAGAATACATAAACTAAATTTTACTTTGGAGTCACGTGAATGATTCCGTGAAGAAGCCCTGCCAGTCCGCCAGTCCGCATGCGCGTCATTACATCAGATGCATGGCGCAGGCGTGTAGCTCCACCTGCGATAAGTTTTTAAAACCCTCAGGTAAGTTTTTAAAACTTAGTTGAGGTCGTTTTCTGCGGTCGGTAAGTCTTGTTGCAGGAGCAAGTCGGACCATGGAGAAAATGACTAAGGGAAGGTCGAGGTGGGCCGCCGGGAGAGAGCTATAGAAGACCGCGGGTAGTGCGGGTAGCGGGCGGCCATCCATCTCACCTTCAGAGTCGCTGGCGGCACGGCCAGTGGCTTCCGACGGTGCCGATTGTAAGTACCTTGGCTACTCCGGTGGGACGGAAAGCCACAAAGAAGTCAGTAAGGCCCGTTGACTCGGATGAGTCGGGCCAGGAGGGTTCCCCTCCCACAAAGGATAGCGTCTGCGGACGTCTGTCTAGGATGGAGCTCCTGATGGAGAGGATGTTGAAGGGCTGACTAGGAAGGAGCTCCTGATGGAGAGGATGCTCCATCACGATATGCTCCAGCAAGAGGTGCTTTATATCCGCGGGTCGCCTTGGGGGCCCGTGGCAGCGGCACCTGTTGAAGGGCTGCATAATATCTCCCTCTCGGAGGAGAGCATACCTGGGCAGTTTTGTTCTGACCCCGAGGTTGGAGGTGTAGCCAGTGAGCATACCCCAAGGCAAGAAGGCCGCAAACTAGGGGTGCCAATGATGGCATCTAAATTTGCTATACCGACCGGAACTGGGGAACCGCAGGATGATGACCTGGCCATGACTATAAACTACATGGCCTCACACCAGCTGCAAGACCTCACAATGGAAGAAACTTCCAAAAAATACGAGACACCAGCTAATTGTGCTTCGATTAAAGTGCCAACTGTGAACCACGCTATCTGGGGTCACATGGGTGTAGGTATCAGAGCCCAGGAAGTGAGGCTCCAGAAGATACTAAAGCTGCACGGTTCAGGAATTGCAGCTTTCGCTAGGTCGCTCGATGGGGGGGGCCCTGTCTGAGGTGCAGCAGGATGCTCTGGCCCTAATGTGCAATGCACATTTTAAAAATAAACTGTCTCAGAAAGACTGCTATTCGTTCGACTCTGAACCCCAAGTTTGCGGCTGTGCAAATCAAGCAATGTGCAACCGCCAAATCTACTGTTTGGTGATGACCTATCAAAACGGGTCAGGGAATTGGACGACGAGGCGAAAACGGTCGACCTCATAAAAGCCCGGCCGATTAGCAAAATTCAATTTCGGCGGCAGCACCCCTACAAACGGTTCGCTGAAGCTGGTTCAGGCCAAGGACCAAGCCGGGCCTTGCCACCCATGCACAATTGGCGCACTCCAACATTCTTCCTCTCCAGAACTCGGGGGCAGAAGTTTCCACCAACATCCATGGAGGTAGGTGGATCTGGTTCTTTTCAGAACATATCATGTATGGATCAGTTACAAGGTGGTGGGAGATTACACTTGTTTTTCAATGAATGGTGCTGCATAACATCAGATTTGTTTATACTGCACAGTATACAAGGGTTCTGAATAGAATTCCTTTTAAAATTGTGTCCACCGACACAGCATACACCAAGCCGGACATTGGTTTTTTCACAACAAGAGTCTTTAGATGTACAAGCTAAAATTGAAACGTTATTTAAAAAAGGGGTAACTGGGAAGTCGTTTCATCAATCTCACCAATTTTTTTGTCTAATATATTTCCTAGACAAAAGAAGGATGGTGGGTGTCGAATCATTCTTGATCTAACTCGACTTAACTCCTATGTGCAGTATAAACATTTCAAAATGGAAACTTTTGTTACTACTAAACAACTGGTTTCCAAAGGATGCTATATGGCATGCATAGATCTTAAAGATGCATACTATTCAGTACCCATTCATTACAATCACCGGAGATATTTGAAATTTAGCTGGATGAGGCAACTATGGCAGCTTAAAGCCTAATGTTTAACTTCGGCTCCTAGACTATTTACAAAGTTGTTAAAACCGGGCTCAGAATCATATTGTAATGGCCTATTTGGATGACGTCCTAATCATAGGCAAGACTCAGGAATCAGCTGAAGTATCTGTTTCAGCTACCAAACTCAATCCAAATTGATACCTTCTAGTCATTGATTATTTGGGATTCGCCATTAACTCAACTCACATGTCTGTGACTCTGCCCAGAGGCAAGAGATTAGAGTTAATAGAACCTTGTAACAATCTCGTTGATGAGCATCAATCTTCTATTCGACAGCTGGCTAGAATAATTGACAAATTAGTAGCTGCTTTTCCAGGTGCACAGTTTGGGCCTGTACATTATCAAAATTTACAACTTGCAAAGGAGCAGGCACTCAAAACGCATGCAGGTCATTTCAATAGATTCATGCGGTTACCAGCTGAAGCCATTGCTGAGTTACAGTGGTGGGTAGCGAATATTTTGCATTGCTCCAGTAAAATTCTGATTGATCAACCTTCAGTTATCTTACAAACTGATGTTAGTGCTCTAGGATGGGGAGCCACTGATACCATCTCTAGCTGCGGTGGCAGATGGAATATGAATGAGGCATTAATTCTTCAATCACATGGTATTAACTATTTAGAGTTGTTGGGAGCATTCTATGGCTTAAAGGCGGATTGTACTAATAAGCATGACTTGCATGTTCAGATTCAGATTGACAATACTACAGCAGTAGCATACGTCAATCACATGGGAGGAATCAAGTCGGTGTCATGTGATAAATTGGTTAACCTTATTTGGCATTGGTGTATTACAAGAAACATCTGGATTTCAGCTATCTACTTACCAGGTAGATTTAATATGGTGGCGGACACAATGACAACACAGAATGGATGTTGAATCCTGAAATCTTTAATGATGTTGTCGCTCAGTATGGTGTACCAGATATTGATTTGTTTGCATCCAGATTAAATCACCAGCTACCAAAGTATGTTTCATGGGATCCAGACCCAGGGGAAGTAGCGGTAGATGCATTCTCGCTACACTGGGGTGGAATGTTTTTATATGAATTTCCCCCATTTTGCCTCATCAGTTGGTGCTTGCTTAAGATCGAGCAGGACTCCGCCTCAGGCATTTTGCTAGTCCCCGACTGGCCTACATGGACATGGTTCCCACTCATTCTGAGACTAATAACACAGCCTTTTATGGCTGTCCCCAAATGCAGTAACTTTCTGGTTCATCCTGTGACTGGGGAGAACCATCCACTACATGATCGTATTAATCTATTGATTTGCAGATTCTGATGAGACCGTTCCTGGGGCTCAGACTATCAGGTCGTACGGTGGATGTGATTACTGCGACCTGGAGGGATAGTACTAAAAAACAATACATCTCTCATATCAAGAAATGGGAGGTGTTCTGCTTGCAGTCGAACATATCATATCACACGGCAAGCATACCTAATGTGTTGGAATTTCTTTCCACTATATTTTGATGAGCGACTGAGCTATAGTGCCATCAACAGTGCCAGTAGTGCCTTATCATCCTACCTGTGGCAGGGATTGGGACAACACTCTGTTGGGTCTCACCCTTTAATATCCAGGTTCATGAAGGGTATTTTTAACAGTAATCCCCCCAGGCACAGGTGCATAGAGATCTGGGATGTGAGCGCGGTTTTCACACTGCTTCGCCAATGGGCTCCAGCAACATCACTGTCTTTGCCCAGACTCACTCTTAAAGTGGTCATGCTCATGGTGCTGGTTTCAGCGCAACGCATCCAGACGTTGCAGAAGCTGCGACTGGACAGGATGGTTTCACCTGTAAATAATATAACATGTTATGTTTATGATTTAATTAAGCAGAGCAGGCCAGGAACGTCAGGGCTTAAACTTAATTTTATGGCATACCCCATAGACCTTTGCCTATGTGTAGTTACACACTTGCAGCAGTATATCAAGGTCACCAAGAGCCTCAGAGGCTCCGAATTAATGATATTCATCAGTCACAAAAATCCTCATAAGAAGGTGTCGGTACAGACCATTTCAAGGTGGCTGAAACAGGTTCTGGCTTGCGCCGGAGTGGACACTGATATTTTAAAATCTCACTCCACCAGGGTGGCATCAACGTCAGCAGCGAGGGCACTGGACATCCCTCTCGACCAAATCCTCGCGGCCGCAGGATGGTCCAATGATTTGACATTTCAATGGTTCTATAACAAACCTCTTGCCACACTGGGGGTGTTTGCTCACTCCATTTTTAATTCTTTTTTATAACTTACCCCTGGTAGAGACGGGTTGCTATTGTTTTCTTTTTTGCTAATTAAATCATCAACATGTTAAAGTCTGTATCATGTTTGAATGCATTATTTATTATTACTCATCCTGTGTCAACTGAGGCAGTGGGTCGCATGGACTCGTATCCACGGCATGAAATCACAGTGCTTTGAATTCTTCACGGAATCATTCACGTGACTCCGAAGTAAAATAGTAAGATTAAACGAGAACTTACCAGTTTGATGTTTGATCTTTATTTTATGAGGAGTTACGACAAGGAATTACGTGCCCTCTGCTCCCAACCCTCGTATCATAAATGTCACCTGGTAGTTCTAGTCTTCTCTAAGTCTTACCATGTTACTTCGACTACTGTTATCTGTGATTTCACACTGCTGCTTTGAAGATTGACGCGCATGCGGACTGTCGGGGCTTCTTCACGTAATCGCTCATCGTAACTCATAAAATAAAGATCAACCTTCAAACTGGTAAGTTCTCATTTAATCTTACTATTAAATCATTTTATGGTAAGAAGAGAAAATACATAATATGTACCTGAAGGGAAACCTTTTCACAAAGGGTGATGGGTTTAAGGAGCAAGCATACAGATTAAACGGTTGAGGCAGGAGCAATAATCATATTTAAAAGACATTTAGACTGGTGCATGGATTGGAAAGGCTTAGAGCAATCTGGAACTGCCTAATCTGGGATCCTGATGTTTAATCCAAGTTTAGTGATGGGAGAGGCACTTTGATAATGTGATTGTTGAGTGCCTCACAGAGCAGACTGATCTGCTGTTACTTTCAGCTTTACAATATGTATTATGCAGACAGAAGGAAGGAAACTAACAATATACTTTTCTTGTTCATATGACGTTCTCGTCTTGTAATATTCTCCTGCTTGCATTTTGCAGTATTAAAAGAATTGTTCAATATTTCTCAGCATTTTACTGTGAACACTTTGTGAGTTTGGGACTCTTAACAGAAAATGTTGTTGAGACCATGATAGAGCGTTATCTATTGTTTGGCTCTTGTGTTGGTAAGTAATGAATCATGTGAAAGCCTGATCAGTGAATCCTCGTGATGCAAAACTGTGAGCTGATTGATGGTTTGGCCATGTTGAGGAATATTGGTTGATATAATGGTGGAGCATCAGTTATTGATCGTTACGTGTTGATAAGTAAGATATATATTTAAAGTCTGATCAGTTTATCCTGGTGCTGCATTATCCAAGTACCTGTTGTTTCGCTGCTAGTGGTGGACATAGTCGATGCAGTGGCAGTTGTTGTACTTGGTTCTGAAAATGAAATGAAGATGTGACATCAATAGATATTGAAAGGAAATTAAACACATTGGAGCATTTATTGAGTACATGGACAGAACCTACTCAGTGAACGGTCGGGCTCTGGGGAGTGTTGTTGTGCAGAGGGATCGAGGAGTACAGGTACATAGTTTGTTGAAAGTGGCATCACAGACATATAGGATGGTCAAAATGGCTTTTGGCACATTGGCTTTCATCATTCAGAGTATTGTGTATAGATGTTGGGAGGTCATGTTGCAGGCTTTAGTGAGGCTGCATTTGGAGTACTGTGTTCAGTTTTGGGCACCATCTTATAGAAAAAACGAGGTCAAGCTGGAATGGGTGCAGAGAAGATTCATGAGGATGTTGCCAGGACTTGAGGGCGGTTGAGAAAGCTTGGATACTATTCCTTGCAGTGCAGGAGGATGAGGGGTGATCTTTTAGAGGTATACAAAATCATGAGAGGAATAGATCGGGTACATGCACAGCACCTCTTACCCAAAGGTTAATTAGAGTATTTTTGTTTCACAAAGCATAGCTAGTGCAATAGTGAAACATTAAACTGGTAAAACGAAATGTTAGTAAGGCATTCAACGAATAATTATGTGGATGATAAATGAATAATTATCTAAATTTAATTATTGCCTAATTTGACTATTTGCATGATATTAATACTTAAATTATTGATTTGATTACAAGGGTGACTGCTTTTCTAAATGACATCAACCTAATACTGGTTAATTCTCTCGAATAATAATTGCCTGGAAAACATTTGGAGTTCTGATTAAACTTAAAAACCATGAAAAATGATTTCATGGAATATTTATCTCTGTGTTATGCGTGGCATTGGCACCATGTTATTGCACAATGTTTAATGTAGCATTCTTCATCTGAAAGTATTGGATTTGTACATGCAAATTTGATTGAGCATTTGCCGTTACTTTTAACATTTCCTACCCGATAGTTACTTGAAACAACTAGCCATTTCTGATCAATTATACACCTGTAAATATTTTTTTGCACATAGAAACATAGAAACATAGAAAGTAGGTGCGAGAGTAGACCACCAGGTCCGTCGAGCCCGCACCGCCATTCGCTCATGGCTGAACACTAAACAGACACACTTACCCACAAACAGTAGACACAAGACACAGAACACAAGATACTACCCTCCCCTTTATACCGCTATCACCCCTCTCCACCCCAAGAACCGCGCGATCTCCTGGGGGAGGCAAAAAAACGGATAAAAACCCAGGTCCAATTCGGGAAAAAAATCCGGGAAATTCCTCTCCGAACCCAATCCAGGCGATCGACACTTGTCCAGGAGATCACTCAGGTCTTACTATACTAACCATACCTAGGTCCATATCCCTACCCTCTCCCCGTAGCCCCTTATCCCCTTGGCAGCTAAAAAACCATCTATTTTAGACTTAAATATATTTAACGTTTCTGCTTCCACTGCTCCCTGGGGCAGTGAATTCCATAAATTAACCACCCTCTGGGTGAAGAAGTTCTTCCTCATCTCGGTTTTAAAAGAGCCCCCCCTTATTCTGCGACTATGTCCCCTAGTTCTAGTTTCCCCGATCATTGGGAACATCCTCGGTGCATCCACCCGATCAAGGCCCCTCACGATCTTATATGTTTCAATGAGATCGCCTCTCATTCTTCTAAACTCCAAAGAGTAGAGTTCCAGCCTACTTAACCTTTCCTCATATGTCAATCCCCTCATTGCAGGAATTAATCTTGTAAACCTTCGCTGCACTGCCTCCAGGGCTAGTACATCCTTTCTTAAGTATGGACCCCAGAACTGTACACAGTATTCCAAATGTGGTCTCACTAATACTGTGTACAGCTGCAGCAAGACCTCCGTGTTTTTATACTCAATCCCCCTAGCAATAAAGGCCAAAACTCCATTGGCCTTCCTGATTGCTTGCTGCACCTGCATACTAACTTTTAGTGATTCATGTACTAATACCCCTAGATCCCTTTGCGTTGCATTACAACGCAGCTCCTCCTCATTTAGAAAATAACTTGCCCTATCATTTTTTTTCCCAAAGTGAATGACTTCACATTTATTAGTATTAAATTTCATCTGCCAAGTTGTTGCCCACTCACCTAGCTTATCTATATCCTTTTGCAGACTCTTCCTATCCTCCTCATCCCCTACTTTTCCTCCCATTTTTGTATCGTCCGCAAATTTTGATATATTACACTTGGTTCCCTCCTCCAATTCATTTATATAAATTGTGAACAACTGGGGTCCCAGCACCGACCCTTGCGGAACCCCGCTAGTTACCGGTTGCCATCCCGAGTATGAACCATTTATCCCCAATCTCTGCTTCCTATTTGTTAGCCAATCCTCTACCCATGCTAATATATTACCCCCAATCCCATAATTTTTTATTTTTAGCAAAAGTCTCTTATGTGGCACCTTGTCAAAAGCCTTTTGGAAGTCCAAGTATACCACATCCACCGGTTCCCCTTTATCCACCCGGGTTGTTACTTCCTCAAAGAATTCGAGCAGATTCGTTAAACAGGACTTCCCCTTCACAAAACCATGCTGGTTCTGTCCGATGAGGTCATGTTTATCCAAGTGCCCCGTTAGTGTTTCTTTAATAATTGTCTCTAACATTTTACCCACCACCGATGTTAGACTAACCGGTCTATAGTTACCCGCCTTCTGTTTACTTCCTTTTTTAAATATAGGTGTTACATTGGCCATTTTCCAATGCACTGGGACCGTTCCTGCCTCCAGGGAGTTTTGGAAAATTATCACCAATGCATCCACAATCCCCACCGCTATCTCCCTCAAGACCCTTGGATGTAATCCATCAGGCCCAGGGGATTTATCCTCTTTCAGTCTCATTAATTTCCCATATACCACCTCCTTGGTGATCTTAATAGTATTTAGCTCCTCCATTCCTACCGCCCCCTGTTTATCCAGCATTGGAATATTTTTTGTGTCTTCTATGGTGAAGACTGATACAAAATACTCGTTTAATGCCTTTGCCATTTCCATGTTCCCCACCAACAACTCTCCAGTCTCACCCTCCAATGGACCAACGTTCACCTTAGCCACCCTTTTTCTTTTTATATAGCTATAAAAACTCTTACTATTAGTTTTTATGTTGTTCGCTAAATTCCTTTCATAGTCTATTTTCCCCGTCTTAATTAATCTCTTAGTTATTTTTTGCTGACCTTTAAATGCTTCCCAATCCTCTGCCCTCCCACTATCTCTGGCTACCTTATATGCCCTTGCCTTCAGCCGAATACTATCCTTTATAGTTTTACTGAGCCATGGCTGACTGTTCTTACCCTTACCCCTTTTTTTCTTCATAGGAATAAATTTTTCTTGAAAGTTATACAGTAGATCCTTAAACGTACACCACTGCTCATGTACCGTCTTATTCTTGAGTCTGCTATCCCAGTCAACTTTGATCAGCTCAGTCCTCATACCTTCATAATCCCCCTTATTTAGACTAAGCACCCTAGCCTGAGTTTCAACCTGCTCCCCTTCTATTTGAATATGGAATTCGACCATATTGTGGTCACTTGTTCCCAACGAGTCCCTAACTATGACATTTTTAATTAATCCTGCTTCATTACACAGGACCAGATCCAAGATTGCCTCCCCCCTTGTCGGTTCTGCGACATACTGTTCTAGGAACCCGTCTCTAATACATTCTATAAACTCTTCCTCTAGTCTACCCTGCCCAGTTTGGTTTGCCCAATTAATATGAAAATTGAAGTCCCCCATGATTACAGCAGTTCCCTTTTTACATGCGTCAACTATTTGCAGATTTATGTTCTGACTAACAGCGTCACAGCTATTTGGAGGTCTATAAATTACACCCACTAGTGTTTTTTTCCCCTTGTTATTCTCTATCTGTACCCAAGCTGTTTCACTATCCTGATCCTTCAACGCAATATCCTTCCTCTCTATTGCCGTTATTCCCTCCCTTATTAAAAGGGCCACCCCTCCTCCCTTTCTTTCCTGTCTATCTTTTCTAATTGTCGAGTACCCCTCTATATTTAACTCCCAGTCCTGATCCCTTTGCAGCCATGTCTCCGTAATGGCCACGATATCATAACTATATATACTTAATTGCACCGTTAATTCATTTATCTTCTTTCGAATACTCCGTGCATTTAGATAAAGCACTTTCAGATGATTTTTACTACCCTTCCTTTCCGTTTTTGCCCCTTTTACATCTAGAGCTTTATCTTCACACATTCTGGATCCTCCTGTCACATTTTGATTTTCCGCTTCCCCACTGATACCCTGCTCTATTTCCTCTACCCCTGCCGTTATTACCCCCCTTGATACCCCCCCCCCGCTACTTAGTTTAAAGACCTCTCTACTGCCCTAGTTATATGATTTGCCAGGACCCCAGTCCCAGCACCGTTCAGGTGAAGTCCGTCCTTACAGAACAGATCCCCCCTGTCCCAGTACTGGTGCCAGTGGCCCAAGAAACCAAACCCATTTTTCCCACACCAGTCTTTGAGCCACGCATTCAGCTTTTTAATTTTACGTACCCTCGCCGATTTGGCCCGTGGCTCAGGTAGCAATCCGGAGATCAGTACCCTCGAGGTTCTGCTTTTTAATTTATTCCCTAATTGCTCAAACTCCTTCAGCAGATCCTCCTTCCTCGTCCTTCCTATGTCATTGGTCCCCACATGGACCATGACCACTGGATCCTCCCCCTCCCTCTGCAAATTTCTCTCCAGCACCGCAGAGATATCCTTAACCCTAGCACCGGGTAGGCAACACAGCCTTCGGGACATGTTCTGCTGGCCGCAGAGAACCTTATCTACCCCCCGAATAATACTATCCCCTATCACAACGGCATTTCTTCTAACTCCCCCCTCTTGAATGGCCCCCTGATCCACGGTGCTGCAGCCAGGTTGCTCATCCCTCCCACAGCCCCTGATCCCGTCCTCACATTGAGTAAGAGCCTCGGTCATGCTCGTCAGGGACAAGGGCTGTGGCTCCTGCCGCATCTCCTCCTGGTTCCCCTTACCTGCCTCGCTTATGGCCACACCTTCCTTTCCTTGCTCACTAACTACTGAATTAGTTAAACTGGTCGGTGTGACCATCCCCTGGCACAAAACATCCAGGTAATACTCCCCCTCCCTGATGTTCCGCAGCGTATGAAGTTGGGTCTCCAGCTCATCAATGCGGAGCTCGAGTTCCGCTAGCCTCAAACACTTACTGCAGCTGTAGGGATCATCTACATCAATGGTGTCGACAAATTCCCACATCTCACAGTATTGGCACATCTCCTGGCCAATCCATTTCGATTGGACATCTGTTAGCATTGTGGAACAATTAATCCCTCTGGGTAATTGGTACTCCGTTGTCCTCGACCGGCGTATCTCTCGTCACCCGACCACCTCTGTGTCCCGCGGGTGCCTCCTGCAGCCGACCTCATCAACTCTTCCTAATATCCCTCGTTTTCTGGAATTCAGCTAGTTTGGTTTACTGTTGTTTGCCAGGACAGCACTTTGGACAAAACTGCAATATGTTTAAGGTGTACTCAATACACAATACACAACCATACACTACACAACCAATGCAAATGGAGATAGCTTCAATGGCTGATCATCCGTGGCATGCACATATTGGGCCGTAGACCCTATTTCCATTCTGTATGACACAATTACTCTCTGAGTCCAAGGAAGGTTGCACAAGACAGGTTTTATCACAATTTTCAAATTTACCTGGCCCAGATTTGGAGTACAAGTTGTAATTTATGGTACCTGTCTCTGTGTCTGTTAATTCTGTTGTATAAGAGGTCATCGTTGTACTTTGGTCTATGGACGTGCTTTATTCTGTGGTTGCAGAAATTGTCGAATCTTCACAAATGCAGAGAAATATCAGTTAAAATACATGGCTACACTGTCATGGCTACACTTGTAACAGACCAAGCTGATTCAATGATTTCATTTAAAAACATCTGATAATGCATATTAACATCGTGCAATCATGTAAGTAGTAACTGGTGCATGGAATCTGCTGCTATTTTCCAAACAAAGAAGCATCCACGATATTAACAAATATCACATCGGCATGGTGGCGCAGCGGTAGAGTTGCTGCCTTACAGCGCTTGCAGCATCGGCAACCAGGGTTCGATCCCAACTACGAGTGCTGTCTGTACGGAGTTGTACATTCTTCCCGTGACCTGCGTGGGTTTTCTTTGAGATCTTCGGTTTCCCCCCACACTTCAAAGACGTACAAGTTTGCAGGTAATTGGGCTTGGTATAAGTGTAAAATTGTCCCTTGTGTGTGTAGGGTAGTGCTAATTTACAGGGATTCCTGGTCGGTGTGGACTCGGTAGACCGAAGGGCTGTTTGCTCGCTGTATCTCTAAACTAAACTAAATAATAAATGAATAATTGCCTGACTTTTTCTCTCACCAATTACAACTGCAATATTTATTATCATAAATTGTACACTTGTTTCAGAAAGCATGTACAATGCAGCAGTGAAAATTAAACTGATGAGAGGTAATGTTACCAAGAATTCATGGCTTGGAATCGTACTGGAGCACATAGTTTTAAGTCGAGAGAGAAAAGATAAAATAAGAATTTGAGGGGATCTTCACATAGGGGGTGAACCACCGTGGGAAAATGGAGCTAGCGTCAATGGCTGATCATCCGTGGCTTCGACATATTGGGCCGTAGAGACTATTTCCATTCTGTATCTTACAATTACTCTCTGAGTCAAAGGCACGTAGTCAGGACATGTTTTATCGTTATTTCTAGATTTCCTTGCACAGATTTGGAGTACAAGTTGTAATTTATGGTACCCGTCTCTGTTGATGTTGATTCAGTTGTATAAAGCGTAATTGTTGTACTTTGCTCTGTGGACGTGCTTGCAGCTGTGCTTGCAGAAGTTGTTGAAGCTTCACAAATGCAGAGAAATGTCAGTTAAAATACATGGCAGCACTCTCATGGCTACACTTGTGAATTGTGTAAAATGTCCCTGGAAGTTCAAGCTGACAAATTATTTGTTTTTTTCCATCTGATGATGCATGTTAACATCATGCATTTATGTAAGTGGTAACTGTTACACTGGATCTGCTGCTATTTTCTAAACAATGAAGCATCCACAATATTGATAAAAGATAAATTAATAATTCTCTGACATTATTGACCTATTTAACTATTTGTATGATATTACTACTTAAACTATTGGATTGATTATCATAGCGACTGCTTTTCTAACTGACATCAATGAGTTAGGCAAAACATATTATACCTCAGTTATGACTACTTCTGTCATCACTTACAACAGCCTAATCTAGGATCCTCATGTTTAATCCTTTTTTTCGATAGGGGAGGCGCTTTATAAATTTGATAATTGAGTGCCTCACAGAGTAGATGGCTCTGCTGTTATCTCTGGATTTAAGTCGATGCAGTTTTTGTGCTTGGTTCTGAGAATGAATAGGAAGATGTGACCAATGGATATTGAAAGGAAATAAATAGAAAATAGGTGCAGGAGGAGGCCATTCGGCCTTTCTAGCCAGCATTGTGATCATGGCTGATCGTAGACACTTGAAGGTAGACACAATCGTAGACAATTGAAGGTAGACACAAAGTGCTGCAGTAACACATATCACATGATGAAAGAGGGTTCGATTAACCAGTTCGACCACCAGATGGCGCCACACATCCATGATATTGCAAATGATGAATAAATAATTGTCTGACTTTCATTGTTTGACTACTTGCATGATATTCCTACTTAAACTATTGGGTTGATTATAATAACAACATAGAAGCATAGAAAATAGGTGCAGTTAGCCCTTCGAGCCAGCACCACCATTCATTGTGATCATGGCTGATTGTCCCCTATCAATATAATAGTGACTGCTTTACAAAGTCAAATCAAGATGCTGGATAACAATATTCACTCTTTTTCTGTCATCAATTATGACAGCATTATTGATTGTCACGTGTTGACAAGTAAGATATATTTTTAATGTTTGATCAGTGAATGCTGGTGCAGCATTATCCTAGTACCTGTTGTTTCGCTGCTAGTGGTGGATGTATTCGATGCTGTGGCAGTTGTTTGGTTCCGAGAATGAAATGAAGATGTGACATCAATGGATATTGAAAGGAAATTATACTCTTTTCATGAAGCATGTAAAGTGCAGCAGGGAAAAGTAAACTGACGAGAGGATGCATATTTGCAACATGCAATCATGTAAGTGATATCTGGGTGCAGGGGATAGGGTGCCATTTTGCAAACATAGAATTATCCATGTGATATCAATGGATATTGCAATTGAAATGGAAAGTAATATGGACACATCATTTCATAAAGCATGTAAAGTACAGCAGTGAAAATTAAACTGATGAGAAGAAATGTTACCAATGAATCCAACATGGTTGCATTGTTAACATTTGGAGTACTGATGAAAATTAGGAATCATGAAAAATTATTTCATGGAAGTTTTAAATCTGTGTTATGCATGGCATTGTCAACATGTTATTGCACAACATTTAATGTAGTAGTCTTCAACTGAAATTTTTAAATTTGTGCATGCAAATTGGATTGAGCATTTCCTGTTAGAATTAACATTATATGTCCATAATTACCTTGAATTAACGGGCCAATTTTGAACAAAGAATGATGTGTAAACCATTTTTTGCACAAGTCATTAACCACAGAGGCAGCGGAGAAGGCCTCGAGATGGCTTTGAGATGGCTCTGGATCAGGGGAGGAGGTCCATGGGGAGGACCAAATGCCATCTGAACACAAGTCGTGGTCTGATCAACCATGGCTGGGTCGCCTGGGTGAGGATTTCTGATGTTGAAAGACCCGAAACATCCAATGACCCCAGGTTACATCACTGATGATGTGTTCAGGAGCATCTATCGATGTATTTGTGTCAATCACTGTGCTGGTGAAACCAGTGGCGACCAAGAATAGACTGGTTGACAACCATGAATAGGGTGGTGACGATTGGAGAGACAGTGGACAGTTCGGAAAGACGGCTACTGGGGCGGGGCGGGTTGGCAGCCCAAACCACATCCTCTGAGAGGAGGAAACCCAAATCACGCTACAGAAAATCACATGGAAGAATACCCCCTGGGGTGTCCGAGAGGGGGGGAGGATGAGCACATCAATTTGACGGATTAAAGGTTAACTACTAATGGCAATGGACAACCGACTATGAGTATCAAATGCAGATTTGGAAAGGTTTGTAAGAACAGCCGAGGCCTGAAGATTCACCAGACCTGGATGAAGTGTTTGGAGGGACAGGGAGTGTCACAATGCACAGGTATTTTACCTGGTGAGATGCAAGAGGAGCCGGGCCCGGAATCACACCATAGAGCCCGAAGCCTCCAAGTGGCGCAACTAGTCCCTCGGAACAGTTCTCCGGAGAAGGTTCGAGTCAAATAGCCTCAGGTCTGCAAGACGGCAGTCTGGCATCAGTTCGACACGGACGTCGATGAAGAGTATAGAAGTTATATAGAATGTATATAGAAGAAACACGTTACTTCTTAAATTTTACCAATATGTTTAAAAACATTTAGTAAATCTCGCAGATGTCAGCTATTTTTATGTGATCAGAAGTCAAGGCCCAAAAACATGTTATTACTTAGTTTATTTTGCCTTAGTTAGAACATCATGTTAACTCAGAGATTGGAGATAAAGGGCAAGGACAGTGAGAGGTTAAAGTTAGTAAAAACATGCATGCTAAGCAGCCAAAGATAAGAACTGAAATTATAATAAAATGCACTTGAAATTATGGATCAGAGAAGATTTGGAGAGTGGCCAAGCTGTACTATCTCTGAATGTTCCAGGCCCAGATTTGTGCAAATTAAAGGCTTCTCATCTTCTTGAAGAATTCTCCGTGTCTGTGTCATCTTATCTTTAACTTGAGTCTGGTAAACCACGACAAATTTGCACAGCGAGCAGGGTCGGTAAGAGGCCATTAATTAAAAGACGTAGCCCAGGGCCTTCCCAGCCTCTAATGTGGCTCTTAAGGACAACTGGACAAAGGTGGCCACCTAAAAACTATGCGGTTTTCCGCTTCATTTGGACTAATAATCTGTTGTTCATGATAAGCCATTGGGGACACAGAAGTGCCTAGGTAGTTAGAAGGTCTCTCCGACCCAAGAATCTGGCACCAAATTGTTCTAAAAAGGAGGACCGGGAGGATTGTCCAAGAAAGCCGCGCTGTGTGTGGTGAGTAATAATAGTTGTGATAAGAAAGTAATGTGATAGTATTAAGAGTTTATTAAGACCTCATGGTTACCACCCTGAGAAATCAGGGGTTTGCACGGGCGAGGCGGGTATTAAGACCTCGTGGTTACCACCCTGAGAAATCAGGGGTTTGCACGGGTGAGACAGGTATTAAGACCTCGTGGTTACTGCCCTGAGAAGTCAGGGGTTTGCACGGGCGAGGCAGGTATTGTGTGGACAACGCGTTGGGTGATCAGGGGTCATCCAGGCAAAATACGAATTTGGGGTAGGTGCGTGGCAGAAGGTGTACACAGTGATAGAATATTGTAGAATAGCAGAAAGTAGAATAGCAATAATAATAGTGTATGGTTTATGGACTGAGTGTCTTAACTGTTTGTGGAGATAAGCTTTCAGCATTCTTTAAGCTGTGAGATCAGAAAATAAATGTGTTTCCTTTGTCTGGAAATTAATGGGAGTGGTGTGTGGTCAGATGTTGAGTGACTAGGATTTTAATTGGTTGTAATTTAGTGGGGTGTGGTTAGAATTTGAGTGACGGTGAGTCTGACTGGTCACGGTCTGAATCAATGTCCAATCACAATGTTTGGGAACCTGACTGATGGAGGATTGGATCATCCTACTTTGGCTTGGGAGGGAGATAAGAATTATATAAATGTTAATTTTGAAATTTTAATACGTGTAGAATAAATAATAATTACTTTGAAGTAAGAATGGAACGAATGTGATTTGTGTGTAAAGACCGGTTTTGAATGAATGAGGAAGTATATATATGTGATAATTATTTTGTTTATTGTATTTCTAGACCACATTGTAAGGGTAAGTAAGTAAGTAAGTTTTATTTATATAGCACATTTTGAGTCAACTCGCATTGACACCAAAGTGTTTTACATAAAATAGATAATAAGTTTCCATAACAACCAGAGAAAAAGGTTAATAAATAAAGAAATAAATAAAAGAAAATAGAACACAACAAATTATAGAGTTGAACACAAACGTCCCTCCACAGCAGAATCAAAAATTTCCACTGTGGATAGGTGTATGTTCCTTTAAATACATTGGAAGCAATGGGGGAAGGTTACGAACAGCTGTAAGATAACGATTAACTGTTTGTATCCTCGTAGCCTAAAAGGGGAATTTGGAAAATGTAGGTTGTTTGGTTTTTTCTGATGTTTCTTTTAGATTTCTTTTCAGTAAAGTTAATTTGGAAAATGGTTACTAGTGCTAGGAATTGGACATTTAAAATAGTGGTGAGAATGGATTGAAATAATTGGAAATAAGTGAATTGATGAAACATGACCAGCTTTTATGGTTTGTTGTTTTATGGTAAACATTCTGTTTGGAGAAGGGTAATGATTGTTTGGTGAGATTTTAAGAATTTGCTGAGATTTGTGGAAGTGACGTAAGGAAAGAACTTTTAAGGTAAATGTGTGACAAGATGAAAGTGTTAATTATGAATTATATGGCCACAGATAAGTTGGAAAAGTGGGAAAAGCGGAAAGGAAAGGAATTAGATACACTTAGGCAGTTTAGAAAGAAAGGAGAGAGAGGCAGTTTGGAGATAACAGAAGTAGGAAACGACAGGTGTGAAAGTAATAAAGCAGGAGGAGTCAGTGGAAGATTTAAAAAAAAAGGTGAATGAATTTGCAAGGAGGCTAGAATATTTGAGAAGCAAGAAATTGAGTTTAGAATAAGAAAGAAGGCATACCAGAAAGGATTAAAGTGGGAAGCATATGGATAAATTGATGAGACTGCTTTAAAAAGAAAAGAGCAGGACAGACACAGATTATCCCTTGGGGCACCCATAAACTGAGAGGGAAAAAAATACCTCACCCTATATCCCTGATGGGGGAGGAAATGGATTAGGGCTTTGGAGGAGGAGAACGTGGGACGATTATTGGCTATGGGAGATTTGAAGGCACTGTTGGTGAAAGTGATAGGAATCACTAAACTGACAGAACTACTGAAGATGGATGGTATAAAATTATGCGAACAATGGCATGCTGTTTGACACAGTCAGGCAGAGGGTATGGCAGGCCCTCAGACAATGTTACCCACTTAAGGTGAACCCCAAGGAATAAAGGGGAGATACACTGGGAGAGGCAAATAATCCTGCAGCCTATCTGGAAAACCAGCTGAAAAGGTGGAGAGTTGAAAATGAACAAGAAATAGAAGGCAACCAGTTAATGAACATTATATTATGAACTACTGTGGTGGATGTCATTCCTCTTAAAGTCAAATAGATTGGAGGAGTTGGTGGGATTGTCATTTATTTCCCACCCCCGATTCAGCGATCAGTTGGTCTCTGCGGTCGAGAAATATCACAAAGATAGGAAAAAGACTTGCAAACCAGCAGGAAGAGCTTAAAAAGAAAGAGCATGAAAAAAAGAAAGACAATGTTGTCAATAACAACGGACCTGGTTGAAAAGACTGAAATAAGTGACGAACTGACCTATGACAAAACCAAGCAAGGCCAGAGAATTACATGCCAATAATAAATGTATTTGGGGGAGCGTTTCCTCAAAATGTCCTATCAGGAGTGAAATTAATCTGGATATAAGCCCTAACAGGACTGGGGTCCCCAAGGGAGGGAGGGATTTAAAGGAGGATGTCAAGAAAGGCTAGGATGAGGTAGGGTTTTGAATACTAGCCCCATGTTTAAATCAGATGATAAAGGCAGAGTTGGAAGGTGTACCCGTACAAAGTATTTGATGATGTGGATGATTTGTTGGTTTGTTCCACAAGTGAGAAGCAATGTAAGAGAGAGAGACATTGAACGTCTAAAAAATTTCAGAATGTAGGACAGAGGATGATGACATTGGGAAAGGCAGGATATAGTTCAGACTAGATTGGAAAATATGTTGAAATTGTGACGTCATTAAGAAAGATAATGAAGGAAGAAGGACAAACAAGCCTAAATAATGTTTTACAGGTAGAACGTTTGAATGATGGAGACAAAAAGGTTGTGTTTGTGAATGTTTATTGTTAAAAGGGATCATAATAGCAAGTATGTAGGGTTTGAAATGGTGTATAAGGATGAATTAGACTTTAAGGTAATTAAATTAGAAGTCTGTAACCTTGCTTAGCTCAGTTGGCAGAAATTAAGGCTTTAAGAGAAGCATGTGACATGAGGGAAAGTGAGAAAGATGAAGTTTATACCGACTAAGCATATGATTATGGAGTTTGTCATATGTTTAGAGTAGTAGGGAAATAGAAAGGCTTTGAGAAAAGCAACGGAGACCAAAAGTTAGCAGTAAAGTTAGACCTATTGAGCAATATTGAAGTCAGGGGCACTAGCTGCCATTAAATATCAAGCACATAAGAAGGTAAATTAAAGTGCAGACGAAGCAGCCAGAACAGCATCTGGAGGATGATAAGCTGTTACGTCTTGAGTAAGTCTGAATCGATTTAGGTATGAGCACTGTAGTGTTGTTTATGATGAATAAGGTAATTAAGAGGTTTGGTAGACCTACAGAAATCAGCTTTGACAACGGTTTGTTTTCATTTAGGGAGTATTCAAGTTGGCGATACAGGCCATTAGAGTAAAGCACAGATTTGGGTGTGTAACACCTGCAGTCACAGGCATGGTGGAAAGAATAAATGGAACATTGAAGGTTAATATAAATAAGATTTGTGTAATTGCAAAGTTGAATTGGATCGATGACCTGCCATTGGCACTGAAGAGATGTTGCATGCAAACTAACCGAATAACCCACATAACACCAAATTAGATGTTTATTGGCCGACCTATGTAGGTGGCACAATGGAGAGGTCCTTACAAGGGACCGAGTTTGGAACAATTAGAGATAGAATTTAAGAAGTATATGCAACAGTTAATTATGATATACAAGTCTATTTATGAACAGGTAAAGTAAAAGCTGTTGGAGGTGGACCAGGAGGAAGGACTCTTTAAACCTGAAGACAAGGTGTATGTTTGAGTTTTCCAAACCACCGGCCGATGTTCAGGTAGAAGGCTGATATACCTGGTACCATTTCAATCATTACGTGAGGGCTGTCCCGCAGGTACGAATAGATAATAGCCCTGAGGTAAGTGAACAGGAGGACAAAGAAGTGAGAAAAGAGTAGAGATTTAACAAGAACGTTGTTTGACATCAGTGGTGGGCAAAATAATGGAAAGGATACTTAAAGATAATATATATAAGAATTTGGATAAATAGGGTAGGATTAGGAAGAATTAGCATGGATTTGTGATTAGAAGGTCATGTTTGACTAATCTTGAATTTTTTGAAAAGGTTATTAGGGAAATTGATGAGGGTAAAGTGGTGGATGTTGTCTAGATGAACTTCAGTAAGGCCTTTGACAAGGTTCAATAGGGAAGTAAGGTTGGTTAAGAAGGTTTAGTAAGCAGTAGCAAGATAGATTAAAAAGTGGCTGTTTGGGAGATGTCAGAGAGTAATGGTGGATGGCTGTTTGTCAGGTTGGAGGTCAGTGACTAGAGGGGTACCTCAGGGATGTGTGTTGGGTCCACTGTTGTTTGTCATGTGAATCAATAATCTGGATGTAGGTGTGGTAAAATGGATTAATAAGTATGTAGATGATACTAAGATAGGTGGTGTTGTGAATAATGAAGTAGATTTTAAAAGTCTACAGAGAGATTTATGTAATTTGGAAGAGTGGGCTGAAAGATGACAGATGGGTTTAATGTTGATAAGTGTGAGGTGATACATCTTGGAAGGACAAATCAAAATTGGACGTACATGGTAAATGGTTGTGAATTGAGGAATGAAGTTGAACAGAGGGATCTAGGAATAACTGTGCATAGTTCCCTGAAGGTGGAATATCATGTAGATAGGGTGGTAAAGAAAGCTTTTGGTGTGATGGCCTTTATAAATCAGAGCATTGTGTATAGAAGTTGGGTTGTAATGTTAAAATTGTACAGGGCATTGGTGAGGTCAATTGTGGAGTATGGTGTATAATTTTGGTAGGCAAATTATAGGAAAGATGTCAACAAAATAGAGAGAGTACAGAAGAGATTAACTAGAATGTTGCCTGGGTTTCAGCAACTAAGATACAGAGAAAGGTTGAACAAGTTAGGTCTTTATTCTTTGGAGAGGAAGAAGGTTAACGGGTGATTGATAGATGTCTTTAAAATGATGAGAGGGATAGACAGAGTTGACGTAGATAAGGTTTTTCCGTTGAGAGTAGGGAAGATTGAAACAAGAGGACATGATTTGAGAATTAAGGGACGGATGTTTAGGGGTAACATGAAGGGGAACTTCTTTACTGAGATAGTGGCAGCTGTGTGGAATGAGCTTCCAGTGGAAGTGGTGGAGGTAGGTTCGATTTTATCATTTAAAAATAAATTGGATAGGTACTGTATATGGACGGGAAAGGAATGGAGGGTTATGGTCTGAGTGCAGGTAGATGGGACTAGGTGGGAGTAAGTGTTCGGCAAGGACTAGAAGGACCAAGGTGGCTTGTTTCATTGCTATCATTGTTATATGGTTAAGATAATGTGAGGTTTTTTTTTGGAGACATTAGTGACTGAAATTGGTGTAAATAAGGTCAGAATAACGGGTGTATGTGTCTTGTTTGGGGAACAATGTTTCATTTTCATACATAATAATACTAAAGCCATGGATAAGTTAAAAACCTAAGGAGTAAGGTTAAACAAAACGCAGATTTAAGACATCAATTGTGTGGGTGGCTGGAGAGGATGTTGGGGGGTTTGGGGAGAATGGCTGATTCAAAATTGGTCTGACCATTGGGGTCATACTACATGCAGTGGCAATAATGTTGTGCTGTGTTTTCCCCTGTATTAAGTCCCTCCTGGTGAAAGATATTGTGAAACAACTGCCAATGATAATGAGTGCAGACGAATCCGGCCCTAAGGGAAAATGGACCTGGGTGATAGAATACTACTACGATGAAGAAGAACTGTTAGGAAAATGTTAAATGTAGATTGTAAGGAAAGCTGGATCGTTTTGCCTGCCTCACGTAATGGGGGTGGGTTTTTGGCCCAGTTTCTCAAGGAGCCAGAGAAAGAACATTACACAGCATTACGTAAAATTAATTAAACAAGCCTGCATTTTAGGGCTATATGAGTGATTAGACCTGGGGAATGTGTGTGTAGTTTTCTTTATCCTTTAAGACTTTGTAAAGTCTCAGAGAAGGAAGTTATATAGAAGTTATATAGAATGTATATAGAAGAAACACGTTACTTCTTAAATTATACCAATATGTTTAAAAACATTTAGTAAAGCTCGCAGATGTCAGCTATTTTTATGTGATCAGGTCAAGGCCCAAAAACATGTTATTGCTTAGTTTATTTCGCCTTAGTTAGAACATCATGGCAACTCAGAGATTGGAGATAAAGGGCAAGGACAGTGAGAGGTTAAAGTTAGTAAAAACATGCATGCTAAGCAGCCAAAGGTAAGAACTGCAATTATAATAAAATGCTGCTTGAAATTATGGATCAGGGAACATTTGGAGAGTGGCCAAGCTGTACTATCTCTGAATGTTCCAGGCCCAGATTTGTGCAAATTAAAGGCTTCTCGTCTTCTTGAAGAATTCTCCGTGTCTGTGTCATCTTATCTTTAATTTGAGTCTGGTAAACCACGACAAGAGCTGGTCATAGACTGCCGCAAGCAGGGCTGGAAGGCAAGGTGTATGCCCATCGAGGTTGGCTGCAGAGGTTTTGCAGGGCAATCGCTCTACAAAGCCTTGAGTACACTGGGCATAAACGGAGTGGCGAGGAGAAAGGCCATCAAGAACACCACAGAGGCAGCGGAGAAGGCCTTGAGATGGCTCTGGATCAGGAGAGGAGGTCCATGGGCCGGAGCGAATGCCACCTGAAAACAAGTCGTGGTCTGATCAACCACGGCTGGGTCGCCTGGGTGAGGGTGTCTGATGTTGAAAGACCCGAAACACCCAATGACCGCAGGTTACATCACTGATGATGTGTTCAGGAGCATCTATCGATGTATTTGTATCAATCACTCGTCCAAATATCTGAAATTTGGCGAAGTCATTTTACTGATGTTATTCCCGGCCAGCACTTTTGAGAAAACTGCAATACGTTTGCGGATATAACCGATATAAAGAGCTGAATTTTACTTCGGAGTCACGTGAGTGACTATGTGAAGACCCCGCCAGCACGCATGTGTGTCATAGCGTCTCACGCAGTGCAACAGCGACGGGCGGAGAAGAGCTCTCCCGCGGCAGAGTTTAAAACGGGACCTACAGGTAAGTTAAGCTTATTCTGAGGTCGTATATTTCAAACCCTTGCTGTGTTCTGTGTTTTCAGCGAACATGGACAAGGGAAGAAAACTAAAGAAGGTCGCACACCGTATGACTGTGGTGGACCAGGAGGGTTCCAGCAGTGGGGGGCGACCGGAGGCACCTGGATCGCACTCGCTGCGGTCCACAGTCACCGACTCTATCACTGCTCAGCCATGCCCAACTCCGCAAGCTGATCAGCTCGAACCACCGCAGCGGGTTGGAGGCAAGGCGAAGCAGAAGTCGGTCCGGCCGATAGAATCGGACGAGTCCGGTCAGGAGGACGCGCTGCCCGAGAGCGGCAAAGGTGACCAATTATCCCGCATGGAGCGGTTGATGGAGCAGATGCTCCAGCGAGACTTGCTCCGGGAGATGGATCAAGCTCGCCATGGGAGTGCTCGCACACCCACAACAGCACCATATTCATCTCCCTCAACAGAGGGGAGCGTTGGGGGCCAGGGCTGGGCTGGCCTGGAAGAGGGGCTTGTGGCTGAAGATACCAGCAGTATGCTGGGGGTGCAGGACCAGGAAGAGCTGCTGGGAGTGATCAACAGGTTTGCGGTATCACCACGAGCGGGACAGCCGTTGCAGTCGAAACTGGCGGCCAGTATAGACTACCTGTCCTTCCACCCGCTGCAGGAACAGGTGGCCAATGAGACTATGGACAAATATACACCTCCGGAGAACTTCATCTCGCTAAACGTACCGGCCATTAACAGCCAGCATAAGGACCCAGGAGGTGAAGCTCCAGAAAGTCCTAAAGCTCCTGACGTCAGCAATAATGTCCTATGCTCGTTCGGTTGATGGGGTCGAAATGACCGATAACCAGCAGGACACACTGGCTCTACTGTGTAACACACAGTATGAGATAAACTGCCTACGGAAGGACGCCATCAGACCTGCCCTCAATCCCAAATTTGCAGGTTTGTGCAAAACTGCAACTGCACAACCACAAATACTGCTCTTTGGGAAAGACTTGTCGAAACAAGTCAAAGATCTCGATGAAGAGTCGAAAGCCGTTGGGCTTATGAGGGCAGGTCCAGGAACGAGTAAAACCACACACCCCAGGCGGCAGCACCCCTATGCATCCATCAGCAGGCGTCAACACCAGGGTGCTGGTGAAAGCATGGGGGCCACACATCATCCCCGGAGGTCTTTTTTAGGCCAGGGCCCAGAGCGGCCCTCATGGAAGATGCGCCAACCCCACCCTCCGGCACCTCGACCAGTGACAGAGGCCGAAGAAATGAACACACTACCGGTAACCATGGAGGTAGGTTGGTCTGGTTCCATCCAGAACACAAAAGGTGTAGGGCCTGTACTAACAGTGGGAAGGTTACACTTGTTTTTGGAAGCATGGAGGACTATTACACTTGATAAATATATACTACAAAGTATTCAGGGATACAAAATTGATTTCATCCAAAAATGTATGCCATCAGTTCAACATGTACTTCACAGGGAGTTTGTACTCTCACTAGGGGAAAAAAGTGAGGAACATGCAGAACTGGTGAGGTTACATGCAAAAGGAGTCATAGAGAAAATGGAACATGACTCTCTGGAATTTGTATCGAATATTTTTACAAAAACAAAGAAAGATAGTGGATGTCGCATCATCATTGAATTAACTACACTGAATACTTTTGTTAGGTATATACATTTCAAAATGGAAACATTAGTTACTGCCAAACAATTAATTTCCAAAGGATACTTCATGGCATGCATCGATTTAAAAGATGCATACTATTCAGTACCCATTCATAAGGATCATCATAGATACCTAAAGTTTAACTGGAAGGGGCAACAATGGCAGTATAAACCGTTGCCCAATGGGTTAACATCAGCCCCAAGACTGTTTACCAAGATATTAAAACCAGCCTTGGCAATACTAAGAAAACAAAAACATATTGTCATGGCATATCTTGAAGATATTTTGATAATAGGCAAAACCATGGAATTAGATAATTCAGCAGTATTAGCTACTAAACATTTATTTGAAACCTTGGGCTTTGTCATACATCCAGATAAATCTAAGTTGACACCATCCACAACTATGGACTATCTGGGATTCACAATTAACTCAGTCCACATGTCAGCTACTCAACTTGGACCTTTGCATTACCAAAACTTACAAAGGGCAAAGGTGCAAGCGTTAAAACAACATGCAGGTCATTTTGATCGACCTATGCAATTACCAGCTAAAGAAATTTCAGAATTACAATGGTGGAAAGAAAACATTTGGCATAGTTCCAGCCCCATCATTATCAGAAACCCAGCATTCACATTACAAACAGATGCTAGTGCCCCGGCTGGGGAGCAACTAACATTATATCTAGTACTGGTGGCAGATGGAACATACAAGAATCATCACTACTACAGATTATAAATTATTTTGAAATGTTGGGTGTGTTTTATGGGCTAAAAGCTTACTGTTCAGCTATGCATCATTTGCATGTCCGCTACAAATTGACAACACCACAGTGGTGGCTTGTATTAACAATATGGGTGGAATAAAATCGATATCGTGCGACGATCTGGTCAACACAATCTAGCAATGGTGTGTCGACAGACATATTTGGCTATCAGCAACTTACCTAACAGGTAAGCTCAATACAGTGGAAGACACCAGGTCACGAAAATTTAATGACAACACCGAATGGATGTTGAACCATAAAGTGTTTGCTGATATTACAAAGTGGTGTGGTACACCTTATATCGATCTCTTTGCATCCAGACCGAATCACCAGTTACCAACATATGTCGCTTGGGAACCAGACCCTGAGGAAGCAACGATGGACGCTTTTTTGCTGAATTGGTGAAATTTGTTTTTCTATGCCTTTCCCCCTTTCTGCCTCATCAGTCGGGTCCTACGCAAAATACAAATGGACTCAGCTTCAGGTATTTTGGTAGTACCCGATTGGCCTACACAGCCAAGGTTCCCTGTGGTCCTCGACATGGTCTCTGAACCACTCATGACCATTTCCAAAAGACTAGATCGATTGGTCCTTCCTGTTATGGGCGAAAGTCATCCGTGCCATGACAGGATAAATCTGTTGGCTTGCAGAATTTGAAACGGTCTTTGTTGGATTTGGGACAGGACCATGAACATGATCACGGAGGCCTACCGAGAATCGACTAAGAAGCAGTACCACTCCAGCATTCGGAAGTGGGAAGCGTACTGCTCGAAGACTGGGGTAACATACAGATCAGCTACCATTACCAACGTCCTGGAGTTCCTATCCAGCCTTCACTTCGATGAAGGACTGAGTTACAGCACAATTAACACTGCTAGGAGTGCTCTGTCAGCGTATTTATGGCAGGCACCAGGTCAGCAGTCCATGGGATCTCACCCTCTGGTTGCCAAACTAATGCGGGTTACCTATAACACCAATCCCCCCAGAACAAGGTACACCCAGATCTGGGACGTCAGTGTCGTCCTGACATTACTAAGGGGTTGGTCACCAGCCAAGTTCCAGCTCACACTAAAAACCATCATGCTGATGGCCTTGGTCTCAGTTCAAAGTGTCCAGTCCATATATATATATTAATACTGGACAATATGGTAACATCAACAGACAAGATAACATTCAGAATCTTGGAGCTGGTCAAACAGAGTAGACCGGGAACTTCGGGACTGACTTTGGAATTCCGGGCATACCCACCTGACCCCCGTTTGTGTGTCATGTCATATCTACTGCTTTATCTTAAGACAACAAAAGCATTAAGAGGAAGCGAAATGGCATTATGGGTTAGCTTCAAACAGCCTCATGGTCGGGTGTCAGTACAGACCATCTCAAGATGGCTCAGACAGGTTCTGGGGGCTGCTGGGGTGGATACTGACATTTTTAAATCTCACTCCACCAGGGCAGCAGCAACATCAGCGGCCAGAAATATGGAGGTACCAATGGACCATATTCTGGCAACAGCAGGATGGTCTACGGAAAGGACTTTCCAAATATTTTATAATAAGCCGATTGCCAAACCTGCAGTGTTTGCAGAAAGAATTTTAAGTTCTGCAAATATATAATTTAGCCTGAGGGAGCATTATTTTCTTTGTTTAAAAAATAAAAATTGTTATTGTTTTAAAAAAATTGATTCATGTTTAATTACGATAACATACTTCTTCCCTTGGATGACTTCGGCAGTGAGTGAAGCATGGATTGTTCCACGGCTTGAAATCACAGATCTTTAAAATCTTGAGGTAGTCACTCACGTGACTCCGAAGTAAAATAGTAAGATTAAACGAGAACTTACCAGTTTGAAGTTTGATCTTTATTTTATGAGGAGTTACGATGAGGGATTACGTGCCCTCCGCTCCCACCCTCTATTATAAAGGTCAACTGGTATCCGAGTTCTTCTTATCTTACTATGTTTATTTCAATTACTATTACTGTGATTCCACACCGCTGCTTTGAAGAATATCGCGCATGCGTGCTGGCGGGGTCTTCACGTAATCCCTCATCGTAACTCCTCATAAAATAAATATCAAACTTCAAACTGGTAAGTTCTTCTTTAATCTTACTATTATACACAAACGTTGAGCAGGCTTTAATTTATTTCTTGTACTGAAGGAGGCTGAAGGCTGATCTTACAGAAGTGTATAAATCATATGGAAATAGAAGTGTGAAGGAACAGAGCCTTAACCCAGGGTACACAAAATTGCTGGGGAAACTCAGCGGGTGCAACAGCATCTATGGAGCGAAGGAAATAGGCAACGTTTCGGACCGAAACCTTTGTTCAGACTGATGGGGGGTGGGGGGGGGAGAAGGAAGGAAAAGGGGAGGAGGAGGAGCCCGAGGGCGGGCGGATGGGAGGGTGGGAGGAGACAGCTAGAGGGTTAAGGAAGGGGAGGAGACAGCAAGGGCTAGCAAAATTGGGAGAATTCAATGTTAATGCCATCCGGTCGCAAGGTCCCCAGACGGAATATGAGGTGCTGTTCCTCCAATTTCCGCTGTTGCTCACTCTGGCAATGGAGGAGACCCAGGACAGAGTGGTCGGATTGGGAATGGGAGGGGGAGTTGAAGTGCTGAGCCACCGGGAGTTCAGGTAGGTTATTGCGGACTGAGCGGAGGTGTTCGGCGAAACGATCGCCCAACCTACGCTTAGTCTCCCCGATGTAAATCAGCTGACATCTAGAGCAGCGGGTGCAGTAGATGAGGTTGGAGGAGATACAGGTGAACCTTTGTCGCACCTGGAACGACTGCTTGGGTCCTTGAATGGAGTCGAGGGGGGAGGTGAAGGGACAGGTGTTGCATTTCTTGCGGTTGCAACGGAAAGTGCCCGGGGAGGGGGTGGTGTGGAAGGGAAGGGAAGAATTGACGAGGGAGTTGCGGAGGGAGCGGTCTTTGCGGAAGGCAGACATGGGGGGAGATGGGAAGATGTGGCGAGTGGTGGGGTCACGTTGGAGGTGGCGGAAATGGCGGAGGATTATGTGTTGTATTTGCCGGCTGGTGGGGTGAAAGGTGAGGACCAGAGGGACTCTGCCCTTGTTGCGAGTGCGGGGATGGGGAGAGAGAGCAGTGTTACGGGGTATGGATGAGACCCTGGTGTGAGCCTCATCTATGGTGGCGGAGGGGAATCCCCGTTCCCTGAAGAACGAGGACATTTCCGATGCCCTGGTATGGAATGTCTCATCCTGGGAACAGATGCGGCGTATGCGGAGGAATTGGGAGTAGGGGATGGAGTCTTTACAGGGGGCAGAGTGGGAAGACGTGTAGTCCAGATAGCCATGTGAGTCAGTGGGTTTGTAATGTATGTCGGTCAGGAGTCTGTCCCCTGCGATGGAGATGGTGAGGTCAAGGAATGGTAGGGAAGTGTCGGAAATCGTCCAGGTGTATTGGAGTGCCGGATGGAAGTTGGTGGTGAAGTGGATGAAGTCAGTCAGTTGTGTGTAGGTGCAGGAGGTGGCCCCAAAGCAGTCGTCAATGTAACGGAGGTAGAGGTCGGGGATGGGGCCCTGGTACGTCTCGAACAAGGATTGTTCAACGTACCCGACAAAGAGGCAGGCGTAGCTGGGGCCCATGCGTGTGCCCATAGCTACGCCTTGTGTTTGGAGGAAATGGGAGGAGTCAAATGTAAAGTTGTTGAGGGTGAAGACCAACTCCGCTAAGCGGAGGAGAGTGTCAGTGGCTGGGTATAGGTTGCTCCTCTGGTCGAGGAAGAACCGGAGGGCTCCGAGGCCATCCTGGTGGGGGATGGAGGTGTAGAGTGACCGGACATCCATGGTGAAGATGAGGGGGTGAGGGCCCAGAGAGTGGAATGCGTGGAGGCGGCGGAGAGTGTCTGAGGTGTCTAGAACATAGGTGGGGAGGGATTTGACCAAGGGGGATAGGATGGAGTCAAGGTATGTGGAGATGAGTTCGGTGGGGCACGAACACGCAGAGACAATGGGTCTGCCGGGAGAGCCGGGTTTGTGGATTTTGGGGAGAAGGTAAAAACGGGCTGTGCGGGGCTGGGGAACGATGAGGTTGGAAGCTTGGTCGGGCAGGGCGTGGGAATTGATGAAGTCGGTGATGGTGCTAGAAATGGTGGCCTGGTGCTCGTCAGTGGGGTCATGGTCCAAGGGTAAGTAGGAGGAGGTGTCCGAGAGTTGGCGCGTGGCCTCAGCTTTGTAGAGATCGACGCGCCAGACTACCACGGCACCTCCCTTGTTGGCTGGTTTGATGACCCAATCTGGGTTTTAGCGGAGTGATTCAATGGCAGTGCGTTCAGAGGGGGAAAGATTAGAGTGAGACAGGGGAGTGGAGAAGTTGAGGCGGTTGACGTCGCGGCGGCAGTTCTGGATAAAGCGTTCCAGAGCCGGGACTTTATGAGAGGGGTTCCACGAGGAGGGGGTGCGTTGGAGACGGGAAAAGGGGTCATCATTGGGGGGCGAGGACTTCCCATGGAAGTGCGCTGTGATGCGGAGACGACGGTAGAAGCGTTCCAAGTCATGGTGGGCGCGGAACTCATTGAGATGGGGACGGAGGGGGACAAAGGTAAGACCTCTGCTGAGGACAGACCGTTGGGTGGGGGAGAGGGGGAGGTCGGGGGGGATGGTGAACACCCGGCAGGGGTGGGAGTTGGGGCCAGAGGAAGGCAGGTGGGTGGACTGGGGATGGGGCGATGTGTGGGGGGGGGGGTTGTGGGTGTTGGAGGAGTGGTGGGTGGTCAGGGGGTGGGGGGGAGAGAGGGCTGTAATGTGGGTGGGGAAGAGCGGGGGTGACATGGTTGGGGGGGGATGGGGGAGGGTCAGTGGAGCAGCCACTGAGGTTGGCAAGTCTGGGCAGACGGGCGCTAGGACCCAGTGGAGTTAAGTACAGGAGAGTGGGAGTAAGCAGCGTGGAGGCTCCAGGCACAGTGCAGAGTCCAGGCTCCAGGTAAGGCGACGGCTGTGGGTTGCTGGAGGGGGGTGGAGTGGCGCGGGTCACCGGACCCGATGGTCAGAGTCCTTGCGTCCGGATGGCATTAACATTGAATTCTCCCAATTTTGCTAGCCCTTGCTGTCTCCTCCCCTTCCTTAACCCTCTAGCTGTCTCCTCCCACCCTCCCATCCGCCCGCCCTCGGGCTCCTCCTCCTCCTCCCCTTTTCCTTCCTTCTCCCCCCCTCACCCCCCATCAGTCTGAAGAAGGGTTTCGGCCCGAAACGCCGCCTATTTCCTTCGCTCCATAGATGCTGCTGCACCCGCTGAGTTTCCCCAGCAATTTTGTGTACCTTCGATATTCCAGCATCTGCAGAGCCTTAACCCAGTTTCGATTATCTAGTAATTTTGGGCATAGATTTAAGGTGAGAGGGAAAAGATACAATAAGAACATGAGGAGATGTTTTTCACAGAGGGTGATGAGTATATGGAGCAAGCATCCATATGAAGTGGATGAGGCTGGAACAATGATATTATTTAAAAGAGATTTGGACAGGTGCATGGATTGGAAAGTGTTAGAGTGATATGGAACGACCATGGGCAAATGGAGCTAGCTTCAATGGCTGATCATCCATGGCTTGGATCTATTGGGCCTTAGAAAATACTTTAATTCTGTGTGACATAATTGTTTTGTGAGTCTAATGAAGGTTGACAAGACATTTTATCATTATTTCCAAATATCCCTTGTACAGATTTGGAGTACGAGTTGTAATTTATTTTACCTGTCTCTGTTGATATTGATTTTGTTGAAGAAGAGGTCAACATCGTTCTTTGGTCTGTGGATGTGCTTTCTCCTGTGGGTGTAAAAAACATGGCAGCACTCTCATGACTACACTTATAAAATGTCCCTTGATGTCAAAGAAGATATTATTTTTTTTTTATCTAATGATGCATATTAACATCATACAATCATGAAAGTGGTAACTGGTATATTTGATTTGCTACTATTTTCCAAAACGAATAAGCATCAATGATATTAACAAATAATAAATGAATAATTGCCTGACTTTATTTCTTGGATTGAAGGAGGCTAAAGGTTGAACTTATAAAAGTGTATAGATCATATGGAAATAGAGGTGTGAGCTATAGGGAGAGGTTAAGTAGGCTGGGTGTCTATTCCATGGAGTGTAGGAGGATGAGGGGAGATCTTATAGAGGTATACAAAATCATGTTTTGTTGATTGAAGGAGGCTGAAGGTTAATCTTATAAAAGTGTATTAATCATATGGAAATAGAAGTGTGAATGAACTTTACCCAGGTTGGGTATCTAGTACAGGAGGGCACAGAATTAAGTTGAGAGGGAAAAGATATAATAACAAACAGAGGGGATGTTTTTCGCAGAGGGTGATGGGTATATGGAGCAAGCGTCCAGATGAAGTGGTTGAGGCAGGAACAATTATATTATTTAAAAGAGATTTGGACAGATGCATGGATTGGGAAGTTTTAGAGTGATATGGAACCATCGTGGGCAAATGGAACTAGCTTTAATGGCTGAACAACCGTGGCTTGGACCTATTGGGCCGTAGAGACTATTTCCATTCTGTATGACAAAAATATTCTCTGAGTCTAAGAGGGGTTGACAAGATAGGTTTTACCATTTGATCCGCTGCTATTTCTCAAACAAAGAAGCATCCACGATATTAACGAATAATAAATAAATAATTTCCTGACTTTCATTATTGGCTTATTTTAATACGTGCATGATATTTCACTTCGTAGTCACGTGAGTGATTCCGTGAAGACCCCGCCAGTCCGCATGCGCGTCATTAAGTCTGACGCATGGTGCAGCGACCAGCTCGGAGGTACAGCGCTCCTCCAGCTGTAAGTTTAAAAAGCCTCAGGTAAGTGTCAAACTTAGTCGGAGGTCGTTTCTGCGCTTGTTAAATCTTGTTACAGGAGGACAAGTCTAAGCATGGAGAGCAAGGCAAGCCATTGCGAAAGTAACTAAGGACCGCGGTAATGCAGGTAGCGGGCGGCCGCCTAGCTCATCTACCGAGTCGCTAACAGTGAAACCAACAACTGCAGACTTGATGTCTGAAGGCACCGTGGCTGTGCCGGTGGGGCGTAAAGCAACCAGAAAGTCTGTACGGCCGATAGACACCGACGAGTCCGGTCGGGAGGGTTCCCCTCCGAGAAGGGTTACCGTGTATGGGCAGTTATCCAGGATGGAGCTCCTTATGGAGGGGATAATCCATCAAGAGCGCCGGCCTCTTCAAGAGCCCGCGCCAGTGGCACCTACCACAGGGCTGCCTAATGTCTCCCTCTTGGACGAGGAGAGCATAACGGGTCAGTATGAATCTGACGCCGAGTCTGAGGGCTTAGCATTGGTGGCTGCCTCAAGGGATGAAGGGCACGAGCCGGATGTCCCATTCCTGGAAGCTAGATTTGCCGACCTGACAGATTCAGGAGAGCCGCTTGGGGAAGAAATGGCAACGACAATAAATTGCTTGGCCTCACACCAGCTTCAGGAGCTGACCATGGATGCAACAGCTAGAAATACGACATACCGGCTAATTGTTTCCTGCTTAAAGTGTCGGCAGTAAACCATGCCATCTGGGGCCATATGGGAGTAGGCATCAGGGCGCAGGAGATGAAGCTGCAAAGAGTACTGAAGCTACTAGCTTCCGGCATTACGGCATTCAGGAGGTCAGTGGATGGTGGGCACCTGACTGACGTTCAGCAGGATGCCCTGGCTCTCATGGGCTATGTGCACTTTGAGATTAACTGCCTTAGAAAGAGTGCCATCTGCCCTACAATCAACACAAAATTTGCTGCCCTGTGTAAGCCTAGCAACATTCAGCCAACAAATCTTTTGATCGGGGAAGACCTCGCAAAACGGGTGAAAGAGCTAGACGACGAGGCAAAAACCATAAAGGTGCCCACGACCAGCAGAACCCTTCGGAGGCAGTACCCCTACAAGAGGTTTGCTGAAACCGGGTCGGGTCAAGGACCAAGCCGGCCATTCAATGTGCGCAGGTGGCGCACTCCAGCAGGAGCACGACCAAACATGTCTTTTCCCACCAGAACCAGGGGACAAAGAATGCAACCGGTAACCATGGAGGTAGGTGGGTCTGGTGCCTGTCGAAACATATTGAGTGAGAATTACCTACCAGTTGGGGGGAGGTTACACTGGTTTTTGAAAGAATGGTATGGGATAACATCAGAGTTGTTTATACTGCAAACTATACAAGGGTTTTGAATTGAATTAATTCCCAATTTGTGTCCACCTACTCAACATACCCCATGACGCGCACTCATTTTCTCACAAAAAGAGAATTTGGAGGTTCAAGCTGAAATTGGAAAATTATATATAAAAGGTGCAATTGAAAAGACCTCACCAATTCATATCTAATATTTTTCCGAGGCCAAATAAAGATGGTGGGAGTCGGATTATTTTCGACTTGACAGACCTTAAACCGTTTGTGCAGTATAAACATTTCAAAATGGAAACATTTGAGACCGCCAAGCAATTGGTTTCCAGAGGGTGTTATGTGGCATGTATAGATCTAAAGGATGCATATTACTCAGTGCCTGTTCATAAAGACTATCGGAGATATTTGAAATTTAGCTGGATGAGGCAAGAGTGGCAATTTAAACCGCTACCTGATAGTTTAACCTCAGCCCCTAGATTATTTACAAAGCTGCTAAAACCAGTACTGGGGCTACTCCGGGTTCAAGGTCATATTGTAATGGCTTATTTGTATGATATCTTAATAATTGGAAAAACTCGGGAGGCAGCTGAGTTATCTGTTTCAGCTGTTAAACTCATGTTTGGGAGATTGGGGTTTCTCATCCATCCAACTAAATCAAAATTAATACCGGTTAAAATGATTGATTATCTGGGATTTACAGTTAATTCAAATCACATGTCTGTAACTCTGCCCAAGGGCAAGAGATTAGATTTAATTGAAGGCTGTACAAAGCTCATTGGGGAGCAATCACCTTTACTTAGGCATGTGGCTAGCTTGATTGGCAAATTGATAGCTGCCTTTCCTGCTGCACAGTATGGACCTTTGCATTATCAACATTTACAGAGGGCAAAGGTACAGACACTCAGAATACATGCAGGTCATTTCAACAGACCCATGCAATTACCAACTGGAGCCATTGCTGAAGTACAGTGGTGGATGAGAAACATTTCGAATTGTTCCAGCAAAACTTTGATAGAAGCACCTTCAGTTGTTTTACAGACTGATGTTAGTGCCCTATTTTGGGGGGGGGGGGGCTACTGACACCATCTCTAGCTGTGGAGGCAGATGGAATGTGCATGAGGCATTTATTCTCCAGTCACATGGAATTAATTATTTAGAGTCATTGGGAGCATTTTATGGGCTTAAAGCTTATTGTACCACCAAGCATCACTTACATGTTCAGCTTCAGATTGACAACACCACGGCAGTGGCGTATATGAATCATATGGGTGGAATCAAGTCGGAATCTTGTGACAGATTGGCTAACTTTATTTGGCACTGCTGCATTAAAAGAAACATTTGGGTTTCAGCTGTCTATTTGCCAGGCAGATTCAACATGGTGGCAGACACCAGATCACGCAAATTCAATGACAACACAGAATGGATGTTGAATCATGATGTATTTAATGATATTGTTGTTCGGTATGGGATGCCAGATATCGATTTGTTTGCATCCAGACTATGAGCGTTTCTGACCTTGGATGTTTTTTTTGAGCTCTTGTGGCTGGACCTTCTCGTGAGGCTGCTGGCGAGTCACCAGTGATGACTGGCTGTATGGAAAACCAAAGTGAGCGTGAAGGCATCACAAATGTATCAAATAAAGAATGCAGATCATGGAAACTAAATGGATCTTGAAAGCCAGACAATTGAGGCAAATGAGTTATGATGGATTAGACCATATACTAATTATCAAACAAATTGATAATTAGGGTAGATACATTCCCAGGGACATTCAGATGGATAAGCTCTGAACTACATAACTATTGTCATTAATGCACTATTATTGTTTGTTTTTGAGTGTACGTATGTGTGCCTGTATGTGTGTATGTGTGTGTGTGTTTTTTCTCTCTGTCTCATTTATTATATTGTTTATAGAGTACTACTGTATGTTTATATATTCTGTTATGCTGCTGCAAGTAATAATTTAATTGTTCTATCTGGGAGATATGACAATAAAACACCTTGGCTCTTGGATACACTTCCAGGGACTGACCAAGTGGGAAGCTAGGGAAGACATTGCATCATATTTTATTCAAAAGGGGCAGCAGGAACAAGGCAGGGAAATACAGGCAGGTAGTGGAGGGGAAGTTACTGGAGAATATTCTGAGGGACAGGTTCTACTAGCATTAGGATCAACAAGGATTCCCTGTACCTGGGAAATTGTGTCTCACTGAAGAGTGAACTAAAAGTGATGTAGATGTCCTTATGGACTTTAACAATACAATACAATACAATACAATCAGTTTTATTCGTCACATTGCACATAAAGTGCAAGTGAAATGAAGTTGTCAGCAGCGGTACAATGAGAAAGGACACACAATACACGATAAAAATTTAACACAAACATCCACCACAGCAATCATCACTGTGGTGGAAGGCACAAAAATTAGCCAGTCCCCCTCCATTTTCCCCCGTGGTCGGGACCTCAACCTTCCGCAGCCGTTGCTGCGAGCGTCCAGATGGTAAAAGGACAAGGTAAAAGTCAAGGTAAGTCCAGAATCGGTCCCCCCCGGAGACCGTGGCTTCAGGCTGGTGTAGGCCGCAGGCCGGTGGTCGTAGATTTAAATTTAGCGCCGCAGCCAGTACACCACAGACTGCAGGGCCGGCGATCTGGAGCTCCTCTCCAGGGATCCCTGGCGAGGGACCCCGCTCCTGATGGTAAGTCCACGCCGGGTCCGCGGTAGAAGTTGGCTGCGGGCCGGCAATCAGAGCTTCTTCTTCCCCCCCGGGTCCCCAACGTGAGATCCCAGGCTGCAGACGCCGTGCCAGCTGGAGCTGTGCAGACCGCGGCTTCAGGCTGCCGGCTGCCGCGGCCCAGCGAAACGGAGCGCTCCCCTCCGGCTAGCCCCAGCGAGGGCTCGCCTGCTCCACACCGAGAGTCCACGTTGCGCCCGCCGCTGAAGCCCCGGGCTCATCTCCGGGAAAGGCCGCGTCGATCCTTGCTGTTAAGCCACGGGGGAGGCGACATGGAAAAAGTCGCCTCTCCGTGGAGGAGGCGACTGAAGCGGTTTCACCCTCAGCCCCCCACACACAAGAGACACAGAGAGACATTAAAAGCATACATTAATACATACTAAAAAATTAAAAAAAAGTAGAAAAAAACGGACACGCTGCTGACAGGGCTCCGGCTTGCAGCGCCCCCACTGACCGAGGCCTTCGACAAGATCCCTCATGGTCGGCTCATCAGAAATGTTAGAGAGATGGATCCAGGGAGAGATAGCTAATTATATACATAATTATCTTGATAGTAGGAAGTAGAGGTTGATGGTGGAAGGTTGTTATTCGGATCATAGGGATTCAGACCAGGTGTCATAGGGATCATTGCTAGACCCATTGTTGTTCATCATTTAGATGAACAATATGGATGAGAATGTACAAAGCATAGTTCGTAAATTTGCAGATGACACCAAAATAGGTGGCATTGTAAGCTGTGTAGAAATTTCACAAAACTTACAGCAGGATATTGATTAGGTAAGTAAGTAGGCCGAGGAATGGCAAATAGCATTCAGTTCAGATAAGTACGAGGTATTTCAGAATTTCGGAAAGTCAAACCTGGGTTTGACATTGTGGACCGAAGGATCTGTTCGTCCGTTGCATCTTTAAGTTTTCTCTGTTCATATGTATAGTTTAAATCAATAATCATTATCTGCAGCTGAAACAAGTCAATATAATATTAAAATGTCCATAGTTTCCTGTTCAATATCTTTATCGGACATAATATTAAGTCTCACTCTTCCATCATCCACAAATCAAAACTCTCCTTCCAGAGAAAATACCAATTCAATGCACTTCGGCAACTGTAGGAAGGATTTCATTAAGATGGCAAGGGTGGAACTTACCACCATGTTACTTGGACGTGGGGTTGAGTTATAAAGAGAGGTTGCATAGGTTTGGATCCCCCACTTAAAACAAGGTAAAGAACACTAAGAACACATTTAACCCATACTAAGGAAACAACAGAGAAGGAAGGGACAGACAGACTGATGGCGAGGCAGCTATTGCTGATGAAACCCAGTGGTTTTGTGGGATATGGGCCAAATGTGGGCAAAATGAACTGGCCCATCATGTCAGCTTGGTCAGTGTAGACATGTTGGGCCAAAGTGTCTGTTTCTGTGCTGTGCAGTTATGACTCCACCATGTTAGTTAGAGACCTTGACTGTATTTTATACATTTCTCACTTGTCTTTTCTCACTGACTCGTACTAGACAGAGCAAGGACAATGTTTCCCTGTCCGCATCTTCCACCCCACCAGTCTTCACATTCAATAGATCATGCTTTGCAATTTTATCCACCTTCCTTGAGACTCCAGTATCAGCTCCATTCCATTAGAGCATTGCAGTGACCATTCCCTTTACACATCTTGGTTCACTCTTCTCTTTCCATGACCAGTCCCCTTCGTACGGCAATTTCCCATTAACCACAGGAAATGCCTTTCAACTCTTTCCTTCCCACCGTCCAAGAGCCCAAATAGTCATTACAGGTGAAGCAACTATCCACATGCAGTTTCATCTATTTATTGCTTTCAGTATTGACAATGTCATTGACACTCCATTGGAGAAACCAGATGCAGATTTGGTGATATCTTTGTGAAGGACCCATGTCCAATTCACAGAGATATCGCTGAACTTTCTATTGCTTGCCAAATTATTTTTTCATTCCCCTCCCACTGTAACATAACTGTTATTTACGATGTTAAAATGAAGGCAAGGGAAGGCAACTTTATTTATATAGCACATTTCATACATGAGGCAGACTCAAAGTGCTTCACATAAAAACATGTCATACAATAAAATGAAATAATAAAATGAAATAAAATAGAAGAATTAAAAGAAAAGAAAAGCAAAATTAAAAATGCATTATAAAAAGTGCAAAAGTTAAAAGTGCAATGTAGTTAAGATTTAGCTGAAAGCTAAAGTAAACATAAAAGTTTTCAGTCTTGTTTTAAAAGTGGTCAAAGTTGAGGCAAGTCTTAAATCTTCAGGAAGTTTATTGCAGCTATTTGTTGCATAGTAACTAAATCCTGCTTTCCCATGTTTTGTATTTACTCTGGGAATCACTAGCAGATTGGTTTCAGAAGATCTTAGCGGTCTAGAAGGCTTATATAGTGGAAGCATGTCAGGGATATACTTTGATCCTAAACCATGTAGTGATTTATAGGTGAGCAGCAGGATTTTGAAATCAATTCTCTGACATACAGGGAGCCAATGTAAGGATTTAAGAATTGGTGTAATGTGTTCAAATTTTTTGGTCTTTGTTAGAACTCTAGCAACAGCGCATTGTTATTTTGAGAAACAGCAACATACTGTATCTTCCATCTGGGCATGTTGAAAACTTCCAGACTCATCATATTCTACATCGTAAGTTAACTTGTTTTCTGTCAGTATCAGTATGAACCAGATCATCCATCTGTGACATTGGCTTGGTTTCCCCTCCTTCATTAGCATGGTGGATGTTGGCAATTCTAGCCTCACTCTGCTGGAGATATTTCCTTTCTCCTGTCCATCTTGCCCCATCTTCCCCAATGCTCAATACCAACTTGTTTGCTCTCTGTCCTAGTTCCAACAAAGCATCTTTGTCCAGAAACATTAACTCTGTTTCTCTTTCCATGTGTATATTGCCTGGTTTTTCCAGTATTATTTTACTTTATAATCTTACAGTATCTCTTCAATTTTGGACTTCCATATAAGTACATTTAAATGAATTTGTAACCCGACACATAATTGAGGCAAAAATAAAGTATATTTGTGTTGGAAATTAAAAACATCCTAATCAAGTAAATGTTGCTGCTCATAGACATGACACTGATTCAAGCCAAGAGCTTGACATTGTGGATTGTACACAAACCCGTTCTGGTTCTCTTTTGTGGACAGAGCCATTGTGTTTGTCAAGTGCTAATAGACAGACTCATCTATTTTTGTAGCATGTATAATTATCTCATTATTTCCGCCAGAGAAGGAAATGAAAAAGAGTTTATTGGAAATACATTCCCACCTCAGTAAATAAGTTAAAATAATTTCATTAATATCAGGATTTATTGCTGGATGGAAAAAAAAAATTCTATTAAAATTACTTTTTTTGCCCTTTTGTGATGTGTCAAAGGTTATCTGTCATTACCCTCTGCTTCTTGACAGCTAACATCTGCTCTTGCCTCAGCTCATCTCCAGCTGAAACTGTCGTGTGATGGAATTGTTTAACCTGAAAATTTGAATATTTCATTACACTCCTCCTGCTGGTCTCCCTTGTTCTGCTGTCTGTAAATACTTGGTCATCCAAAACTTTGCTGTGTGTATCCTGACATGCACCAAATTTCATTCCCCAATAGCACTCTGTTTCCTAAGTTGCTGAGGTTCACACTTGAACAACATCTCCACGTTAATATTCAGAGCCTGGTTTTCAAATCCTTCCTTGATCACAGGTCAACTCTTCCAAACTCTGTAATTTCCTGCAGCCCAGCAACCCCATAATTCCTCAAATTCTAGCATCAGAGTTTAATTGTTTCACTACTTGCTGCCCTTTTGGCTACTGTGACACTGAGCTCAATAACTTCCCGTTATAATCTTACAGTATCTCTTCAATTTTGGACTTCCATAATACATTATGATCAAACAGGTTTTATCCCAAAACGTTACTCATCCCATAATCTCAGACGTTTGTTTAATATTATATATTCAAAAAGAATACGAGATACGGAACTAGCGGTTATATCACTAGATGCAGAAAAAGCGTTTGATCAGGTGGAATGGATGTATTTATTTAATATAATGGAAAAGTTTCAATTGGGGGATAGATTTTGTAAATGGGTAAGAATTTTATACTCGAATCCTATGGCAAGAATTTTGACTAACCAAATTTTATCAGCCAAATTCAAACTCTCTAGGGGATGCAGACAGGGATGTCCGTTATCACCCTTATTGTTCGCATTGGTGATAGAACCATTGGCGGAAAAAATTAGATCTGAACCTGAAATATATGGCTATAATACTGATACAACAATTAATAAAATTTCTTTATATGCAGATGATGTTTTGATTTACATTACAAAACCGGAAATTAGTATTCCCAACCTGCTAAACATTATAACTAAGTTTGGTGCATTTTCTGGGTATAGGATTAATTGGGATAAAAGCGAGATTATGCCAATAACAGGAATAAATCTAAATACATTACAACAATACCCATTAAAAGTAGTTACAGACAAACTTAAATATTTAGGGATTAACGTAACTAAAACTCATAACTCATTAATAAAATCCAACTATCCTCAACTATTAGATAAACTTAGAAAAAATATTTTATATTGGAAAACACTTCCTATATCCATGATTGGTAGAATAAGTGCCATAAAGATGGTATTTCTACCGCAGTTGTTATATTTGTTTCAGGCTATTCCTTTTTTTCTTCCGAAAACTTTTTTTTAAAAAATTGATAATATTGTCAATAGTTTTATTTGGGATTATAAAAATCACAGAATAAATAAAAAACATCTATGCAAAGCTAAGATAAATGGAGGATTAGCACTTCCAAACTTTTTATATTATTTCTGGGCTGTTCAGATTAAGAATATGAATTTCTGGTGGGTAAATATGGATCATGAACCGACATGGTTAAATATAGAAAAGGAAGACTGTCTACCTTTCAATGTAGGTTCGATAATTTTTGCACCAACGGAAGTACAAAAAAAATATTATAAAGACAACCTAATAATATATAATAATAGACGTATTTGGAAACAAATAGTTAAGACTCTACATTTGGATAATCTCTCATTTAGATTACCAATTATGAATAATCCATCGTTTAAACCTGCTATATTAGATGGGGGGTTTAAACAATGGGATGATTTAGGAATTACAAGGATAGAACACCTTTATAGAAAAGGAAAATTTCTTTTATTCCAGGAGTTACAAGATATTTATGGATTGTCTCCACAACATTTGTTTAGGTATTTACAAATTAGAGATTATATTAAATCCAATACACAAGATTATAAAAATAAAGAAGCAGGATTGTTAGACGAACTGTTTAATTTACATCCAAATACAGAAAAATTAATAGCCTATATATATAACATCATTTTGGATAAGGAGAATCCAATAACGGAAACATATCGTCAAGCATGGGAAAATGAAATGGGATTGGCTATAACAAAAGAAAACTGGGAAGAAAGTCTACAACGAATACACCGGTGTTCATTAAACGCCAGACATATACTGATACAATTTAAAGTATTATATAGGTTACACTATTCGAAAACTAAATTAAATAGTATTTTTCCGAATCTCTCCGCTATTTGTGATAAGTGCAAGAAAGCAGAGGCAAATTTAATACATAGTTTCGTTACATGTCCTAAATTGAATTATTACTGGACAGAAATTTTTAAAGTTATTTCTGAAGTCATCAAAGTTAAATTGGACCCTAACCCAAAGCTAATAATATTTGGAATTCCGGATTTACATCTATCACTTACAGTAAATCAAAGAAATTTCTTTGATTACTGTTTGATAATTGGGAAAAAAATCATATTGAAATTTTGGAAGGGAACATTATCCCCCACAACCAAAATGTGGGCAACAGAGATGATGGAGACGTTACATCTGGAAAGAATTAGATTTGTCCTATTGGACAAGTATAATTCTTTTGAACAGATATGGTCTCCATATATACAGTATTTAGAGAAGTAGCTGTTCTTGGCAACACAGCTCGGCGTGCACCCTGCGGGATTTGGTGAGAATAATTCATTTTTGGAATTAACATATATGTCTTTATTGATACTATCACTTGTAGTAGTGTTATTAATAATACATATTGTGGTTACTCAAATTTTTTTTTTTTTTTTCGTTTCTCTTTTCTTTCTTATATATAATCAAAAAAATAAATATAAAAAAAAAAATTTTGGACTTCCATATAAGTACATTTAAATGAATTTGTAACCCGACACATAATTGAGGCAAAAATAAAGTATATTTGTGTTGGAAATTAAAAACATCCTAATCAAGTAAATGTTGCTGCTCATAGACATGACACTGATTCAAGCCAAGAGCTTGACATTGTGGATTGTACACAAACCCGTTCTGGTTCTCTTTTGTGGACAGAGCCATTGTGTTTGTCAAGTGCTAATAGACAGACTCATCTATTTTTGTAGCATGTATAATTATCTCATTATTTCCGCCAGAGAAGGAAATGAAAAAGAGTTTATTGGAAATACATTCCCACCTCAGTAAATAAGTTAAAATAATTTCATTAATATCAGGATTTATTGCTGGATGGAAAAAAAAAATTCTATTAAAATTACTTTTTTTGCCCTTTTGTGATGTGTCAAAGGTTATCTGTCATTACCCTCTGCTTCTTGACAGCTAACATCTGCTCTTGCCTCAGCTCATCTCCAGCTGAAACTGTCGTGTGATGGAATTGTTTAACCTGAAAATTTGAATATTTCATTACACTCCTCCTGCTGGTCTCCCTTGTTCTGCTGTCTGTAAATACTTGGTCATCCAAAACTTTGCTGTGTGTATCCTGACATGCACCAAATTTCATTCCCCAATAGCACTCTGTTTCCTAAGTTGCTGAGGTTCACACTTGAACAACATCTCCACGTTAATATTCAGAGCCTGGTTTTCAAATCCTTCCTTGATCACAGGTCAACTCTTCCAAACTCTGTAATTTCCTGCAGCCCAGCAACCCCATAATTCCTCAAATTCTAGCATCAGAGTTTAATTGTTTCACTACTTGCTGCCCTTTTGGCTACTGTGACACTGAGCTCAATAACTTCCCTCCTAAACCTCTCCCCTTTCTTCATCCTTTAACATTAATGTTATTGACAAGGGTTTTGAGGATAATCTAATATCTTGCTTAGTCAGAAATATTTCTATGACTTAATAATGATCCCAGTCAATATTTTCCCCATTTAATACTCAATACGCTATACAAAATTTTAATTTTCTAGTTCAAAGGTTTTTTGCAGGTGATATTTGTCTCAAAGTTTTAATGTGCATATATTAACGTGCAAAGACTTCATCAATTTCATTAGAATATCTAATTGGGATAGATTTTTAAGTGAAAACAAAAATGAATGTTAACATGAATACTGGTTTGACACCATTAGTAGAGCTAATAGGACTTCATGTTTCAATCCCTGTAATAAGTCGGCACTCTTGATATTGGCAGTGGGATTGGAGTGGTGAAAGATAGGGTAGGTACGTCATCAGAGTCATCGTGGGCATCCTCCTTCTTTGATGTTTCATTGATTAGCCCACAATGTCTCCAGATGGCTCAAAGTTGATACCTGGTGTCCCAAGTACACCCCCCTCAGTTCCACACACTGCTATCTTCATCTTGCAGCCCAATTGTTGTGCTTCCTTTTAATCCAAAGCCAATTGGTGCTTTTTTCTGCTGAATTTGACAATTAGTTGTTGCTTGTTGGAGTGAACGACCCCTCCCCCCCATTTTCTTTAATAGACTGGTCGTAGATGCAGCAACGAACCCCCTGCATCCCACCTCCACAGGGAAAATCTTGGTCTTCCAGCCATTCTAGCAGCTTTGATTTGATTTGATTTGATTCAATTTATTGTCATTGCACTTTTCAGTGCAACAAAATGGTTTAGCCTGCAGTCATAACATAGAATAAATAACAAACACTCAACACAGTTTAAAGTCCCAAAGTCATTATCTCTTCCCTCCTTGCTCTCCCTCTGCGCTGAGGCAATCCAAGCCTCCGATGTTGTGACCCCGCCGGGTGATGGTAGGTAAGTCCCGCGGCTGAATCCGAGCTCCACAAACGGGCCAGTTCAAACTCCGCGGCCCGGGGCGGTCGAAGCTGCCGCCCTCTAGTCCAGCGGACGCAGCTGTAGTTGCGGGAGCTCCGGAAAACAGAACTCGAGCTCCCGGTGATGTCGTCCACTGGCCCACTGGCCCGCGGCCAAACCTCCAAGGCTCCAAAGTCGGGTCGGAAGTTGGGTCACACCGCAACCACAGCCCCGAAGTCGGCCAGCCTCGCGTTAGTAAGTCCTGGCTCTACCTCCGCAGCCTCGAGGTCGGTCGCAGTTGGAGGCCACCAGCTCCGCGATCGGCCTCAGCGCAGACGGACACGGTGACGGGGGATACGGCAGGAAAGGTCACACCCCCCCCGAAGGAAGAGTCAAAAAACATGTTACACCCACCGCCGCACACACACACAACTAAATAAACCGCAATAAACTGTAAAAACGGGACAAGACAAACGGACTGCAGGCGAGCGCCGCCACTTCCGGTTGCCAGTTTAGAGTACTTGGTCCCTAATTAGCTTCTTCAACACCATCTTCCCATGGTATTGTCAATTCCCCAACGTAAGCCAACTTGGCTGTTGTGGATCACAGGACCATGTCTGGCTGAAGTGTTTTAGTCACAATGTCTGGGGGAAACACAAGCATTTTTACCAAGTCAATGTTCATTTTTCAATCCCGTGCAGGCTGCAGAATGCATCATCTTTTATTCAAGAGGGGCAGCAAGGGCAAGGCAGGGAACTACAGGCAGGAAGTGGAGGGGAAGTTACTGGAGAAGATTCTGAGGGACAGGTTCTACTAGCATTAGGATAAACAAGGATTGATTACAAATAGTCAGCCTATTCCCCTGCACCTAGTCAGCCTATTCCCCTGCACCTAGGAACTCACAAATCTGTTAGTTTACTGAAGAGTGAACTAAAAGTGTTTGGGATGTCCATATGGACTTTAACAAGGCCTTCCACAAGTTCCCTCATGGTAGGCTCATCAGAAATAAGATAAGTAAGTAAGTAGGTTGAGGAATGGCAAGTAGCATTCAGTTCAGATAAGTGCGAGGTATTTTGGAAATTCGGAAAGTCAAACTGCATCTGTTCAAATGTATAGTTTAAATAAATAATCATTATCTGTAGCTGAAACAGGTCAATATAATATTAAAATGTCCATAGTTTCCTGTTCAATATCTTGATCGGACATAATATGAAGTCCCACTCTTCCATCATCCACAAATCAAAACTCTCCTTCCAGAGAAAATACCAATTCAATGCACTTCTCGAGTACTGCATACCATGTTTACAAAATAGGCTTCTCCAGAATTGGAATATTAACCACTGATTGGACTTTGATATTTCAAACCAGGGCAGATATATTCAATAAATGGTAGAGCCCTGGAAAGTGTTGTCGAACAATGAGTAGCTAATCAGGTGGACCAGTGGTGAAGGAACATTTGGCACATTTGTCTTCATTGGCAAGGGTATTGAGTACCATGGTTGGGACATCATGATGCAGCTGTACAACCATTCTTGGAGTGCCAAGCACAGTTCTGGTCGGGCAACTGTAGGAAGGATGTCATTAAGATGGCAAGGGTGGAACTTACCACCATGTTACTTGGATTTGTGGGGTTGAGTTATAAAGAGAGGTTGCATAGGTTTGGATTCCCCTACTTAAAACAAGCTAAAGAACATTAAAAACACATTTAACCCATACTTACTTTCTTTTGGGATCACCACTCCCCCCGCTCTTTGCCAGGCTTTGGGGACAACTTGCTTTCCCCTCGCAACCCCCATGTTCCTGCAGAGGAATTTCAGAACATCCGGGGCATTCTTGTAGTCACAATACGGAACACCATTAGGGCCTGGTGCATAGGCCGTTCCTGCCTTCTTCACGGCCTCTTTCACCTCACTCAGGTTGGGAGGTATGATGTCCAATTGATGTTGTGGGGGTGAGAATGGTGGGACAAGTATCGGTTCATCTTTTAGCTCATCAGCGTGGATGGTTCTGATGGTTCCTTCAAACTCCTTTTTTGTTGCTATCAGGGAACCGCTTTTCACTTTTGTGAAAATGCTTAACACAAACTTAAAGGGATCTTTGTAGAACTCTGGTTTTTCCTTTTGCGTTGTTTCCTTAAATTCTCCGATAGGTTGTCGAGTGCAGATCCCAATGCTTCTTGATTTTAAAAGCATTTCTTTGGAAAACTTCCTTGGTCATTTTTTTGCTTTTCTTTTTCTTTTTAATTTTTGCTACTGGTCTAAAATGTTTGCCATCGTGCTAGCAACTACTGTTATGCTCATTTGTTCACACGAAAATGATGCTCTCATCTGTTTCCTTCTACCTTTCATAGCATCAGTGGAAACTTCCACATCTTGGTGAAATGAATGGAGAAATGAGTGGGTAAATGAATTTCCGCAAGAAATGTGATTAATGGTAATCGGGGACTGACAAAATGAACACACGTTGTAAAAAATGTGTAGGATCTACTGAACCCCATGACAGAAAGCAAAGAACAAACGACACTTAGCTGAGCCAGACACCTTGTGTCACGTTTATTCCAGAAGCCCCTTTTACCTACATTCTCACCAATCATAACCCGTGTGCTGATAAGGCCAATTGTTGCGTCTGATCTTGGAGTTGTTATTGAGCTCTTGTGGCTGGACCTTCTCGTGAGGCTTCTGGCAAGTCACCAGCGGTGGCAGGCTGTCTGCAAAACCAACGTGGGCGTGAAGGTGCCACAAATGTATCAAATAAAGAATGCAGATCATGGAAACATGATCTTGAAAGCCAGAGAATTGAGGCAAATGAGTTACATAGAAACATAGAAAATAGGTGCAGGAGGAGACCATTCAGCCCTTCGAGCCAGCACCACTATTCATTGTGATCATGGCTGATCGTCCCCTATCAATAACCCGTGCCTGCCTTCTCCCCAGTCAGGCTAACTGGTCTGTAATTCCCCGTTTTCTCTCTCGCTCCTTTCTTGAAAAGTTGGATAACATTAGCTATCCTCCAATCCACAGGAACTGATCCTGAATCTATAGAATATTGGAAAATGATCACCAATGCGTCCACTATTTCAAGAGCCACCTCCCTGATGACACTGGGATGCAGACCATCAGGCCCAGGGGATTTATCATCCTTCAGTCCCATTAGCCTACCCAATACTTTAGGAGGAGGAGCCATCTTGGGGAACAGCTGCTAACCAGCAGCCGTCCGTTTAATTCACTTTTTTTTGGAAGTTTTAGTGTGTTCTGTGCCTTGTCTGTGGGAGAAATTACTTTTTCATGTGGGGGGTAGGGGGTAATATTATTTCTAGGTCCCTACCTGGTTGGTGAGGCAGCTTTTTCTCCAGGTTGCCCCATCGACCTGTCCTCGTGGCCTACCAGCGAGTGTGGAGCGCCGTTTCCTGTCGGGGACCACCCAGCACCTTGGCTTCGGTGGCGGCACAGCGCTGGAGCACTATTGCGGAGCGGAGCGGGCGATGCCTTGCCTGGGTTGCCACGCTGGATCGACGTGCTGGAGCTCCGGTGAGCTGTGATCGCCGTGTTCAACACCTCCGGGCTGCGAGTCTGCGGAGCGGAGCGGGCGGCGCCGACTCTAACATCGGGAGCCTGGGAGCTCAAAACCGGCGCTGCCTTGTCGGCTTCATGAGCCGCGGTCCCCAGTTACGAAGCGGCCGTTCCAGGTGGCCCAGCCACTGAAAGGACTCTCCCGACGCTGGGGCAACACCACCCGGCCAGAACGGCCAGGAACATCGGGCATCCGTAGAGGCAATAGCGGTGGCCTCAATAGGCCTGACTTTGGGAGAACTGGAGATGGGGACTGGACATTGTGCCTTCCCCCACAGTGGCAATCATTGTGGGGGGATGATTTATTTTTTTTGTGTGTAAGTTAATATGTTAGTCTGTGTCCAAGATGGCTGTCGGAAGGGAGAGTGGATGCTGGCGCGCTTTAGCTGCCGCTGCTCTCTCTTCACATTGTGTTTTTGATTTTTTGTCTTTGGAGCGATTTCTGTCTTTAATTTGTGTATTGGTGATGTCCTTATTATTTATTTTACTCCGACTATATGTTTTTTCTCTCTTGTTAATCTCTGTAAGGTGTCCTTGAGACTTTGAAAGGCGCCCGCAAATAAAATTTATTATTATTATTATTATACTGGTTATGATGGATTAGACCATATACTAATTATAAAAATAATTGATAATTAGGTTGGATACATTCCCAGGGACATTCAGATGGATAAGCTCTGAACTACATAAACTATCATTGACATGACACTGATTCAAGCCAAGAGCTTGACATTGTGGATTGTGCACAAACCCGTTCTGGTTCTCTATTGTGCACAGAGCCATTGTGTTTGTCAAGTGCTGATAGACATACTCATCTATTTTTGTAACATGGATACAGTGCATTTGATAATATTGGCGCCCCCCCCCATGTATTTCGTGCCATGGGTCCGATACAGTATATAAGAGGGGACAGCACATGAGTCTGTGTCGATCTTCTGGGGCAGCACTTGGGACCATGCTGACCATCTGGCGGTGTCTATTTGCATGAGGCTGAAGGGCTTGGATGAATAGAGACAAGTATCGGACCCGCGGTGTTGGTTAGGTATCGTATAGGAAGTGTGTTCGTGTTTGAGAATAAAGAAGTTTAATTGATCCAGTGCTTGACTCTGTGTTTTACTGAACAAGACTAACAGGGTGAGATTAGAAGCAGAATTACATTGGGGGTTCGTCCGGGATCTCAACGGAGCCCCAGACATAAGTTTGCGGTCAGGGAGTTGAGTCATTCCAGATTGCGAGAGGAGAAATCAGTGCCACGGTGCGGTTTTCGAATCAGTTTTCCCCACTTCGCTGATCGGGACGAATCGATCATTCGCGTGTTTGTGTTGGGGTTCCCGCGACGAGATCAGAGAATAGTAGTATGGCAAGCACTGATGGCTTAGAGAGATAGAGAGTCCTTGCCTAAGGGTGTGGTGAGGGTTAGGCTCACAAGGCTTTTCTCTAGCAGGTTAAAGTCCCCACACCTTAGTTAGTCAACAGCTGTTGCAGTCGGCTACCATTGAGTTGGCCTGACACCACAGAGATTTCAGGGGTTGGAGGCCCCACTCAGAATCGGATACCAGAATTGGTTAAGGGGCATCTTAAGAGACAGGGAAAGATTGGGAATTAAAAAAGGTGGGTGACAAGTATGAAATGGGAAATTTATTATCATTTCAACAATTAAAATCAAAATTTAAAATGAATAACAACCAATACTTTAAATATTTACAGATATGTGACTTTATGAAGAAATATATACCAAGATTTCAGAGCATAATGATAGACCCACTGGAAGAAGCAATGAATATTAAGGTGGACTCACAAAAATTAATATCATATCTATATAATAGTATTCTTAACAGAGAATTGCCATCAACAGAGGCACTTAGAGAAGACTGGGAAAAATAATTAATGATAAAAAATTTCAAAGAATCATGGGAAAAGTATTTGATATATATACATAAATGTTCGATTAATGCTAGACACAATTTAATTAAATTTAAAATATTACACAGATTATATTATTCAAAAACTAGGTTGAATAAATTCTATTCAAATATTTATCCCATCTGTGACAAATGTCTCTCTCAAAATGCCAATATCACACACTTTTTTTTCTTGTACAAAACTTCATAAAGTTTGGTGTGATATATTTGATATATTCACTAGTCTATTTAAGATAAAAAATGGAACCTAATACTGAAATGATTATTTCCGGAGTAATGGGAGACAGGAACAAATTGAATATACCCCAAAATTCATTTTTAAATTATGGTTTAATAACAGCAAACAAACTTATACTTAAATTTTGGAAAAATGCAACTATACCAACATTTAAAATGTGGACCAGTAATATGTTGGACACAGCCCACCTGGAAGAAAAGAGACTCCTCCTAATAGACAAACAAGACCAATTCTTAACGAGTTGGTCTCCATTTATTGATTTTTTGGATTCATGTGGTGCAACAGTATCGTAAAAATCAAAAGTTTCAGGTATGGGTGAAAGATGATCAAGAATATAAAAAAGCATCTCCTTGTGGCGAGTGGATAATCTCCCTCCTGCTTCACTTTCCTACTTATTTCTTTTCTTTACTAGCTCTTTTTTACTCTTTTTTTTCACAAACACTAGACTTTCCTCTATTCTTTACTATCTCTTTCTTTCTTATCTCTTTCTTAAAAAAAAAGGAAGTTGTACAGAGAATGTATTATGTTAACATAATTTTGGGAACCTGTAAAAAGGTACCACTGTATTGTACTTACTTCTAATAAATAAAATTTAAAAAAAAAAAAAAAAAAAAAAAAAAAAAAAAGAGATAGAGCTGAGTAGGGAACAGTATTAAGCGGAGAAATACTGTATGGGTGCTGAGGGTGCGATTGGAAGGACACCTTAAAGATCGGCATCGAAAGCCAGTGCGAAGCGGATACATGCTCTAGCCCATTACTTAGCAGGTTGGAAGGAAGAGCCTAGGTGGTTGAAGGCCCCGCCTATGTGAGTACTATAAGAACTTTGGATAAGTTTGAGGACACCGGAACAGTTTGAGGACTCCACAGCGTTGGAGTATAATTGGCTGAAAATACTCTCAGACAACACTGAGGATTGATTGGAATTGGGAGACGCGTCTATTATATCATTCAGATTAGTGGGAAAGGAGCTAAAATAGTGGGAACGGTAATTACTTTTGGTTAAAGGTCTAAATTCTTCAATCTAAATTCTACCAAATTCAGGGCTTCATATTGAAGGACAGGCTATTGTATAGAGATCCGTCATTGATCTATTCTGGGCTTTCATATTGAGAGCACTAGCTACTGTAAATTAATAAAAGTGTATATATTAGATCGTTTGAATTTGAAAGTATAAATATTATAGTGTAAAGTGTGTTTAATATTGCCATTGTCTTAAAGTGTGTTCTTGTGTTCTTGTGTTCTGTTAATTTAGAGTTTTTGAGTGTTGTAATCGTAGTTTGAATCGTGACTGTATGTTAATATAGTGTGATTAAGACTATTATTGTAATTGGAGTCCGAGTCGTGGCTGTTCATTCAAGGGGGCATATCTTTTGGCACCAGGGATGAGTAGCCTGTTAGTGGAAAAGTAACTTGGGAAAAGGAAATGGTACCTGTTAGGGCAGAGTACCTTGAAGGGGAGTGCACCACCAAGTAGATCTTGGGAGAGGAAAGAGCACATGTTAGCGGAAGATTACTTTGATGGGAATAGTACCACCAAGTGAAGAAGTACTTTGAAGGGAAAATCTCTTGTATCCAGGGGAAGGGTTCTGTTGCTTGAAAACAGCACGATTTGGGTAATTAAAATATTGTGATTTGTTTTTGGACTGTACAGTTAGCGAATGTGATATTAGACGAATGCTTGTGTTCTATATTGGAGTGTGTTTTTGCATGATAGTAAAAAGTAGAATAATTTCTTGTTTGAGTAGGATTTTGCTTGCTTATTATGAGCTCATTTGTCTTTGTCTATATTGAAGTGTTTTAAGTGTAGAAGTTTTGCTACTGAACTGTGTTTGATTGTTTCGTTGCACCTTAGATTAAAGCACCTTAGATCATTTGCTGATTTAGGATTGTTTACAGACTTTGAAATTGTTTACAGGATTGGAAGCTTGTGTGAATATTTGTGTGTGAGATGTGTGAATGAATTTTTGGTGTACCCGGGTTGAAAGGAGAGATTGATTGTGTGCTGATTGTGTAAGACACCAACTGGCACACTGAAAAGCTTTTGGCCATTGTTTGGGAGCGAACTTGTTAAGTCTGTGGAAGTTGCGAGTGAAGTGTGAATCGTTAAGTTATTGTGTGAATCGTTTGAGAGATTGTGTCCATTGCTGGTAACAATGGGAAACCAAGTAGAATGAGATACAATGGAAGATCCAGAGAGCCTGCTACAATTAGTATGCAGCGAGTTACCGCAGAAAACTGAGAGATTTAAAAACTTTTCAGGAGCACTGAATAAAATACTAGGAGATGAGTTGTGGCCCGAAGGAGGGGTTGGAACATTGAAGGGAGTGAAATACATAGAACAGAGTATTTGGCAATGCAGTAATAGTGATGCAGCAAAGGAGATTATTGGATTGTGGAGAAAATATTATGAAGAACTGAAAGCAAGTAGAGAGTCTGCGAGTATGGCGAATTGGTAGAAATTGAAGCTTGGAATAGTTAGTTAATAATGAAGGAGACAGACCTCCAGATACCTTGAGAAAGGAATGTGAATGTATGAAAGAACATAAAGTATGGGAGTAAAAGAAAACCCTTGAAGGGAAACCGGCATTTGTAGACTTAGAGTTCAAAGGTTCAAAGGTTAGTTATTGGTCACATACACCATAGGTGTAGTCAAATGCTTATTGCCAATGCAGCACATTAAAAAAAAGAATACAGACATAACAATAATAAAGAGATAAAAACATAAAAAACTCATCCCCCACAATGGTTCCCATTATGAGGGAAGGCACAAAGTCCAGTCCCCATCCCATGTCCACCCATAGTCGGGCCTATTATGGCCTCCGCAGTCACCTTTACGGAGGCCCGATGTTCCAGGTCATTTTCGCTGGGTGATGGTGCTCCGGCGTCGGGAAAATGGGATGGGAAACCTGGAACGGCCGCTTCCTTACCGGAGAACGCGGCTTCCGAAGCCAACAGGCCATGCTGAATAGAGCTCCACTACTGGCGATCTCGGCGAGAGATCACAGGCTCCCGATGTTAAAGTCAGCGCTGCCAGCCGCAGCTGGCCGCTCCACAGACCCGCAGCTCCGCGATGTTTTTTTATCGGCGGACTCAGCATTCCGGAGTTCCAGCATGGCGACCCGGGCAAGGCATCGCCCACTCCACGATAGTGCTCCAGCACTGTGCCGCTGCCGAAACCGAGGTTCTGGCCAGTCCCCTCAGGAAACGCCGCTCCAGGCCCTCTGGTAGTCCACGAGGACGGGTCGAAGGTGCAGTCCGGAGAAAAGCCGCCTCTCCGACCAGGTAGGGACCCTGAAAAGTAGTTCCCCCCCCCCACATAAAAAAGACTAGAGCTCCAAAAACAAAACACTAAAACTCGCTACAAATAAAAAAAGAGGTGAAAAAAACAGACTGCTGCAGGCTGGGCAGCCATACCATACAGGACGGCGCCCCGTATTGAGGGACCCATTGGTTGGCTTTGGCTTTGAAGGGGGAGACGACGAATATTTGGAAGATTGGGAAAGCATTAAAATTAGGAAAAGTTTGCAGCCTCCACATTCCTCTTGCGTTCCACATACTCCACCTTCAAATCCAACACCTTGTACATCTTGTGCACACAACAGACGCTCTGAGCCTGCAGCACCACTCACACCCCCTGCAGATTTTGCTTTTCTGAATAAATCCTGCTTTTCAAACTGCAGCAAAACCAGTACAGAGTTCTTTGACTCCAATCGCTCCACTACTGGCAGGTAGTCCTGTAGCGTACGGTACCAGGAGTAAAACAAAGAAGATAGCTCCCATGTTTAAGGAGAGAGAGGTTATTAGAGACATAGCACAACCACCAGAACTATTTCATGAGCCTAAACCTAGAAGGATAAGATGAATAGCGAAAGAACAGAGATGTGACTTTAAGAAGTACTGTAATCCCCCTAGTGAAGAGGAAGATATGTCGGATGGTGAGACAGTTGCAAGGGACATTGAGGGAGATCCAGATATAGCCAATATCATGAAAGCAGAATAAGTATCCCGTCGGCAGTTCCCAGTTAGGGAAATACCTAATCCAGCCTTTGATCTGGCTAATGCAGTGGGTGCAAACAATCCCCGAACCATTGATGTATATACCCCATGGAAACCTAATGACATGTTGGCAGCACTGAGTAAAATACCAGACAGAAAGAAATCACCTGCTTCCTTTGTGCATTATCTGTGCACCACTATGCGTGTATATCACGCGGACTTGAGAGATTTAGAAACATAGAATCATAGAATATAGGTGCAGGAGGACGCCATTCGAGCCCTTCGAGCCAGCACCGCCATTCATTGTGATCATGGCTGACCGTCCCCAATCAATAACCCATGCCTGCCTTCTCCCCATTGATTCCACTAGCCCCTAGAGCTCTATCTAACTCTCTCTTAAATCCATACAGTGATTTGGCCTCCACTGCCCTCTGTGGCACGGAATTCCACAAATTCACAACTCTCTGGGTGAAAAAGTTTTTTCTCACCTCAGTGTTAAATGGCCTCCCCTTTATTCTAAGACTGTGGCCCCTGGTTATGGACTCGCCCAACATTGGGAACATTTTTCCTGCATCTAGCTTGTCCACTCCTTTTATTATTTCATATGTTTCTATAAGATACCCCCTCATCCTTCTAAACTCCAGTGAATACAAGCCTAGTCTTTTCAATCTTTCCTCATATGACAGTCTTGCCATCCCAGGGATCAATGTTGTGAACTTACGCTGCACTGCCTCAATCACAAGGATGTCCTTCCTCAAATTAGGAGACCAAAACTGTACTCCAGATGTGGTCTTACCAGAGCCCTATACAACTGCAGAAGAACCTCTCTACTCCTATACTGAAATCCTCTTGTTATGAAGGCCAACATTCCATTAGCTTTCTTCACTGCCTGCTGTACCTGCACGCCAACTTTCAGTGACCGGTGTACATGGACACCCAAGTCTCGCTGTACCTCCCCCTTACCTAACCTAACCCCATTGAGATAATAATCTGCCCCCTTGTTTTTGCTGGGCTGTAATACAACAGATCATAACTCCTACAGAGCATACCAGATTCTTAGCAACCTTGGAACACCCAATTCATGAAGCACTAGCTAATGTGATCACTGATAATAATGCAAGAGAAGATGCAGTTTTAACTGCCCTTGCTAATACTCTTCAGAAGCCGATAGATATTGCTAGGATTCTGGATGTGAGACCAAAGAGAGGAGAGGGAGCAGGTGAGTTTTTAGAAAGGTTCTCGGTGTTATATATGGACCAGTCAGGAGATCTAAATTTTCGGAATGGGGCAAATTCTCCTCAGTACTGCGCAATATTATTGAACTGCCTACCAACTAATGTGGCTGAAGCAATTAAAACAAACAACATGGACTGGTCAGAAAACAGCTCTAGTCAGATGGCTCGTGCAGTGAGGTATACAATACAATACAATCAATACATTCAGTTTTATTGGAAGGATTTACAATCAATACAATCAATACAGTTTTATTGAAAGATCATTGGAAGGATAGTAAAAAGCAGGAAAGTCAACTGGCAGTAAAGGCAAAAACAAAGTATGTGATTAAGAAGGAGGCACCAAGGTCTGACTTAGATTTGTGGAGTCCTAAAACAAGAGCGAAGTATGGAATGAAAGAATGGACAAGGGTACCAGAATATCCAGATCACTTTTATGGAGACATGCCTGCTTTAGAACCAATTTCCCCAAGACCGAATTGGAAAAGCAATAAAATACTAGGACCAGACCAATGTTATACTTGCACCAGCTGACAGACGTCTGGACTGACATCTTCAACCTGTCACTTGCCCAAGCAGTTGTCCCCACGTGCCTTAAATCCACCTCCATCGTGCCAGTGCCAAAACACTCCACTGCGGCAAGCCTCAACGACTTCCGCCCAGTTGCACTTACCCCCATCATCACCAAGTGCTTCGAGAGGCTGGTCCTGGCACACCTCAAAAGCTGCCTACCCCCCACACTGGATCCCTATCAGTTTGCCTACCGCAAGAACAGGAGTACGGAGGATGCCATCTCAACGGCACTTCACTCCGCCCTCTCCCACCTCGACAACAGAGACACTTACGTAAGAATGCTGTTCATCGATTACAGCTCAGCATTCAACACCATTATACCATCAAAACTGATCACCAAACTCGGTAACCTGGGCATCGACCCCTCCCTCTGCAACTGGATACTGGACTTTCTAACCAACAGACCCCAGTCTGTTAGGTTAGACAAGCACACCTCTTCAACCCTCACCCTGAACACCGGCGTTCCACAGGGCTGTGTGCTGAGCCCCCTCCTCTACTCCCTCTTCACCTATGACTGCACACCTGTACATGGTACTAACACCATCATCAAGTATGCAGATGATACAACGGTGATTGGCCTCATCAGCAACAACGATGAGTCGGCCTACAGGGAGGAGGTCCAGCACTTAGCAGCATGGTGCGCTGACAACAACCTGGCCCTTAACTCCAAGAAGACCAAGGAGCTCATTGTAGACTTCAGGAAGTCCAGGGGCGGCACGCACACCCCCATCCACATTAACGGGACGGAGGTGGAACGTGTTTCTAGCTTCAGGTTCCTGGGAGTCAACATCTCCGATGACCTCTCTTGGACCCACAATACCTCAACTCTGATCAAGAAGGCTCACCAGCGTCTCTTCTTCCTGAGGAGACTGAAGAAGGTCCATCTGTCTCCTCAGATCCTGGTGAACTTCTACCGCTGCACCATCGAGAGCATCCTTACCAACTGCATCACAGTATGGTATGGCAACTGCTCTGTCTCCGACCGGAAGGCATTGCAGAGGGTGGTGAAAATTGCCCAACGCATCACCGGTTCCTCGCTCCCCTCCATTGAGTCTGTCCAAAGCAAGCGTTATCTGCGGAGGGCGCTCAGCATCGCCAAGGACTGCTCTCACCCCAACCATGGACTGTTTACCCTCCTACCATCCGGGAGGCGCTACAGGTCTCTCCGTTGCCGAACCAGCAGGTCCAGGAACAGCTTCTTCCCGGCGGCTGTCACTCTACTCAACAACGTACCTCGGTGACTGCCAATCGCCCCCCCCCCCCCCGGACACTTATTATCACTTATTATTATTTATTTAAATCATTTGCTATGTCGCTCTTCCAGGGAGATGCTAAATGCATTTCGTTGTCTCTGTACTGTACACTGACAATGACAATGACAATTAAAATTGAATCTGAATCTGAATCTGAATCTGACCTCCGATGATACAGTGGCCTACATGAAGACCAGATACGACCTTGGTAAGGCCATCAAAAAGGCCAAAAGGGACTTCTGCTCCAAACTGGAGGACGAGACAGATGTTCGGCAGCTGTGGCAGGGTCTGAATGCAATCACCTCCTACAAGGCAAAACCAGGAGGCAGCTCGAATGCCGGTGTAACATCACTCCCTGACGAGCTCAATGCGTTTTACGCACGTTATGACAGGGAGAATACTGATGTGCCTTCCCGATCCCCCATTCGCTGCGATGGCATTTCAGTCTCAGTCACAGAGGCCGATGTCAGGAAATCCTTCAGAGGGGTGAACCCCCGAAAAGCACCTGGTCCTGATGGTATACCCGGTCGTGTTCTAAAAACCTGTGCGGACCAACTGGCGGGAGTTTTTACGGACATTTTCAACCTCTCATTTCTGAGGTCTGAGGTCCCCACCTGCTTTAAAAGGGCATCAATTATACCGGTGCCCAAGAAGAGTAAGGTGACATGCCTCAATGACTATCGACCAGTGGCACTAACGCCGGCGGTGATGAAGTGCTTTGAGAGGTTGATCATGCAGCAAATCAACTCCTACATCGACAAAAACCTGGACCCACTGCAGTTCGCGTACCGCCACAACAGATCAACGGTGGATGCGATCTCGCTGGCCCTCCACTCCGCACTGGACCACTTGGACAACAAAAACTCATATGTCAGGCTGTTATTCATTGATTACAGCTCGGCATTTAACACAATCATCCCCTCCAAACTGGTTACCAAACTCGCAGAACTGGGTCTCTGCGCATCCCTCTGCAACTGGATCCTTGACTTCCTCGTCCACAGACCACAGTCTGTTCGTATTGGTGGAAATGTGTCAGCCTCAATAACAATCAGCACGGGAGCACCTCAAGGCTGCGTGCTCAGCCCCCTGCTGTACTCACTCTATACCCATGACTGCGTAGCGAACCACAGTGCGAACTCCATCATCAAGTTCGCTGACGACACCACTATTGTGGGGCGTATCACTGATGGAGATGAGTCAGAGTACAGAAGAGAGATCGAGCAACTGTCCATATGGTGCCAGCGCAATAACCTGGCCCTCAACACCAGCAAAACCAAGGAACTGATTGTGGACTTTGGAAGGAGTAGGAGGGGGACCCACAGCCCCATTTATATCAACGGGTCGATGGTTGAAAGGGTCAAGAGCTTCAAATTCCTGGGCGTGCACATCTCTGAAGATCTTTCCTGGTCCGAGAACACTAATGCAATCATCAAAAAAGCACATCAGCGCCTCTACTTCCTGAGAAGATTACGGAGAGTCGGATTGTCAAGGAAGACTCTCTCTAACTTCTACAGGTGCACAGTCGAGAGCATGCTGACCGGTTGCATCGTGGCTTGGTTCGGCAATTTGAGCGCCCTGGAAAGGAAAAGACTACAAAAAGTAGTAAACACTGCCCAGTCCATCATCGGCTCTGACCTTCCTTCCATCGAGGAGATTTATCGCAGTCGCTGCCTCAAAAAGGCTGGCAGTATCATCAAAGACCCACACCATCCTGGCCACACACTCATCTCCCTGCTACCTTCAGGGAGAAGGTACAGGAGCCTGAAGACTGCAACAACCAGGTTCAGGAATAGTTACTTCCCCTCAGCCATCAGGCTATTAAACCTGGCTCGGACAAAACTTTGATTATTACCAACCACTTTCTGTTATTTGCACTATCAGTTTATTTATTCATGTGTGTATATATTTATATCATGGTATATGGACACATTTATCTGTTTTGTAGTAAATGCCTACTATTTTCTGTGTGCTTAAGCAAAGCAAGAATTTCATTGTCCTATACAGGGACACATGACAATAAACTCACTTGAACTTGAACTTGAACTTGGGTCAAGTCACTGGAGTAGGGAGTGCCCAACCAGAGGTCGAAATGAAAGAGGGGGTCAACGAAGCAATTTCCGAGATCAGAGGGATCAATGAGATTTCAGAGATCAAAGAGATCAGAGAGATCAGAGAGAGCTGGCAGGGAAATCAGGGACAGAGAAGCCAAACACCCTTCTTTCAAACTAGTCCATTTACACGTTCCTGATTAGCTAATTTAATGGTGACTGGATGCAAGTATGACCAAGAACCTATGCTGTTGTTTCAAGTAGAAGGAAAAATATGCACCTTCTTGGTAGACACGTGGGCATCCATGTCATCACTCCAATCAATTTATAATTTCCCTGAATCATGTGACGTCCAGAGCCTGTCCGGTTTTCAAGGACAAGTGTGCCAGTATCCCATCTCTAAGCCAGTTGAGGTGGTGTAGTGAGGAAAAGCAATAAAGCATACATTTGTGATAACAACTGGATTAGATTACAATTTAATGGCTAGTGATTTGCTCTGCACCTTTCAATTAAAAAATTGAGTACAGTGACGGCGGAATAATTGTGACCCCCTGGGCTCCCGAAAGGCAATGGTGGTCCTTCGATCTGGATGAAGAACCTCCACTCCATATTACATTGGCCTATGACAGGAGTGGCAAGAATAAGGAGCTAGAAGCCTTTTTCAGACCTCATGAGGGAAAAGAGTGGAATATAAACATGTTGGCACTAGTGACAGGAAAGGAAGGGACTGCAGAATACGCTGAAATACCTGTAAACCTATGGAAACGAACTGCAGAGGTTGCTCCACACATTACCAGAAAAGTAAACTTTCCAGCAAGGGCAAAAGACTTGGGAGCAATGGGGAAGAAAGCAATTGATCTAGCAGACCCAAATAAGTACAAAGAACAGAACTAGTCTAACCAATGTTCTGTTAAGTTTTATCAGGCCCCGAGGATAGTTGTTGCCCAGCTACGCCAGCATCTGGGGAGTGAGGTATGTGAGTCTGTGGACAGAAGATGCAGCTCAGGTAGGATGTGTTCACATTGATCCCATCCAAGTAGCTCTCCAGAAAGGGGTGACACTGCCTTCGATACAACAGTACCCATTGAAACAACAGGCCATTAACAGCATAGACAAGTTAATTCGGGGATTGCTGGAACAAGGCATCTTAGTGAAGTGCCAGTCTATTTGCAACACACCAATCCTTGCAGTTCAAAAAGCAGGACAAGAGGGCCAGTACAGGTTGGTCCAAGACTTAAGCTCAATTAATGCAGTTGTGGAATCGCTCCATGCTCTAGTGCCAAACCCTGCTCACATTTTAGCTCTAACCCCAGCAGAAGCAAGAATCTTTTCAATAGTAGACCTGCAACATGCCTTCTTCTCATTACCTCTCCATAAGAACAGCTAATATTTGTTTGCTTTTACATACAGGGGACAACAATACACATGGACAAGATTGCCTCAGGGATTCATTAATTCGCCTAACTTGTTCTCCCGATGTCTCCAGGAACAATTGAATACTTTAAGTTTCAAAAGAAAATCTACCTTTGTACAATACGTGGATGATTTGTTAGTAGCTAGTATAGATGAACCAAGTAATCGCGAGGACACGGCTCAATTAGTGAATTATCTGGCAAATTTAGGATATGTGGTCTCGCAGTCCAAGGTATTGATGGCCCAACAAACAGTGACATTTTTAGGAGTGATAATCTCGGTTACAGAAAGAAGTCTAGAAAAAAGCAGACTCAAACCAATTTGTGAATTCTCGATTCCTAAGGAAGCAAAACAAATGAGACAATGGCTCGCTATGGTGAATTACTGTAGACCTTGGATCCCTAATATAGCTTGAGAAACCAAAGAATTAACACCCTATACAAGTCAAGAGAGCAAATTCCAATTGTCCAAGGAAGCTCAGGAGGGTTTTGAAAATGTAAAGAAATCATTGATGCTAGCCCCAGCATTGGGAAGACCAGTCTACTACAGACCCTTCAAACTTTATTGCACTATTCTTTCTGAATACTCGACTGCAATCCTCACCCAAAGACACGGGGATAGGCAGAGACCAGTGGCTTACTATTCCTCCAAACTCGACCCAGTAGCAAGGGAACACCCATTATATACACAAATCCTGACGGCGATTTATAACAGTTTACAGTCTGCAGCCAATTTGACCCTACAGCAGGACATAGTAGTATATAGTTTCCATTCAGTGGCAGCCTTGTTAGGACAGCTCCAAACTCAGCTCCTAACAATGGCTCGTCAAAATAAATATGAAATTTACTTATTGAACAATCCAAAACTCCAATTTAAACATTGTACCACAATTAATCCGGCATCTTTTCTTGTTTCACCACCAGAGGAGCAGGCAGAGGCGGGACATGACTGTTTGTTCATAATCGAGGAGGAAACATCCGTAAGTGAGGATTTAAGAGACGCACCTATAGAGGATCGTGACATGACATTGTACGTAGATGGAAGTGCATCCATTGGACCCTGGGGAGAGAAATTGTCTGGGTATGTAGTATAGATCAAGATGGGAACATGATTTTGGACAATTATGGAGGAATAGAGGATTCCTAACCTCGGCAGGAACTCAAATATATAATAGGTAGACAAAAGTGCTGGAGAAACTAAGCGGGTGCAGCAGCATCTATGGAGTGAAGGAAATAGGTGCACCCACTGAGTTTCTCCAGCACTTTTGTCTACGTTCGATTTTCCAGCATCTGCAGTTCCTTCTTAATCAAATATATAATGAGCAGTTGGTGACAGATTTATTAAAGGCCCAAATGCTACCCAGACACATTTCAGTGAGGAAGTGTAGTGCACACATAAGAGGACAGACTCCGACAGAAATTGGTAATCGTTGTGCTGACCAGACAGCAAAGGAAGTATCCTGGGAACATAAGATGGTGGTGCCAAAAATGATGAGGCAAACTAAAAGTTTAGGTAACAAGTCTCCCTCAGAAAGCCAATGCCAACCATCCAGGAAATTATTCAGTTGCAGGAGGAAGGTTCTGAAGGGGCTGTGAAACTGTGGAAAGAACTAGGATGCACAATTGAGTGCATGACGGGGTTATGGACTACTCCGGCAGGGCAAACTTGCATGACAGATTCTCTTGCAGTTTGGGTTGTGGAGTGTATGCATTTTGCGACTCACTGCGGCGCAGTGGTGGCACTTGGCTACTTGGTGGCATCCAAGATTACAAACTTTGGCACAGAAAGTGAGTACCAATTGCCTTATTTGCCAGAAGTACAATCCTGGAAAAGGAGTAGATTGGGGAGATGGGAAGACACCTTTTGCCCATGGGTCCTTTTGAAACTTTGCAGATGGATTATATAGAGTTGGAGAAATACCAGGGATACAGATATGTATTCGTAATAATTGATGTATTCAGCAGATGGATCGAGGCTTATCAAACACTTGATAACAAAGCAGCTACTGTGGTCAAGGTGTTAAAAAGAGAAATTGGCCCTAGATTTGGAATCCCTATTTGACTTCGTTCAGACAATGGTTCACATTTTATTGGGCAAATTAATAAAGTGTTTTGTGAACAGCTAGGTATCCAACAGCAATTACACTGTACTTATCGACCACAGGCTGCTGGACTTGTAGAAAGGGCAAATCAGACCCTGAAAACAAAATTGGCTAAATTGAAGGTGGAAACAGGAATTGGTTGTATCAAATTACTTCCCATAGCCTTATTTCAAATGCTTGTCATGCCTGCATGGAAATCTATGCTGGGCCCAGCAGAAATTATTTACGGTAGACCCCTAAAAACCCCTCGGAACTAGAATGCAATGAAAGTTATAAATTTCCATCATATGGCCAGAGACCGGGGCCAGTCATTCTCCGCCTGCATTGTTACCAGACAAAGGATTTCCTCATCAGAGAGACACGGCGGAGAGGGAAACTCGAATTTCGCCGCAAACCAATTCGGATTGTGGAGGATTACAGCCCTGAAGTTCAGAGCCAGTGGGCAGAGTACAGAGACATCATGACAGAACTTTAGAAACTGGGACTAAAGCCTGCACTGCTATATCCAGCTGGACTCCATCTCACGTTGTCCGGTGGAGCCAGAAAATGGATAAACTCAGCCGAGGAGGCGCAGAAATACATCGACAGCCTCCCTAGGTCATCTAAACCCCCATAGAGATTCTGTTTAGGGACTTTGAACCCACTGGAAGAGAGGTAACAAGGTATAGCTCTACCTATTGGCACGACGTGCAGCATGTCAGCTAACGTCTGTGGTTTGTTTACATGGCTGAACGTGCTTATTCATCCGGGTGTGCTGCTTATTTACTAAGATACTTACATAAAATGGCTACAGCCAAATATCACTATATGTGCACTGTAAATTAGAAATTATTACCAGCTGGATTTTTATGTGCTGTTACCACGTCTGGCCTGGCCCTATATCTGTGTGCTGTTGCGTTCTAACTTTGGCTCTTTAAAAGCTTTTATGGGCCAGTAAGTAACTTTCAAGCTGCAATCATATTTTTAAGGACATGTTAACCCATGTGAGTTTTGGTTACATATAACCATTTTGTTCACTGTTGACACAGTTCAGTATTTGCACTGTTCAATTATTCTAAAGTTGATATTCAGTCTTCATAGCCATATTTTTGGGGGCTATTTGGATAAGCCAAAATGTTATTATAGAGGTGCTTATATGTATTTTTTTTAGTACATAATACTGAAGTAATAGTTTAACGTCAGACAGGAAGTTTTGAATTGTAATATGTTTGTTTGGAAGAGCTTGCTGTTTCTTTCTATAGCAGCTTTCTTGGGTGGGGAGGGGGGTTATGTCACTGCCAGTAACATTTTAGCAATTTATATAAACACATCATTACACACTAGTCATTTTCAACCTGCACTGACCCGTTGCTTCGTTTTCAGCCTGTCATTTGCTTCATTGTATTTACATTACAACTTAACGTTTTTCTTTATTATGCATGGATAGACACATAAAGCTAGTGAGCTGGAATGTCAAAGGTTTAAACCATCCTGTTAAAAGAAGAAAGGTTTTTTTTCGCATCTTAAACAACTCAAAACAGAAATAGCCTTTGTGCAAGAAACTCATATCCATTGCTCAGACATAGAAACAAAGAAACATAGAAAATAGGTGCAGGAGTAGGCCATTCGGCCCTTCGAGCCTGCACCGCCATTCAATATGATCATGGCTGATCATCCAACTCAGTATCCTGTACCTGCCTTCTCTCCATACCCCCTGATCCCTTTAACCACAAGGGCCACATCTAACTCCCTCTTAAATATAGCCAATGAACTGGCCTCAACTACCTTCTGCGGGAGAGAATTCCAGAGATTCACCACTCTCTGTGTGAAAAAAGTTTTCCTCATCTCGGTCCTAAAAGATTTCCCCCTTATCCTTAAACTGTGACCCCTTGATCTGGACTTCCCCAACATCGGGTACAATCTTCCTGCATCTAGCCTGTCCAACCCCTTAAGAATTTTGTAAGTTTCTATAAGATCCCCCCTCAATCTTCTAAATTCTAGCGAGTACAAGCCGAGTCTATCCAGTCTTTCTTCATATGAAAGTCCTGACATCCAGAATCAGTCTGGTGAACCTTCTCTGTACTCCCTCTATGGCAAGAATGTCTTTCCTCAGATTAGGAGACCAAAACTGTACGGCAATACTCCAGGTGTGGTCTCACCAAGACCCTGTACAACTGCAGTAGAACCTCCCTGCTCCTATACTCAAATCCTTTGCTATGAATGCTAACATACCATTCGCCTTCTTCACTGCCTGCTGCACCTGCATGCCTACTTTTAATGACTGGTGTACCATGACACCCAGGTCTCGTTGCATCTCCCCCTTTCCTAATCGGCCACCATTCAGATAATAATCTACTTTCCTGTTTTTGCCACCAAAGTGGATAACCTCACAAAGTGGATAACCAGACAATGGCCGTCTCTTGTCAGGTTGGATAGGGCAGGGGTTCCACTCTTCCTTTCAGGCTAAAGCCAGAGGAGTTTCAATCCTTATCAGCCAGAACATTTCCTTTGAGCCACATAATGTGATCTCTGACAAGTTTGGTCGGTATGTAATTATGACTGGAAAATTAAACAATACACTTGTAGTATTCATCAACGTGTATGCCCCTAATATAGACGATGTATGTTTTTTCGAGCGGTTATTTTCATTACTTCCAGACCTGAACACATACTCTCTTATACTTGGTGGTGATTTCAATTGTTGTTTCGATCCTCTTTTAGACCGATCCTCTACTAACCCCAGTACAGTAAGTAAATCAGCTTGTTTCATCCAAGTCTTTTTCTCCCATTACGGTGTCTGCGAAGTGTGGCACTCTTTACATCCTCAAGATAAGGAATACTAATTTTTCTCACATGTCCATCATACGTATTCTAGAATTGACTATTTCTTTCTTGATAACCAACTTGTACCCCTGGTTCATTCCTGTGACTATGAGAGTATTGTCTTTTCTGACCATGCCCCTATTGCTCTGGCCTTGTCCCTTCCAGATCTCCCTCAAAAGAGTAGGCAGTGGCGAATCAATTCAACTTTGCTCTCGGATGATAAGTTTGTAGAGTTTATGGAAAGAGAGATAGCCTTTTTTCTTTCCTTTAATATATCCCCTGAAACCTCTAGCCTGATCATATGGGGTGCCCTTAAGGCTCACCTTAGGTGGTAGATCATATCTTACACTGCTCAAATGAAGCGGAAATCCAATAGAGAGCGTTTAGATCTTGCTCATCAAATTGGTGAAATTGACAAGCAATATGCGCAAACTTAAAATCCAACTCTTTATAAAAGACGATTGGAACTGAAAACCAAATGTGACCGACTCACTCGCTCACTACTCACTCACTACTCACTCACTCACTACTCACTCACTACTCACTCACTACTCACTCACTACTCACTCACTACTCACTCACTACTCACTCACTCACTACTCACTACTCACTCACTCACTACTCGCTCACTACTCACTCACTACTCACTCACTCACTACTCACTACTCGCTCACTACTCGCTCACTACTCACTCACTACTCACTCACTCACTACTCGCTCACTGCTCACTCACTCATACTCGCTCACTACTCGCTCATACTCGCTCACTACTCGCTCACTACTCGCTCACTACTCGCTCACTACTCGCCACTACTCGCTCACTCACTACTCGCTCACTCACTACTCACTCACTAATCACTCACTACTCACTCAATTGAAACACATACTTATAAAAAAAAGCCATGTTTTATACATATGGAGATAAAACTGCAAATTACTTGCAAATCAACTTAAAGGGGCTAAAGCGAGACAGAATATTTCTAAAATTCGCATGCTTAATGGCCAGTTCACTTCGGATCACTTGCAAATTAATGACGCTTTCAGAGACTTTTATTCCCAGCTTTATACTTCAGAATCTCAACTGGATCATAAGGTAATTCATGACTTTCTGAGCAGTCTAAATATTCCCAAACTCTCATTAGATTTTAGGGAAAGATTGGATGAACCCATATCACAGGCAGATATAGCTTCAGCCATTTCCTCAATGCAATCAGGCAAATGTCCGGGCCCAGACGGCTTCCCGGGAGAGTTTTTATAAAGATTCTCTTTATTCCTTTCCCCACAGTTGTGTTCCGTTCTATCTGAATCCTACAGACAAGGTTCTCTTCCTCCATCCTTTGCCAAAGCCTGTAATACTCTTATCGCCAAAAAAAGGTAAAGATCCAACCGAATGCGCCTCCTACAGACCCATCTCCCTTCTAAACACGGATGCTAAAATTTTAGCTAAGGTTCTAGCTAAGGTCCTCTCTACTGTTATTATTTTAGCTAAGGTCCTCCCTACTGTTATATCTGAGGACCAAACCGGCTTTGTTAAGAGCAGACATTCCTTCTTTAACATACGTCAATTATTCGATATTGTCTACTCTGCTTCTGAGGATGTCCCTGATTGTGTCGTATCTATTGATGCAGTGAAAGCATTTGACCGCGTTGTGTGGGTCTATCTATGGGCTGTTCTGGACAAATTTGGTTTTGGAACAAACTTTATTTCATCGATCAGGTTACTATACTCTCATCCCACAGCCTCAGTTCGGACTAATTCCCAGTTGTCCATGCCATTTGACTTGCATCGTGGAACCCGCCAGGGGTGTCCTCTGAGCCCCATGCTTTTTGAATTGGCCATCGAACCACTTGCCATGGCCTTTCGCAGCTGTGAGGACATAGCCAGTATTTGGAGCGCAGTACACAGCATAAGGTTTCACTATATGCTGACGACCTTTTGCTTTTTGTCTCAAACCCAGGCACCTCTCTGCATTCTGCTATGTCACTGCTCAATAATTTTGGTCAATTTTCAGGTTATAAGATAAATCTTGGAAAAAGCGAACTGTTTCCCATTAACTATGAAGTTCAACCCTCGGATCTTACCAACTTGCCATTCAAAATCGGAAAAAAAAAACAAGCTCTGAAGAGATGTTGCATGCAAACTAACCGAATAACCCACCTAACACCCATGCCAATGGCACAATGGAGAGTTTGAAAAAGTTAGAAGTAGAATTTAAGCAGTATATGCAACAGTTAATTATGATACACAAGTCTATTTATGCACAGGCAAAGCAAAAGCAGTTGAAGGTGGACCAGGAGGAAGGACCCTTTAACCCAGAGACAAGGTGTATGTATGAGCTTTCTGAAACAGCTGTTCAGGTAGAAGGTTGATCTACCTGGTACCATCTCAATCCTTACATGAGGGCTGACCCACAGGTACGACTCGATAGGAGGACAAAGAAGTGAGGGAAGAGCAGAGCTTTAACAAGGTAATAAGTGAGGTTTTTGGAGACATTAGTGACTCTGAGACTGGTGTAAAGAAGGTCAGGATGAGGGGGTGGATGTGTCTTGTTTGGGGAACAATGCTTCACCTTCATTCCCAATAATACAAGCCCGGAGGGATCTTTCACTAAAGCAATGGGTTAGTTGAGATCTGAGAAAAGAGAACAAGCAGAGTGTGAGTTTTGGATATGACGTTTTTAGTTGGCTGGAAAATATATTAGGCGGTTGGGGAATAGGGCTAATTAAGATAGGGGTGACTATTGGAGCTGCACTGCTGGGGGTTATTGTGGTGCTATGTTGTGTCTTATCCTGTGTTAAGTGTTTTCTAGTAAGAGCCACTGCCAAGCAGCTTTTGTTGATCCAGGATAACGGTGAAACCGTTTCCACTAAGAAGCAGACCCCGAGGATAGAATACTACGATGATGTGCAGAACACACCAGAGAAATATTAGACTATAGTTTGTGCGGAGAGCGGGATCTTTTTTCCCCACCCTAGTTTAGTGGGGGTGGGTTTTTGGCCCAGTTATCCAGGATTCCAGAGAAAGAACACTATAAGGCTGGGCATTACAAATTTAAGGACCCAGAGTTTAATTTGACGACTGATATGTGCAGCTTGTGGTTTTCTTTTTCTGTGAGACTATTTTTGATCTCAAAGGGGGGATATATAGTATATATTATATTAAATGTATCTTATATAATCTTGTATTGAAAATAAGTTATATCTTAAAAAGTCTGATTAGGCAGTGGGCCTCTTAGGCCATTTGGTCACAGACCATTTGCTCTTTCGTTATGACACATTCCTTAGCTCTGCTATAGCACAAAGGGCTCTGGGTTTACGACTGACGACTGTATATACTAGTCTAAGATAGAAAGGCACCTCTGGATTCTGCGATCCAGTTTTTAGCTATGTTTAATTATACTCATGTTGTTATAAGAGCAAAGACATATATGAAGGGCAAAACGTGGTCGGGTGAGGGGTATGTGACCATTGTATGTTGGATTTCTTATGTTTATAAAAACTGAGGTGGCTATACTTTGAGATAGAGATGGTGGTCTGCAGATGTAAACATCCTTTATAGAGTTTAATGGGAACAATGTCTTGTTTATATAAATTGAGTGACCACTGTATCTCTTATATTTTGAGAAGTGGGTTTTGGGAATTGAGACCACTTTTCTTGGATATCACTTTGTTAAAATGAAGCGACTGAACAAAGAAGTCAAAAGCACATGGCAGACGAGGTGCCACAAAGGGGTAGTCATGTGACTACCTACATCAGTTGCAAATATCGAAATGAACTGGGAAGGAGGAGATAAGTGGGAGCAAGTGATTGGGTGATGATGAGGGAATGTCGGAAAATGATTGGATATGGAAATGTAACAGGGATGGGGCATGCAGAGTTGAAAATGGTATAAAAAGAGATGATCCTTTGTTTGTGGGTCAGAGAGCTCCACGTGGACTGAATTAATTTGAGTATTCAAAACCACAACACTAGCTGCAGTTCCTAGGTTGCCTGTGAGCCCCAGGACTGGCTGCAGTTCTCAGGTTGCCTGCAAAGTCCGGGACTGGCTGCAGTTCCCAGGTCGCCTGCGAGCCCCGGGACTGGCTGTAGCGCCCATGCCACCTCCACTGGTTGCGCCTGTGCCGAAGGACACCGTGGCCGGCCGGCAGAAGGCGCTGAGGTGGCGGCCGGTTCCGCTGTCCGGTACCGACAACCGCTCGCAGCCACCCGAGCGACTGAGTGAGTTGCTGGTATGATTCCCGACCCCCTTCTTCTCAACGCTCCTGCCCTCCCCGCAACTTTACCCCTGGCGGCCCAGCCATGCTGACCTGGGCCAGACTCCTCACACACGCTGAGAAAGGAACTCTCCACCCGTCCCCCCGCCCCCGCAAGCAGTGCTGTCCTTTTACTGAGGGATAGCCAAGTCTATCTTTCTTGGATAACAATCTAACCTTTGGCCTTCAAGACGTAACTACATTTTTTGGCCTTAGCATCTTCATAGCCGGGAAATAGGGTAAGTAAAAATGATTTCATTAATATCTGGATGGAAATTTATTTTTCTATTAAAGTTACTATTTTTGCCCTTTGTGATGTGTCCAAATTTATCTGTCCTTCCACTCTTCTTCTTGACAGCTAACCTCTGCTCTTGTCTCAGCTCATCTCCAGCTGAAACTGTTGTGTGTGTGTGGATTGTTAAACCTAAAAGTTTGAATATTTCACTACACTCCTGCTGGTCCCTCTTGTTCTGCTCTCTGTGAATATTTGGTCATCCAAAACGTTGCTGTCTGTATCCTGACATACACAAAATGTTGTTCCCCAATCGCACTGTTCCCTAGGCTGCCATGGTTCACATATAAGCAATGTCGCATTTAAAACATTTTCAAATTCAAACCATTGCTTTTCAAATCCTTCCTTGGTCATGGGCCAGCTCTTCCAAACTCTGTAATTTCCTCCACCCAGCTACACTATAATTCATCAAATTTTGGCATCAGAGTTAATTTGCTTCACCACTCGCCGCTTGTTGTTCTTTTGGCTACAGAGGTACTGAGCTCAGTAATTTCCATTCCTAAACCTCTCCCCTTTCTTTAAAGTCAATGCTTTTAGGCTTCTAGTGGACAGTCTAATATCTTTGCTGAATCAAAAAACCTGTACTCTGCAATATCCATCAGTTCACTGAAAATAAAAAGAATTTAGTTCAGCTTAGAGATACAGCATGGAAACAGGCCCATCCGCCCACAAAGTCCGCACCAACCAGTGATCCACGCACATTACAACTATCCTACACACACCAGGTACAGCGTTGCACATTTATACCAAGCCAATTAACCTACAAACCTGTGCGTCTTTGGAGTGAGGGAGGAAACCGAAGATCTCAGAGAAAACCCATGCAGTCACAGGAAAAAACACACAAACTCCGTACAGACAGAACCCGTAGTCGGGATCGAACCCAGATATCTAGCTCTGTAAGGTAGCAACTCTAGTGCTGTGCCATTGTGCCAGCCTTGCATCTAGTGTAGAATGTCTACACTGACACAGGTTTTACACCAGGATTGCATGTTCAGCCCAAAACCCATCGCTTCCAGATTTTAAAAGCATTTCCCTGGGTGAATATCTTGTGCCTTGATCACTCTTTGAGTGTTTCTTTCTAATTTTTTTCATTTTTGCTGCCAGTCTAAAAATGTTTGTCATCGTGCTAGCAACACGTTAATGCTAATTTGTTCACCCCCAAAATGATGCTCTCATCTGTTTCCATCTGCCTTTCATAGCATCAGTGGAAGCTTCTATATCTGGGTCAATTGATGGGAGAAATTAGTGAATAAGTGAATTTCAACAAGAAATCTGATTTAATGATAATCAGGAACTGACAAATGAACACGCATTGTAAACAATGCATCAAATAAAGAATGCAGAACATGGAAACTAAACAGATCTTGGAAGCCAAGGAATTGAGGTGAATGAGTTATGATGGATTGGACCATACACTTATTATCAAAGATGTATAAAAGCTAGAAAATAAATTGCATCACCTTCAGCCAGAGTGAAATTGTGGAAGCTTGAATATGGTTAATGTTGTACTGTTATTTAGCAAGGTTAGTAAGGACAAGCCAGGGAACTACAGGCAGGTGAGCCTGACATCAGTGGTGGTTATGTTACTGGAGAGGCTTCTGAGGGACAGGGTTTACCACCATTTAGACAAGGCATGATTACAGATAGTCAGCATGCTGCTGCATCTGGGAAATTGTGTCTCAATTTCTTTCCGAGGAGCATCTCTAAAAGTTTTTTAAAAGTTAAAAAAAAGTAAAGAATGATGGAGTACAAGTACATAGTTCCTTGAAAATGGTGTTACAGGTGTACAGGGTGGTAACAAAGCTCTTTGGCACACCGTTCTTCATCAGTCAAGGCATTGACTATGGGAACGGACTGCAGATGTTGGTTTGCACTGTAGATCGGCACAAAATGTTGGAGTAAATCAGCGAAATTCAGCTGGAGTAACTCAGTGGAGAGAGGGAATGTGTGACATTTCAGGTCGAGCGTAAAGAAGGGTCTCGACCTGAAACGTCGTCCATTCTTCTCTCCAGAGATGCTGCCTGTCCCTCTGAGTTACTCCAGCATTTTCTGTCTATCTTCATTGCATAGGAATTTGGCATTACATTGCAATCATACAAGGTGTTGATGAGGCCAAACCTGGAGTGTTGTGTACAATTTTGGTAACCTTGCTACAGGAAAGATTTAATTAAGCTGGAAAGAGTGCAAAGAGGATTTCCGAGAATGTTGCCAGGATTCAAGGGCCTGAGTTATCACTAATGGTTGGCAGGATTGGTTGGTGATTTTGATCCAATAGATGTGTTTAAAATCATGGGGAGCATAGAGAGGGGGAATGCAAACTCTTTTTTGCAGAGTAGGGAATAAAAAAAACAAAAGGCATATTTTTAAGATTAAGATTTAAAAGGAAATTGAGGGCAATGATTTCACACAGTTTGTGCTGCATATATTGAAAGCCAGAGGAAGTTGTTGAGGCAGGCACAATAACAATATTTGAAAGCCATTTGGACAGGTACAGATATATCGGAAATGTTTAGAGGAATATTGGCCAAACGCAGTAAAAACTGGACTAGTTTTGACCTGTATGGTTGAGTTGGGCCAAAGGCCCTGATTCCGTGTTGTATGACTCCGACTGTATAACTTGAAATGGAACTAAAACGCATTATTCTATGACAAATACCTTGCAGTACGCATTCATTACTTCTCTTTAATTTTTGACATTACATCAAAGAAGGTTTGAGATTCTGAAACAAAGGATTTTGTTTCAGTCAATGGATTGGTTACTATTCAGCTGACACTTAACAACATGAAGATTCAAATGTTATACCAGGTTTAATTGAGTAAACAAATGTCAGTAAAATTACTGCATAGAGCCCTCTTTAATATTCCATATACTAATATGTTGGAGGAACTAATGTGTACTGATGTTTACACCAAATATAGACAAAATGCTGGTGTCAGTCAGCATCACTGGAGAAAAGGAATAGGTGGTTTCAGGTGGGGACCCTTCCTTCAGCCAAAGAAGAAGACCCTGGAAAAAGGGTCTCAACCAAAAACATCACCTATTCTTTTTCTCCAGAGATGCTGCCTGACCTGTTGGGTTATCCCAGCATTTTGTGTCTATGTTCCGCATACTGATGTTTGTTATAAAGAGGAAACAACAATTAAAGTAAAATAATTCATCTACGTCAATGATTGTCAAGTACAATTGTAAACTATTACATAGTTATGCAAGACATGTTGGATTGGGCAATAAGATTGAAAGAATTGTTAGGAGATAGATAACAGGGCTGGGTATGTATTTAAGCAAGAGTGTCTGCAGGGATTGGTGAGAGCACAGTATGAGCAGTAAGTATACTTTTGTGGAGATGATGTAATGCAAATTTAATGGATTGATTCCTGAAACAAGGGATTATTCATTGATATAGGACATTCCTATGTTATGCAGTTTAGAAGAATGAAAGGTGATTTGATTAAGATGTATACAAGTGCATTGATGCGATGAACTTTAAAAATTGCTGCTGGGTTGTGGTCAAAGACAAAATACATAGAATAGTATTAATAATGGTAATTTGCAAAAGTCCAAAATGTATTTCCATAATCATCTTTCAGAAATCTTCCTTTACCTTGTGTTTTGGCTCATGCTGACACCTGGCTGCTACAAGTTGTCATTATTCACCAAGGACGCGAGAGTACACAGTCTAACACTTACCACTGATGGACAATAAGGCTCTTTCTTTCAGCCCGAGGGAGTTGCAGCCTCAATACCTCGGGCCAATCTGGACTTGGGAGCTAAAACTTCAACACTGTTTTCCCCAACACTCCAACCATTGCTGACCCTAACTGCTCCTTCCGCTCACTTCCTCTTGTGCTGTTGCTACTCTCTCTTGCTTTCTTTTTTTCTCTTTGAGAGTCATTGACTCATACAGCCTGAAACAGGCTCTCCGGCTGAACACATTCGGGTATCAGGGGTTATGGGGAGAAGGCAGGAGAATGGGATTACGAGGGAGAGATAGATCAGCCATGATTGAATGGCAGAGTAGACCTGATGGGCCGAATGGCCTAATTCTGATCCTATCACTTGTGACATTATGACATTCCTGATTAACAAGGTGTCCCATTTGTCCATGCTTTGCCCATATCCCTCTCATCTTTCCAATCTACGTAGCTAACTGCCCAAAAGTCTTTTAAATCATGGTATTATACCTGCCTCCTCGACTTCCTCTGGCTGCTCGTCACAAATACCTAGCATCTTTTCCCTTTCATCTTAAACATAGGCCCTTTAGTTCTTGATTCTATGTGTGTTTCCCTACCTATTCCCTTCATGATTTGATGCATGTCTCTAAGATCATCACCTAGCTTCCAGAAAAAACAAGGAATAAAGTCTGCCGAACCTCTCCCTATAGACGAGGCTCTTGGTCCAAGCAACATCCATCTAAATCTTCTCTGCCTTCTTTCCAGCTTATTGAAGTCTTTCCCCATAGTAGAGTGATCAAAACTGAACATGATATTACAAGTGCAGCCTCACGAACCATCTTCAATGTTTAGGATACCCATTATGTTAGTGTCCTCTGCAAACTTACTAATTATGCCTTGGATATTTTCATCTAATTCAATGACAAAAGATAGTGGGCCCAACACTAATCCGCGTGGCATGCTGCAAGCCACAAGGCTGCGGTCCAAAAAACAATCTTCTACCACCACCTGTTGCTTCCCAACATTAAGCCAGTTATGTAACCTATAGTTTATCTCTCTCTAGATCCCATGTGATCGAAGCTTCCCTAGTAGCCTACCATGCAGCACATAGCAAAGACCTTGCTGAAGTCCATATGGATTATGTCTATGGAGCTTCCATCCGACATCATAATTTAAGTAACAACTAAAATTTATTGGTTCAAATTCTTTGAACAATTCACACATCGCGCAGATGAAAAAAAAAAACAAATGAATTGATGAGGTACGCCAAAGACTACTGTTGGAAATAAAAGCTCAAGGTGTAAAAGGTAATGTGTTGTCATGGATAGGAGTTGAAAAATGAGAGCAAGTATCAATAGGGCGACACGGTGGCGTTGCGGTAGAGTTGCTGCCTCACAATGCCGGCGACCTGGGTTCGATCCTGATTATGGGTGCTATCTGTAGACTGTCTGTATGTTTTCTCTGTGACCTGCATGGTTTTTCACTGAGATCCTTGGTTTCGTCCCACACTCCAAAGACGTACAGATTTGTAGGTTAATTTTACTTCGGAGTCACGTGAGTGACTACGTGAAGAACCCGCTCAGTGCGCAGGCGCGGCATTACGCCAGCAGTGCAACAGCGGCTGCAACGGGATTTAGGCGCTCCCGCTACAGAATGAAATGGACCGTCAGGTGAGTACCCTGAGGTCGGGTTTCTTTTACAGGGGAGCCTTTTGCTGCTTGTGTTTTACAGGCAGAGAAAAAGGCTCTGGACCAAAACTGTCCCCCGTTCAAGGAGGAACGTTTTCCCGTCGGGGAGGGGGGCAGCAACAGGCGGTAGGAGCATTTACCCGGTGTTCCTCTAATTCCCCGACACCATGCCGAGCCCAGCCCGCTAGCACCTGAGCAGCGGGCTGGATGCATAGCCACCCGAAGAGGCATCCGGCAGGTGTTCCCGATTTCGGACGGGACGTCTCTCCACCCGCACGGGGGGGAGAGAGAGCCGCCTGAGCCGCTGGAGCGGCTCTCGGAGCAGGTGCCTGCGAGACGCGCTGCTTGAGGGGCGCTCTCGCATCTACAAGGCAAAAAAGCTCCAGAAGAAGGCGGTAGGAACAATTACCGGGCGCACCGCTATCCCCATCACCGCGCCGAGCCCAGTCCCGCTAGTGCCTGAACTGCCGGCTGGATGTCTAGCCATCCTGAACAGGCATCCGGCCGGTGGCGTCCGATTCGTCGGACAGGGGACATGTCTCCACCTAAATGGAGGAGAGACAGCCGCCTGAGCTGCATCCAACAGCTATTGGAGCAGCTCCAGCGAGATGCGCAGAAAGAGCGCTCTCGCGGAGGGAGGTCAGGCACCCCATCCACAGTGTTCTGTACACTGCCCTCTGCTCCCTCATTACTGGAGGCTAGCATTGGTGACCAGGGCTGGGCTGGTCAGGAACAGGGGCAGGCGGACGAATTCGGGAGTATGCCAGGGGTGCAGGAACAGGAAGAGCTGTTGGGTGTGGTGGACCGCTTTGTAGCAACCTCACGGGCTGGAGCACCGCTGGAACCAAGAATGGCGGCCAGCATCAACCATCTATCCAATAAACCATTACTGGAAAAGGTGCTCGCTGAGGTGCTGAAACAACACACAGCACCAGAAAACTGTGAGGCCCTCAAAGTAAAAAGTGTCAACAGGTGGGGTCACACATCTGGTCCCAAGAACTCAAGCTACAGCGGATCCTAAGGCTCCTGACGTCGGCCATCACAGCCTTTGCTCGTTCCGTGGAGACCACGGAGATGGATACCTGCCAGCAGGATGTGCTGGCATTAATGTGTACCACACAATTTGAGATCAACAATCTCTGGAGGGAAACATAAGACCTGCCCTCAATCCCAAATTTGCTGGCTTGTGTAAAGCTCCAGCTGCGGAGACGGACGCGCTGCTATTTGGGAAAGATCTCAATAAAAAACTGAAGGAGATGGAGGAAGTATCAAAAACCTTCGGCCTAAGGAGGGCAGGCCCCGGGACGAGCAAACCAAGACCTCCGATACCCAAGCGGCAGCACCCCACGGCATCCACCAGTCGACGTCCGCAATATGGGACTGGTGAACGTTTGGGGTCCGCACATTATCCCCAAAGATCTTTTTAGATCAGGGCCCGCAGCGGACCCTCTGGAAAATGCGCCTCCCCCCAACATCGCCAGCACGTCAGAACAGAACCTTCAGGAAAATGAAGAAACAGAATCACCAATAACCATGGAGGTAGGTGGGTTTGGTCCCTACCAGCATATAGAGAATAAGGGTGCTTTATTAACAGGGGGGAGATTACACTTGTTTAAAGCATGGGGTATGGTCACGAGTGACAAGTATATACTCAACAGCATTAGTGGATATAAAATACAATTCATGTCAGAAAAAACGCCACCAGTTCAACATTGGCCCCAAAGGGTATTTCTCCCTCCATCAAAGAGAAACGTGAGGGTCAAGCTGAACTGGTGAGACTTATCACAAAGGGGGTCATCGAAAAGACCAAACATGAACCTTTGGAATTTGTATCAAATATATTCACTAAAACCAAAAAAGATGGTGGCTGTCGCATCATCATTGACTTAACATCACTAAACAAATTTGTTAAGTATATACATTTCAAAATGGAGACATTTGTTACTGCCAAACAACTGAATTCCAAAGGACTTGGCAAGCATTTATCTTAAAGATGCTTACTATCTAGTACCCATATACAAGGATCATCGCAGATACCTAAAATTTATCTGGATGGTACAAAGCATTGCCCCATGGGCTAACTTCAGCCCCAAGATTATTCACCAAAATATTGAACCCAGCCATGGCAATACTAAGAAAACAAAAACATATTGTCATGGCATATCTGGATGATATTCTGATAGTAGGGAAAACGATGGAATTGGCTGTGGCAGCAGTATCAGCTACAAAACAGCTCCTCGAAACTCTGGGGTTCGTCCTACATCCAGATAAATCTAAGTTGAAGCCATCCACTATCATGGACTACCTGGGCTTCACAATTAACTCAGTCCATATGACTGTTAACTTGCCAAAGGCAAAAATGGTTGAATTAGCGCAATCATGCAACAATTTAATGGTCAACGAGCGACCAACTATTCGACAAGTAGCAAGAGTAATTGGGGAAATGGTAGCAGCATTTCCGGCTACACAATTCGGACTTTTGCACTATCAAAAATTTACAGAGAGCAAAGGTACAGGCAATAAAATGACATACAGGTCACTATGATCGTATCATGAAATTACCCACTGATGCAATATCAGAGCTACAGTGGTGGGCAGAAAAGGTTTGGCATAGTTTCAGCCCTATCTTCATCACTAACCCTACTTTAGTTATTCAAACAGATGCCAGTGCTCAAGGCTGGGGAGCGACTAACTCCATATCCAGCACTGGTGGTAGATGGACTAACCTAGAGTCATCATTACTACTTACACTGGGCATTAACTATCTAGAGATGTTGGGCGCCTTTTATGGTTTAAATGCATATGTATCTAATATGCAGCACTTGCATGTTCGGTTACAAATTGATAAATACTACGGTGATGGCTTATATTAACCATATGGGTGGCATAAAATCATTATCATGCGACAAATTGGTCAACATGATTTGGCAATGGTGTGTCGAAAGACATATTTGGCTATCGGCTACTTACCTACCAGGTAAGCTAAACACCCATGCCATGAGAAAATTAAACGCCTGGGTTGCAAGTTTGAACAGACCTTACCTGGAACTGGGATTGTCCAAACAAACCATCACCACCATGTCGGCATCCATTCGAACATCCATCAAGAGGCAGTACTTAACCAGCATCAAAAAAGGGAGAAGTACTGCCAGGAAACAGGGACAACATACGCAACAGCCACAGCCACCAACGTACTGGAGTTCCTGGCCTATCTACACCACGATGTAGGGACCAGCTACAGTGCCATCAACACAGCGCAGAGTGCTCTTTCTGCTTATCTCAAACCAGCGCCAGGACAACAGGCGATGGGATCCCATCCACTGGTGGTAAAACTGATGAAGGGCATTTACAATATCAAGCACTAAGCCCAGGTATACCCATATTTGGGATATGAGTGTGGTGTTGACATATCTCAGGGAATGGCCACCAGCCAGATCCCTCGGCCTCGAGCAAGCTACACTAAAGACGCTCATGTTGATGGCACTTGTATCCGCTCAGAGGGTCCAGTCAATACACCTATTGCGACTGGACAACATGATCACAGCTCCAGACCAGATCTGTCGTTATCCAGCGACTGATCAAACAGAGCAGACCAGGAACACCTAATCCAGTCGTGGCGTACCCACCAGAACCACGGTTATGTGCCATGACCCACCTACTATCCTACATAGACACAACCAAAATATTCGAGGGAGATGAAAAGCCTTGTGGGTCAGTCACAAAAACCTTATGGTCGGGTGACGAGCCAAACCATTGCGAGATGGCTCAAGCAGGTGCTAGAAACTGCTGGGATAAAGACTAACATGTACAAATTTTATTCCACCAAGGCAGCATCCATGTCGACGGCTAAAGAATGGACATGCCTATAGACCACATCCTGGCTACAGCAGGATGGTGGGGGGGGGGAAAAGACCGTTCAGAAATTTTATAATAAGCCGTTGGCAAAACCTGGTTTATTTGCAGTAAAGATTTACGAACTGCAAATATTTAATTTAAGCCCAGGGGAGCAACTTAATTCTTTGTTGTTATTGTTTAAAAAATACCATTGTGTTTTTCTACAAATAGACTCATTGGTTGATTACGATAACACTTCCTCCCTCAAGAACTTCGGCAGTGAGTGAAATGAAACTGTTACACGGTTTGAAATCACAGAGCTTTGAAATCTTCACGTAGTCACTCACCTGACTCCGAAGTAAAATAGTAAGATTAAACGAGAACTTACCAGTTTGAAGTTTGATCTGTATTTTATGAGGAGTTACGATGAGGGATTACGTGCCCTCCGCTCCCATCCTCATTATATGGATCAAACTAATAAATTGATGTCTCCTTATCTTTACTATATTTACTTCAAATAACTGTGTCTATCTGTGATTCCACACCGCTGCTTGGAAGTATGCCGCGCCTGCGCACTGAGCGGGTTCTTCACGTAATCCCTCATCGTAACACCTCATAAAATACAGATCAAACTTCAAACTGGTAAGTTCTCGTTTAATCTTGCTATTAGCTTGGTATAACTATAAATTGTCCCTTGTGCGTGTAGGGTAGTGTTAATGTGTGGAGATCATTGGTCGATGTGGACTTGTTGGGCCGAATGGCCTGTTTACGTGCTGTATTTCTGAATGAAATAGGTCTTTTAGGGAAGGAACTGCAGATGCTGGTTGAAACTGAAGATAGACACAAAAAGTTGGAGTAACTCAGCAGGACAGGCAGCATCACAAAAAGCTGGAATAACTCTGAAGAAGGATCTCGACCCGAAACGTCACCCATTCCTCTCCATAGATGCTCCATGTCCCGCTGAGTTACTCCAGCTTCTTGCGTCTATAAACAGGTCTTTTACTTTATTGCAAGATGTTACAAGTGGTTTGTCACAAGAATGATTAACTCACCACATTTGCAAAGTTTATACAAAACGTGGAGAAATATTCTGAAGGCGTGGTTGCTAAATTTGCTGTTGATGGTGGTGGCCGACTAGGAAAAGGGGAGATGCAGCGAGACCTGGGTGTCATGGTACACCAGTCATTGAAAGTGGGCATGCAGGTGCAGCAGGCAGTGAAGAAAGCGAATGGTATGTTAGCTTTCATAGCAAAAGGATTTGAGTATAGGAGCAGGGAGGTTCTACTGCAGTTGTACAGGGTCTTGGTGAGACCACACCTGGAGTATTGCGTACAGTTTTGGTCTCCAAATCTGAGGAAGGACATTATTGCCATAGAGGTAGTGCAGAGAAGGTTCACCAGACTGATTCCTGGGATGTCAGGACTGTCTTATGAAGAAAGACTGGATAGACTTGGTTTATACTCTCTAGAATTTAGGAGATTGAGAGGGGATCTTATAGAAACTTACAAAATTCTTAAGGGATTGGACAGGCTAGATGCAGGAATATTGCTCCCGATGTTGAGGAAGTCCAGGACAAGGGGTCACAGCTTAAGGATAAGGGGGAAATCCTTTAAAACCGAGATGAGAAGAACTTTTTTCACACAGAGAGTGGTGAATCTCTGGAACTCCCTGCCACAGAGGGTAGTCGAGGCCAGTTCATTGGCTATATTTAAGAGGGAGTTAGCTGTGGCCCTTGTGGCTAAGGGGATCAGAGGGTATGGAGAGAAGGCAGGTACGGGATACTGAGTTGGATGATCAGCCATGATAATATTGAATGGCGGTGCAGGCTCGAAGGGCCGAATGGCCTACTCCTGCACCTAATTTCTATGTTTCTATGTTTCTATGACACAAGGAGGGGGTGGAAAGCACATTGTGTAGAGGGCATTATGGAGGCTACAAAGTGAATGGGAAAAGGTCTGGCAATATAATGTGGGGAAATCTAAGATATTGTAGCAGCACCTGCTGGTGCCAGTGGGTAATCAAACCCTGCGTTTGGTAACCCCAGTCATGTGACTATGGGGAGGGGTATTTTGTTTTCGGGCGGTTTTCTGGGCTACGCCCAGTTCATTCGCCATTGACCACCGTGGTGGTAGAATTGTTTTTTGTTAGCTGTGGTTCGACTCTCGATTTGTTCATCGCTTCATTAAATACAGCTCTTTCAAAACCGACTCTCGTCTCGACCTGCTATAATTGGCGACCCCGACACGCCCAAATCGGAATTTGCATGCCAACATGCAGGACAATTTCACTCCCGAAGCCCACCAGAGCGCCGTAAGCCTCAAGCTGCCGCTGTTTTGGCCCGATCAGCACAGGTGTGGTTTGCGCACCGGGAGGCACAATTCCTCCTGCGCTGCATCGTTTTGGACGAGACGAGGTACTTCCACATGGTGGGAGCCCTGCCACAGGAATCGGCTTCCCGTCTACTGCCCTACCTGCAAGACCCTCCAGCGACCGGCAAGTTTGATGGCCTGAAGGCCCCCCTTTTGTACACTTTCGATCTCAGCCACCGGGACCTTGTCAATCAATCAATCAATCAACCTTTATTGTCATCTTGCAAGCAACAGTTGTACAGTGCAAAATGAAAAGACGTTTCCCAGGGAATAGCGGAGCATCGCACATGAAATTTAAAACATTTCACACATAATAACACTAAAAACAATCCAGTCCCTGATGGAACAGTATAAATAGTTAAAAGCAGGTAAAACACAATGTTAAAATACAATAAACCAATCATAAAAATGGCCGGGGCAGCTGATTTGAGTGGCCAGTGCCAGTTATTAAAGTGGCCAGTGCTAGTTATTAAAGTGTCCGTGCCAGCCGCAGAATCAAGTGACTGCGAGTACAGAGTGACTGTTTAGCAGCCTCACAGCCTGTGGTAGGAACCTGTTTAGCAGTCTTGTAGTCCGGGCTTTGATGCTTCGATATCTCTTGCCTGATGGCAGGAGATCCAGGTGTATGTGGAGGGGGTGCAGTTTGTCCTTAGCAATTCTCTGAGCTTTTTTCAGACAGCGGCTCTGGAACAGTTCTTGTACCGAGGGTAGGGAGACGCTAATGATCCTCTCTGCTCCCCTCACTACCCTCTGCAGAGCCTTCCTGTCCGAGCAGTTGCAGGTGGAGTACCACGTATTTATGCAGTACGTGAGTACAGACTCCACCGTACCCCTGTAGAAAGTCCTGAGGATGTTGGTGGGGAGTGAGGCCTGTTAAAGTTTCCTCAGGAAGTGCAGTCGCTGATGGGCCCGTTTGACGGTCCCAGTGGTGTTCCTTGACCAGATGTCGCTCGCTTTCTACATATGGACGGACTGGGGGATCGCCAACCGTCGGTCCTCATGGCTAAGATGCTCGCACTGACAGCCACCGCCCGTGCCTGGTGTTCGTACAGGCTTTTCTGAAACAGATACCGGACGATGTCCGTCTCATGCTGGCCGGCACGGACTTCTAGGATCCTCAGCAGCTCGCCGAACGGGCTGACGAGCTCTGGATCACTAAGGATCAAGATGGCGGTGCCATTAAACGCGTGTCTGCACCAGCGCGCACTTCGCCTCAGCGGGAACGCGTAGAGGCCATGCCCACATCTTCCAGCATGGAACCGCAGCAGCGGTCCGGGCTCGCGGTAGGCACCATTGGTGTTACTATCACCTCCACCTGTACATTTCAGGGAAATGCCTCGGCCGATCGTCTGTAAAGGCAATCGCAATCGGCGCAAACACCCCCCTCTACATCCGTGACCGCCATTCCGGCCATCGTTTCTGAGTGGACTCCAGTGCGATTGTCAGCATCCTCCCTCCGACCTCCTGATACTCGTACTGGTAAATGGGGCCCCGTGCTTTCTGCCTTTAACGGAGCGCCATCCCTATGTATGGTACGCGGACGCTCGAGCTCATTTTCGACTCCCACCATTACAAGTGGACGTTCATTGTTGCGGATGTCGATCAGCCCCTCTTGGGTGCCGATTTCCTTTGTGCTTTCTCCCTCATTATCGATCTACGGGGCGGGTGCATGACTCCGTGACGGGCTGTCATTTCCACCATGCCGCGGCCTCCACCCACCACCAGCTGAGCGCCGTCGCCGAGGTCGACGGTCCGTATGCCGTCCTGCTCTCATTACGCACCATTTCAGTGGAGCTGCCCCCGAACACGGGGTCGTGCACCACATCCCCACCGAGGGCCGTCCGGTGCATGCCCGAGTGCACCGCTTTCCACCAGACAAGCTGCACATCGCTCGCGCGGAATTCCAGTTGATGGAAGACATGGGTAATGTCCGGTGGTCGGACAGTCTGTGGGCCTCACCACTGCATATGGTCCCGAATGCATCTGGGGGGTGGAGAACATGCAGTGATTACCGGCGCCTGAATGCCGTGACCATGGTGGACCGTTACCCGGTGCCTTATATCCAGGACTTCTCTGCGCACCTCGAGGGTGCCGTGTTTTTCTCCAAGGTGGACCTCATCCGGGGTTATAACCAAATCCCCGTCCAGCCTGATGACATTCCGAAAAACGCAACCATCGGCCTGCTCGAATGGCTGCTAATTCCTTTCGGGTTAAAGAACAAGGATGTCGTCCAAATAAATGAAAATGAAAGGCAGACCCCGTCTGACCTGGTCCATCAGCCGCTGGTATGCCTGTTCTTTAACCCGAAAGGCATCCGCAGCCATTCGAACAGGCATTCCAGCGGCTGATGGACCAGGTCGGACGGGGTCTGCCTTTCATTTTCATTTATTTGGACGACATCCTTGTCACCAGCGCCTCGCAGGTGGAGCATGTTACCCACCTCCGAACTCTGTTCCAACGTCTCCGTGAGCACGGCCTCATGATCAACCCCGCGAAGTGCCAATTCGGCCTTCATTCCATGTCCTTCCTGGGGCACAGGGTAACCCCACAAGGGGCTACCCCTCTCCCCGTGGAGATCGAGGCCATACGGCTATTTCCCGGCCACTCACCATGAAGGGGCTCCAAGAATTTGTCGGCATGGTAAATCACCGTTTCGTGCCGGCAGCGGCTGGCATCATGCGCCCCCTTTTCCGGTGCCTCACGGGTAAACCGCAGGACCTCGTATGGTCCGTGGAGACGGACGCGGCTTTCGAGGGTGCCAAGGTGTAACGGATATAGCTTGGACCCAATAGCAGCACAGAATCAGGCAGGTATAGTTGGTAATGAACTTTATTACGAAACTGTAACACAGAGTAGTAACACAGGAATGGGTACACCGTACTCACACAGAGGCTCAGGATTGAGTGAGGGTTCCGAAGAGGGGCAGGCAGGAGACGTAGTCGGGGTAGCGGAAAGTCCGGTAACCAGGAGATCCAACACACGTTGCAAACAGACCAACGAGGGACAGAGGAAAGGAGAGTCGAAGCCAGGCAGGCAGTCGAGAAGTCGCTGGAGAGTCTTGCATGAATTCTGAGAACAATCTGGCATTGTGTGAATGGTGAGGAGAGTCTATATACCGGGTTAATTGGTGATCAGAGGCAACTGAGTGCAACAGGTGAGGAGAGTTGGGCTGATGAGAGGGGAGTGGCAGGCGAGGAGAAGGAGGGACCGGTGGAAAAGTACTGGGAGGTGAAGTGGATGAGGAGAGGGCAGACTGTGACACAAGGTCGCCTTGGACAACGTTACCATGTTGGTACACCCACTTGCTTCTGCCGCTACCGCGCTCACCATCGACGCCTCAGATGCGGCTGTAGGTGGTGTTTTGGAGCAGCTCATTGACGGCCGCTGGCAGCCGATGCCGTTTTTCAGCTGCATGCGCTTATATGCAAATACAGTGCTTTTGATCGCGAGTTCCTAGCACCGCACCTGGCCGTCCGGCATTTCAGGTATTTCCTCGAGGGGCGCGCGTTCACGGACCACAAGCCCCTTACCTTCGCTCTCGGTAAGATCGCTGATCCGTGGTCCACCCGACAGCAGCGACACCTTGCCTATGTTTCGGAGTTCACGACTGATATCCGAGCAGGGAAGCTTAACGTCGTTGCTGATGCCTTGTCCTGCCCCGCTTCCCCCTCCATTTCAGCTCTCGACCACGGCGTCGACTACACAGAACTGGCAGCGGCGCAATGGGCGGATGCCAGGATGGACGTCTACCACACCGCAGGCACTGGCCTCCAGCTGGCTGAAGTGCCTTGCGGAGCGGATGGCACCGTGGTCCTGTGCGATGTTTCCACGGGGAATGCCTTCCCCGTTGTACCCGTCAGTTGGAGACAACAGGTTTTCGATGCTGTCCATGGCCTGGCTCACCCGTCCATATGAGTGACGTCTGCCCTGATGGCGGCCAAGTTCGTCTGGCAAAGGCTTCGCAAGCAGGTGGCTGCCTGGGCCTGCACCTGTGTCCCTTGTCAGACCTCCAAGGTCCAGCAGCATGTGCGGCCCCCAGTGCAGGGTTTCGCAGTCCCCGAGGGTAGATTCCTGCATGTCCATGTAGACCTCATCGGTCCCTTGCCACAATCTCGTGGTGCTACGCACCTGCTCACCGTCGTGAACCGTTTCACGCAGTGGCAAGAGGCCATTCCCCTTACAAACACCTCCGCCACGGCGTGCGCTCGGGCTATGGCAGCCCACTGGATTGCCAGGTTCAGGGTGCCCTCGGACATTTCCACTGACCGGGGGGCCCAGTTCACCTCTTCCCTGTGGTCAGTCCTGGCCCAGCTTTACGGTGCTCGGCTGCACCATACTACCGCCTACCACCCGCAGGCTAATGGGCTGATGGAAACGTTCCATCGCCACCTGAGGTCCGCGCTGAAAGCTCGGACTGGTTGGGCCAACTGCCTTGGGTCCTCCTTGGTATCCGTACTGTGCCTAAAGAAGATTTGGCCACTTCTTCAGCCGAGCTCATGTATGGCTCAACCCTGTGGGTGCCTGGGGACTTCCTGCCTGACACCTGCGGGCAGCTCGCTTCAGCCCCGATATTGTTGGCCGGCCTTCGCGAACGGGTGTGCACTTTGGCCCCCATTCCCGCCTCCAGGTACGGTTCGTCTGCTGTGCATGTGCCTGTGCATGTGCATGTGTTACAACAGGGTGCCTATGTTTTCATCCGCAGGGATGCCCACCGCTCGCCGTTGCAGCGGGACTATGAAGGGCCTTTCCGGGTGCTGCTAGCCGGTATCGCCATGTTCACGGTGGACATGGGTAGACAGGAGGAGTATGTCTCTGTCGGCCGTCTCAAGCCCGCCCACGTGGATGTAGACGGCCCGGTGGTCATTGCTACACCGCGACGTAGGGGTCGTCCGCTGGCCGTTCCGCCCGTACTGACTACACCTGTTCACTCCACCACCGTTATTTCTACTCCTGTGCACACCCCTGGCCCTGTTTCGCCGGCCCCTCATGTTACGCCCGCCCCACCTTCGCGGACCACACATTCCGGTCGTTCCATCTGGGTCCCTGCTCGGTTCCGTACCTCAGGTTCTGAGTGGGGCCCTCTAGCAGCACCTGCTGGTGCCGGTAGGTAATCGAACCCTGCGGTCGGTAACCGCAGTCATATGGCTGTGGGGAGGGGTATTTTATATTTGCGCGACTCTCGATTTGTTCATTGCTTCGTTAAAGAAAGCTTTTTCAAAACCGACTCTCGTCTCGACCCGCTACACTATGTCCTTTTTAGCTAGAAACATTGGAAAAAAAAACATTTTAAATGCAGATTTGTGAGTTGCAGAGGGAGCGGGATATCTGATCAACAGTTGATAAGAGGCAAGTGATGAGAAAAGGTAGAATGTTCTTATTTATTACAAAATGATTTGAATAGTAAAGCAGAGACCCTTTGCTTCAATTGTTTTGGGAATTGCATTGAGTGCTTTGTACAGTATTGGCCTTATTTCAAGAAGGATGCAATTGATGTAAACAGTTCTGAGAAGCATTGCTTTGATACTGGAATGTGTGGATAATCTGATGAAGGGAGGTTGACAGGGTAGCAGATTTGCTGAAGTGTACAAGGTTGAGAGGGGACTTCATTGAAGCATATAAAATCACACGAGATCTCAACCGGGTGAATAAGGAAAGAACATTTCTTCTTGTGGGAGAATCTAGAATTTTACTTCAGAGTCACGTGAGTGACTATGTGAAGAAAACCCCATCCAGCCGCATGTGCGTCATAACGTCAGACGCATGGTGCAGCGACCGGTTGGGAGGAGTAACGCTCCTCCAGCGGTAAGTTTAAAAACCTCAAGGTAAGTGGTTCAGCTTAGTCAGAGGTCGCTTTCTTGGGGAAAAAGGCTTGTTTTGCAGATCAAGTCTACCATGGAGAGAGTGTTAAGAGGGAAGACGAGGCGTGCCGCTGGTAAAACCATTGAAGACCGCAGGAGTGTGGGAAGCGGGCGCCCGCCTAATTCACCTATTGAGTCGGTGGCAGGGAAACCAGCGACTGCAGACTCAGTTCCTGTGAGTACCGTCGCCGCTCCGTTGGGGCGTAAGGCCATAAGAAAGTCTGCTCGGCCCGTAGACTCGCGTGAGTCGGGCCCGGAGGGTTCCCCTCCTGAAACAGATACCATTTCTGCACGGACTTTTATATCCAATCCCTCAACAACCTGAGGCAAGCACGTAGCAGGTTGTCTTTGCCATCTGACCCACTTGTATTGCCCCTTTCAGTGAGCTATGGACTTGTACATAACGAGAATTTATTTCACGCAAATTGTGGGGAAACTTATGCATTCTCAGCTGCAAATGATTGTGGAGGTTCAGTCATCAGCTTCAGTTGAAGCTAGATGGATATACTTCTTGATGTTAAAGAAATTAAAAAATGAGGAGTAGTAGGTAGAGCTGTGTAAAAGGTCAGCCACAATCTTGAATGGAGAAGACTAGGAGCACATGATAGTTTATTCCTGCTCTTAATACCCTTGTTCTTATAGCAGCAATCTTCTTTCATCTGCAAGAAATCCCCCCGCTGCTCATATTCTCAGCTTTATATTCAAAAATGCATTCCATTTGATGCTAATAATCTCAACCACTTTTGGTGGAGTGTGCATGTGGCAGTACTGAAGGTGTGAATGAGATATAGTAAAGTAATTTTAAATCACAACTACGCATTATTGTTGACAGTAGACAAAAAGTGCTGCAGATGCTGGTTCACAAAAACAGACTCAAAGTGCTGGAATAACTTAACGGGCCAGGCAGCATCTCTAAAGAACATGGATAGGTTGATTTTTCAGATCGGGACCCTTCTTCAGTCTGATTGTAGTGGGGGAGGGGGTGCGGAGAAAGCTGGAAGAGAGGAGGCAGTGGAACAAAGACTGGCAAGTAATGGGGGATACAGGTGAGGGGTGTTTTGATTGGTGGGTGGTTGGACAAAGGCCAAATATGTAAAGGCAGAAGGGAAAGAGATAAGGTGATAAGAGGCATGAAATGTGAAGCCTTGGAAGCAATAGAGCAGGAAGTGGACAGGACAAAGGAGAAATGGGTGTGCATCCGTGTGGGGTGCACAGAAGAGAGGTGGGAAATGCATGTGGGTGGGGTGGGGTGGGTGGTTCTTTGTAAGTTAGATACCTGAAATGCTATGTTTATATCATTGGGTAGTAAGCTCCCCAAGTGGCCTCCGTTACATTGGCGAGACCAAGTAAACCAGGTGACCATTTCAACAGATACATAACCCCGGTCCACCAAAGCCTGCTGGATCTCCCAGCTGCTAACCATTTAAATCCCCCTTCCCATTCCCATACTGACCTTTCTATCCTGGGTCTCCATCAATGCCAAAGTGAAGCCACATGCAAACTAGAGGAACAGCACCTCATATTCTGCTTATGTAGCTTACAACTCAATGGTATGAACATTACATTTTCCAATTTCAGGTAACTAATCTACAAACCCCCTCTCTTTTTTCTCCCCCCATCTTCCATGTGCCCCCACCTGGATGATCACCCATTTTGTCCTTTCTCCTTCCCCATATATTCTTTCCTCCAATTTCACTTTTAACTCGTCATCTCTCCTTATCCCTTTTACGTCCTTTCATCTCTGGCATTTGTCCTACCATCCAGACACGTAAGAAAATCTCACTGGCCTGATCAGATATATCTGAGGACACTGTGGAAAGCTAGAGGGGAAATTGCAGGTGGCTGGGATTTACGAGTCGTCATTAAATGCAGGCAAGGTGCCGGACGACTGGAGGGTGGCAAATGCTGTGCCTCTATTCAAGAAGGGCTGCAGGGAAAAGACTGGGAACTACAGTGAGCTTAACATCTCTGGTTAGAAAGTTACTATAGAGTATTCTGAGGCTTATTATATACATGCATTTAGATGGACATGGGCTGATTGGGATAGTCAACATGGTTTGTACGTGGGAGGTCATGTCTCACAAATCTGAGTTTTTTGAGGATGTGACCAAAAAGGTTGATGCAGGCAGAGCTGTAGACACATATATGGATTTCAGTCATTCAACAGGATTCAACGTTAGATCACATGGGATCCAAGCAAAGAGATCGCTGAATGGATAGAAAATTGGTTTCATGGACCTGAAACCTCACCCATTCCTTCTCTCCAGAGATGCTGCCTGTCCAGCTGAATTACTCCAGCATTTTGTGTCTATCTTCTGGGCATATGGGGCTTGATAATTCAAACAAAAAAACAGCAGATGCTGGAAATGTGAAATAAAAATAGAAATGCAGAAAATGTACAGATCAGACAGCATCTGTGGGAATAGAAACAGAATTCATGTTTTAGAACAAATAAATCATATCAAAATAGTATATGATGAATCTTGGATCTGAGGCATTAATTACCTTTCTTTCTACAGATGTTGCCTGACCTGCTGAGTGTTTTCAGCATTTTCATGTTTTATTTAGGGCAGTAACCACCAAACCAACCTCTTCCAATTGATTAGTGTGTTAGGAGATCTTTCTGGTCCCTGTGGAAACAGCTCATTTCTACTGTCCACTATTTCCTGCACCAAAACCTCCAATGGGGCTGGTTCTCCCTTATTTGATGCTATTATTGAAAAGCTTCCAACACATAATTACTTCCAAGAAGGCAGTACGGTGGCGCAGTGGGAGAGTTGCTGCCTTACAGAGACAGAGACCCAGGTTTGATCCTGGCTCTAGGTGCTTGCCTGTACAGAGTTTGTACATTCTCCCCATGGCCACGCGGGTTTTCTCTGAGTACTTCGGTTTCCTCCCAATTCCAAAGAGCTCCAGGTTTGTAGATTAATTGGCTGGGTATAAATGTAAAAATTGTCCCTAGTGTAGATAAGTGTTAATGTGTGGGGATCACTGGTCGGTGCGGACACTGTGGGCCGAAGAACCTGTTTCCACACTGCATCTCTAAATCTAAAAGTTGCACAAAGTTGCTAATGCCATAATGCGCTCCTGATGTCCTTTGAGATGTGCAGATTAACTTTATTTATCATCCATTATTTCAGATCCTTGCTGAGGCAAAAAGTCAATAAACAGACTCTAGCAACACACAATTATGTCAGTCAGCAGGTACCGCATAGTTGGTGAGGGGGACAAATGTGAGCTCATTTCTTTACTGAGCTCTCTGTCTCAGTTCTGAGACAGAGAGCTCAGTTCTTTAAATCCTTCACACTTACCATCAAATGGAGGGTTTGTCGACATAAACATGGAGTCGTCTGTTGCTGTAGGTGCTGTGCTATTGTGAGCCTGGTCTGGCCGGGAGAGGAGTGACTGAGATGTGTGATCCCTCAATTTGTGAAAACCAATGCTGTCTCGGTCAAATCTATTTTGTGAAACCCACAGAGAATTTTATAGGAGTAATTTATGAACACAAATAAATAAGTGGACATGAAACAAGGTCACACTGAGATAACTATTTGTAGAAGTTAGGGCAGCACAGTGATGTAGTGGTAGAGCTGCTACCAGGCGCTCTGGTTTCCTCCCACATTCCAAAGACAATAGACAAAATGTGCAGGAGTAGGCCATTAGGCCCTTCGAGCCAGCATCGCCATTCAATGTGATCATGGCTGATCATCCCCAATCAGTACCCCGTTCCTGCCTTCTCCCCATATCCCCTGACTCCACTATTTTAAGAGCCCTATCTAGCTCTCTCTTGAAAGCATCCAGAGAACCTGCCTCCACCGCCCTCTGAGGCAGAGAATTCCACAGACTCACCACTCTCTGTGAGTAAAAGTGTTTCCTCGTCTCCGTTCTAAATGGCTTACTCCTTATTCTTAAACTCTGGCCCCTGGTTCTGGACTCCCCCAACATTGGGAACATGTTTCCTGCCTCTAGTGTGTCCAAGCCCTTAACAATCTTAAATGTTTCGATGAGAAACCCACTCATCCTTCTAAACTCCAGAGTGTACAAGCCCAGCTGCTCCATTCTCTCAGCATATGACAGTCCCACCATCCCGGGAATTAACCTTGTAAACCTACGCTGCACTCCCTCAATAGCAAGAATGTCCTTCCTCAAATTAGGGGACTAAAACTGCTAGCAATACTCCAGGTGTGGTCTCACTAGGGCTCTGTACAACTGCAGAATGACCTCTTTGCTCCTATATTCGATTCCTGGTGTTATAAAGACATGCAGGTTTGTAGGTTAATTGGCTTCTGTAAATTGTCCCTCGTGTCTAGGATGCAAAAGTAAGAAAACAGAACTAGTGTACAGGTTGGCATGGACTCAGTGGGTTGAAGGGCATTTTTCCAAGCTGTATAGAGTCAAAGAGTCATAGAGTGATACAGTTTGGAAACAGGCCCTTTGGCCCTACTTGCCCACACCAGCGAACATATCCCAGCTACACTAGTCCCACCTGCCAGCATTTGTTCCATATCCCTCCAAACCTGTCCTATCCATGTACCTGTCTAACTGCTTCTTAAATGTTGGGATAGCCCCTGCCCCAATTACCTCGTCTGGCAGCTTCCAATTAAATATTTTCTCCTTCACATTAAACCTATGTCCTCTGGTCCTCGATTCACCTACTCTGGGCAAGAGACTGTGCATTGACCCGATCTATTCATCTCATGATCTCATACAAGCCACCCCCCACCAAAGGTAGCAAGTTAAATTTGAAATCAACAACTTCATTGAGAAGGTTGAATGAAGACAAGGTTCAGCTGCAAAGCTGCTGTGACAAGATACAAGATACATTTATTTGTCACATGTACCAATTGGTAGAGTGAAATGTGTGGTCGCCATACAGCCATACGAATAATAAAGAGCACTGAACACGATAGTCTTCAACACAGACATCTCCACACAGCGGGATCAAAGTTTCCCACTGTGAGGGAAGGCTCCATAATTCAGTCATCCTCCTCTGTTGTCCTCCCGTGATGGGGGGCTCCTGAACCGCCCGCTGTTGCCGCTACTGGCAGCCCAATGTTCAGGCCCGCTCACCGGGTTGATGGAAGTCCGACGTCGGGACTGGAGGACATCCTCAGCGGCTTGGATATCCGAATCGGCAACCTCCTACCAGAGCCCGCGGCTCCCGAAGTCCACAGGCCGAGCTGGGCAGAGATTCAACGCTGGCGGCCCTCGGCAAAGGGCCCCAGGATTCTGCGATGTTGAAGTCAGTGCCGCCCGCGCTGGAAGCGCTACAAACCACAGCTCTGATGTTGAAGCAGCAGGTCCAACACTTCGGAGCTTCAACAGCGAACCAGGTAAGCAATCGCCCGCTCCGCGAAGAATCCAGCGCTGCGCCGCCGCTGCTGAAGCTCTGCTTCAGGTCCCTGGCAGGAAAGGTCGCTCCAATCCAGGGTGGTAGGCTGTGAGGAGGGGGGGACGAGGACTCGACTCAGAGAATAGTCGCGTCCTCGCCAGGAAGTGTCTGGAAAATGGCTTCCCCCTTACCCTACCTCCCTCTCCCACATAGAAAATCTAAAGAAACCTCCTTAACACACTTTTAAAACTGACTAAAAATTAAAAAAAGACAGAAAAACTGACAGACTGGAGGTAGAGGCTGCCATCAATGCAGTGGCCCTAGTGGTACAAAGGACTAAACACAAGCTAGTTAAACAGTTAGAGGAGAGATTAAGAATAAACTGTTCTGTGTAGATACTGGACAAGGAAATACGTTAAGATAGACAGTAAGGAATTTAGTAGAATATTATCTAAATCCCAAATGCAAATTAAAGAGTCAGCGTCACACAGCATGGAAACAGATTTTACTTCGGAGTCACGTGAGTGACTACGTGAAGAACCCGTCCAGCACGCATGCGCGACATGAGCGTTCACGCAGTGCAACAGTGACGAACGGGAGTACGGGCGCTCCCGCTACAAGCTTGAAAGAACGGACCGTCAGGTAAGTACTTACCCACAGGTTCGAATTGTCAAACTTTGCTCTTCTTTGTGCACCAGATGAAAGCTGCAAAGAGCAAATCAGCACAGAGGAAAACCGCCCCCGTTCGACTCCAGGGAAGGAGCGTTCCATCAGTGGAGGGGGCGAGAGGCGGCACCTGGACCGCACACGCTGCGGTCCACAGACACGGGTACTGAGCCGAGCCCAGTCCGCTAGAGCTGCCTGACCAACAGCAGCGGACTGGAGGAAAATCAAGATACAAACCAGCCGGTAATCCCTGCATACTCCGACAAGGAGACTCGCAGCCCGAGAACGGCAAAGGCAGCCACTTGAACAAAGTTGGCGACCAATCATCGGGCTGGAGACAGACACACGGAAGATGGACAGGCCGGCTCATTCAGAGAGCCGGCACTTCAAACTACCGCCCGAGAGTGAGAAAGTGTCTGTTTCCAAGCCTTAGAGAAAGGTCATGGAGTAAAAAACTCCAGCGAGACTTGCCTCGGGAGCTGGGGCAAGCTCGCCAAGGGAGCACAAACACTCCCGCTCCAGTGCACTAACAGCACTGGCCATCGCATCTCCCTCATCAGAACGGATCGTTGGCGACCAGGGCTGGGCTGGTCAAGAAGAGGGGTCACTGGCTGAACAACATCGGGAGTATGCTTAAGGTACAGGACCAGGAAGAGCTGCTGGGTGTGAGATACCGCTACGTGGCTACACCACGAGCGAGATGGCCGTTACAGTCTAATCTGGCGGCCAGCTTACTACCTGTCTTTTCTAAAAACCTCTCCAAGACAGGTAGTCATGAGGCATTGGACTTTATCACGCCTCCCCAAAATTGCATTTGCTCGAAGTGCCTACCATTATTGGGGGTACATTGAGCAGGGCATTTAAAAACCCAAAATCTTAATTTGCAATATTGATACCCCTGACGTCGGCTATCATTTCGCATGCTCATTCCAGAGGGCCAGGGTAGTATGGCAAAACACCTGACCCTACTGTTCAACACAGTATGCGACCACAACCTCTGGAAGGAAGTCTTAAAACCTGCCCTCAACCTAACAAATTCACAGGACTGTGAGAACGCCGACCTCACAACCACAGATCCTGCTATCTGGCAAAGTTACCAAATCAAGCCTAAAAACTGGACGAAGTATCCAAGATATTCGGCATCATGAGGGCAGGACCTGGAATGAGCAAACCACACAAAACCAGACAGCAGTACCTCCATGCATCCACCAGTAGGCGTCTACTTTATGGTACTGGTGAAAGCTCGGGGGCCGCATGCCATTCCCCGCAAGTCTTTCAGGACAGGGCCCCATGGAAAATGAGCCACCCCCCAAACAACACCATCCCGACAGACAAGGAGCCAGAAACCGAAGAAATTAACACACCACTAAACAACAGTGGAGGTAGGTGAGTATGGTTCCTACCTTCTCATCAAAGGTGAAGGGTTTGTGCTAACAGGGGGGGGGGGGGGGGGGGGACCACACATGGTTTTAGAAGCATGAAGAACTATCGCACTTCATGAATGTGATATTGAATTACATCGACGCAACAAGAAATCCCAGAGGGAGAGAAAAAGCCTTATGGGTCAGCCACAAGAAACCTCATGGTCGGGTGACGAGCCAAACTATCTCAAGATGGCTCAAGCAGGTACTGGGAGCTGCTGGAGTAAATACTAACATGTATAAATCTCACTCCACCGGGGCAGCATCCATATCGGCGGCTAAGAGGATGGACGTGCCTATGGACCACATCCTAGCTACAGCGGGGTGGTCTAGGGAGAAAACGTTCCAATCTTTTTATAACAAGCCGCTGGCAGAACCTGTAACGTTTGCAGAAAAAGTATTAGAATCTGCAAATATATAATTTAAGCCCGGGGGAGCATTTTTGGTTTTGTTATTGTTTAATAAACACCATTATTATTTTTACAAACAGATTCATGGTTGATTACGATAACATACTTCCTCCCTCGAATGACTTCGGCAGCGAGTGAAGTATGAACTGTTACACGGTTTGAAATCACAGAGCTTTAAAATCTTCACGTAGTCACACGTGACTCCGAAGTAAAATAGTAAGATTAAACGAGAACTTACCAGTTCGAAGTTTGATCTGTATTTTATTAGGAGTTACGATGAGGGATTACGTGCCCTCCGCTCCCACCCTCAACTATAGAGATCAATGGTATTTAAGTTCTCCTTTTCTTTACTATGTTTATTTCAATTATTGTGTTTTTCTGTATTCCACACCGCAGCTTTGAAGTATGTCGCGCATGCGTGCTGGACGGGTTCTTCACGTAATCCCTCATCGTAACTCCTCATAAAATACAGATCAAACTTCGAACTGGTAAGTTCTCGTTTAATCTTACTACTCTTAGGCCCAACTTGCCCACACCAACCAACATGCCCCATCTACACTAGTCCCACCTGCCTGCGTTTGGCTCATAAAGCTCTAAACCTATCCTATCTATGTATGTATCTCAATGTTTCTTAAACATTGCGATAGTATCTGCCTCAACTACCTCTTCTGGCAGCTCATTCCATACACCCACCACCATTTGTGTAAAAATGTTACCCCTCAGATTCCTCTTAAATCTTTCCCCCATCACCTTAAACCTCTGTACTCTGGTTCTTGATGCCCCTACTGTGGGCAACAGACGGTGCACTTAACCAATCTATTTCTCTCGTCCTAGCCTGCTCAACCTCTCCCTACAGCTCAGGCCCTTGAGTCTTGGTAAATCTTCATTTTTCTTAATTTTAATTTTTTATGGATGTACGGAAGCTTAATTCTTTTTTTCTATGTAAAGCACTTTGGTCTCAACGCGAGTTGATTTAAACGTGCTATATAAATAAATTTACTTTACTTTACTTTACTTTACTCTGCATCCTTTCCAGCTTGACATTTTTCCTATAACATGCTGACCAATATTAAACACAAGACGCTAAATGTTGCCTCACCAATGTCTCATATAACTGTAACTAGAACTTTCAACTTCTATTTTCAATACTCTGACTGATGAAGGTCAATGTGCCAAAAGCCTTTTTACCACCCTATCTATCTGTGATGCAACTTTCAAAGAACTATGTACTTGCACTCCTAGATTTCTATACCCATATTCTGCCCATATTAAGGGCCTGTCCCATTTGGACGACCTAATCCACGAGTTTAGAAGAGCCTAGACGAGTTGAAAAAAATGTCAAGGTCATGTTGACTTGCGGATGTAGAAGACCTCCTACGACTATGCCTACGACCTCCTAAGATCCCCCTCGACCTCAGTCTTCCACACCTAAGACCAACTACGACTAGCTATGAGTGGAAAATTATCACATGATAAAATGATGTAATGTTTGCATTTTTTCTCGGGCCAGTTACCGACCTACGACTACCTACGACTATGTACGACCACCATCATGACCTACTACGACCTACCTACGACCTACCTACGAATAAAAAGTGTCCATTTTTTCCATGCTGATCTTTTTCTACTTCGTGGACATATTTTATCAGGCTGAAAAAAACGTTGCGACCTACTTCATGCCAAGAGTACCCACGACTAGCATCATGACCTGCTACGACCTACCAACGACTCCGACGACCTCGTGGCGACCATGCTGTGAGTAGGAGTCAAGGGCAAACTAGGCAGAGGTCGTGAATTAGGTTGTGAAAGTGGGACAGGGGCTTCACCTCACATTTTTCTGTATTAAATTCCATCAACCATTGTCCAACCAATTAGATCCTGCTGCAATTTTTGACAACCATCTCTACTACCTACAATACCACCCACTTTAGATTCAGATTCAAACTTTATTGTCATTGTGCAGTGTACAGTACAGAGACAACGAAATGCAGTTAGCATCTCCCTAGAAGAGCGACATAGAATATGAGCAATAAATAAATATATTTACGTACCTACAGTCATAATAGTGCAATTATTTTTTTTCCTGGTGGAAGGAGTGTCCGGGGGGGGGGGGGGGGGAATTGGCAATCACCGAGGTACAGTGTTGAGTAATGTAACAGCCGCAGGGAAGAAGCTGTTCCTGGACCTGCTGGTCCGGCAACGGAGAGAACTGTAGTGCCTCCCGGATGGTAGGCGGGTAAACAGTCTGTGGTTGGGGTGAGAACAGTCCTTGATGATGCTGAACGCCCTTCGCAGACATTGCTTGCTTTGGACAGACTCAATGGAGGGGAGTGAGGAACCAGTGATACGTTGGGCAATTTTCACCACCCTCTGCGGTGCTTTCCAGTCGGAGACAGAGCAGTTGCCATACCAAACTGTGATACAGTTGGTAAGGATGCTCTTGATGGTGCAGCGGTAGAAGTTCACCAGAATTTGAGGAGACAGATGGACCTTCTTTAGTCTCCTCAGGAAGAAGAGATGCTGGTGAGCCTTCTTGACCAGAGTTGAGGTATAGTAGGTCCAAGAGAGGTCATCGGAGATGTTGACCCCCAGAAACCTGAAGCTGGAAACACGTTCCACCTGCGTCCCGTTAATGTGGACGGGGGTGTGCGTGCCGCCCCTAGACTTTCTGAAGTCTACAATGAGCTCCTTGGTCTTCTTGGAGTTAAGGGCCAGGTTGTTGTCAGCGCACCATGTTGCTAGGAGCTGGACCTCCTCCCTATAGGCCGACTCATCGTTGTTGCTGATGAGGCCAATCATCGTTGTATCATCTGCATACTTGATGATGGTGTTAGTACCATGTACAGGTGTGCAGTCGTAGGTGAAGAGGGAGTAGAGGAGGGGGCTCAGCACGCAGCCCTGTGCAACGCCGATGTTCAGGATGAGGGTTGAAGAGGTGTGCTTGTCTAACCTAACAGACTGGGGTCTGTTGGTTAGAAAGTCCAAAGTTGCAGAGGGAGGGGGTCGATGCCCAGGTCACCGAGTTTGGTGATCAGTTTAGAGGGTATAATGGTGTTGAATGCTGAGCTGTAATCGATGAACAGCATTCTTACGTAAGTTTCTCTGTTGTCGAGGTGGGAGAGGGCAGAGTGAAGTGCCGTTGAGATAGCATCCTCTGTACTTCTGTTCTTGCAGTAGGCGAACTGATAGGGATCCAATGTGGGGGGTAGGCAGCCTTTGAGATATGCCAGGACCAGCCTCACGAAGCACTTGGTGATGATGGGAGTAAGTGCAACTGGGCGGAAGTCGTTGAGGCTTGCCGCAGTGGAGATGGTTTTAAGGCACACGGGGACAGCTGCTTGGGCAAGTGACAGGCTGAAGATGTCAGTCCAGACGTCTGTCAGCTGCGCAGCACAGGCCCTGAGGACGCGCCAAGGGATGCCGTCAGGGCCAGCAGCCTTACGTGCATTAATCCTGCTCAGTGCCACGTACACGTCGTAGAGGGTGAGTGTGAGGGGCTGGTGATCGGCAGGGAGCACAGCCTTGATGGCCATCTCTAGATTGTCCCTGTCAAAGCGGCCATAAACGTGGTTAAGCTCCTCAAGGAAAGAGGCGTCGCTGGATGTGGGGGTGGTGTTGGTGGGTCTATAGTCCGTGATGGCCTGGATGCCTTGCCACATGTGTCGGGGGTCGGAGTTGTTGTTGAAGTGCTCCTCAATCCTTAGCTTATGGCAGTGCTTGGCCTTCTTGATGCCCCTCTTTAGGTTAGCCCTGGACGAACTGTAGGCTCGGGCGTCACCTGACCTGAAAGCGGTGTCCCGTGCTTTCAGCAGTAGCCTTACCTCGCTGTTCATCCATGGCTTCTGATTTGGGAATATGGTCATCCGTCAGGAGGAATATAGGCTGCAGTCACAACAGTGGAGGTAAACTCTCTGGGCAGATAGAACGGTCTGCATCTTACCAAGAGGAACTCTAGGTTAGCTGAGCAGTGACTCC